>NC_089235.1:55458519-55771019 GCF_963924675.1 Phocoena phocoena
TAATTTTCTTGGCATTTTCAATACTTTTACTTCATTCCCATCTCTAAAATCCCAAAATATTACCTGGGTTTACTTTAAAGATTAAATGCAATACTATACTATATGTAACTATTCAGCTATAGTTTTCAAAAAATATTTAGACACATGTATAAACTACATACAGATACAAGTTTTTTACTATAGTGGGAGATATATATATATACATATAATTTTTTCCTATGCCTTAAGTATACCGTTTTCAGTATTATTCTGGATTCTTATAATAGTAACTAATCTCTACTCATATCTCAAGTAAAAGCATAATTTCTCTTAGTTTTTGTCACATTACCTTTTTAATAACTTAATGGAAGTAATTCAGAATGCAGAGCACTTCAGATCATCTACGTGGCCCTAAAAACAAAAGTCTGCATTCTAAAATACTTCTTTATCTGGGTCTGTATTTTTATATTATTTTATATTGTATATTGTCTGTCATAGAAGAAGAATATCCTTTGAAAGCAAAATTACTAGATAGTAAATAGTAGGTGAGAAAAACATAAAACATTTGTGGCTGCATCCATGTAAAAATATGGGGCAGAAGAAAAATACTGAGATAACTTTATTTTATATATAATATGATTCAAAAGCATTTGAAATGTAAAATCATATCAGAGTAATGAAAAACATTATTATTTGCATAAATTGTATGAGCAGCTGACCAGTACCCTTTTTCAATATAAAAAGGAAATACTCTCTATTATGCAGAACATAAAGGATTTGTTTTAAAATTTTATTTGTTATTCTGATCTCTATAAAATATATGTATGAAAGCAGAGTCTCAAACTGATATTGAGTATAGGTTATCTAAACTACAGAATGATTATACAACAGCAATTTTAAAAAAAGAAATAGCATCATGAACTTAATGCTGAATAATAATTCTTGATATTAAAAACTTAAATTTGTATACTACTTAAGACTATCCAAGCATTTGTATCTATAATCACACTTTGATCTCTTGACAATCCTATAATGTTAATAATTAATTTTCTCTTCAGGACAATATTATATATTTTTAAAGTAATCTACTGATATAGAATCCATTCATGTATTATTTTATTAATACAACTCTCATGTGATAAACGCACAAACTGGGGGTCAAAATATTCTAATTGACTTGACCAAGGATTCATAACTTTAATCTTCTGATATCAACTGTAAGGTTCATTTCAATATGTTCAGCTTCCTCCGTAGTACCAAAGTTTATTTGATATGAAACAATGTTAAAATCAAACTTATTCTCTTTGGTTTTGGGTTGTAGCCTCAAAGACCAAAGAGCATAAAGTAAGTACCACATATTTCATATTTCAGAGATAGGTGCTAGATCATCTATGGAAGGCTTGCTAGCTAAGGGAGTATCCCAAAACCAAGACTGTGAGATTTAATCCAGTACCAACCTATCTTAAGGAGGATGAAGAGTTAAGTAGGAGTTGTTTGAAAAGTGTTCTAGGAGTGCTGGGGAACTCCTAAGCTTCAAAGTTTAATAACTATATTAGTCACTAAAATTGCTGTCAAACCCAAGTTCATTTGCCAAACACACAGTGAGGCCAAAAAAACTGAAAAGTTGGAGTTTGGAGCAGAGAAAGATTTACTGCAAAGGCCAGGCAAGGAGAAAGGGCGGCTTGTGCTCAAAAGACCCAAACTCCCCAATGGTTTTCAGGAAAGAGTTTTTAAAGACAAAATTTGGTGTAAGGGCTGCAGGGTATGTGACTTTCTTCTAATTGGTTGGTGGTGAGGTAACAGGGTGATGTCTGGTTCCAGTCTAGGTTCTGCTGCTTGCAGTCAGTATGTAGTCACCATCCTCTGCCTGGGTGTAATCTTAGTTTCTTCAGAACAACTCAAAGATACACATCAGGTTGTTACTGATATCTCTTTAGGAGGAACTGGGAGTCCTGTTACTCTATTGTTCTATTAACTGCTTGAGCCTACTCTTTGTAACTTGGGGAAGGCCTACGAGATTAAAGCCTTTTTTTTTCCCCCTACAAACAGAAACAGGGGACATGGAGGGGCTTTTTATACCCAGGAGGGCCCCTCAGGGTCCTGCTCCATTTCAATATACATCTATCCCTGTGAATTAAAGAAAACAGAATAATTTTATTAACTAAGAGTAATTAGGAAAGTTTAGGTTTGCCTAAGACTTCATCCTAGGCCAGGAAATGAAATAAGCCACAAAACAAATGTGAAGGGACAGTGTTCTTCTGGAACCCAGTTTCATCCCTATATTTACTGCAATAGTTGAAGTACAAAGATATCCAAAACAGAGTCTGAATCCCAGATGTGTTTGTCTCAACTATATAAAATGTTTCTGTATCCCCTTTTCACATTATGCAGGCTTTTTTCAGGCAATGAACACTAATATTTAATATCAAATTTTTAAAAGGACACTAGCATAGTTGCATCAGTATAATTGATTATTTTCTTCTAAGAAATATAAATAACTTTTAATTTGTGCATTATTTATTTCAATTTACTATTTAACTTAATTTCATTGGCATAAGGTTGAAACTCAGCAGGACCCTCTGGGGCTCCTGGGCACAAAGGCCTTTCTGTGTCCTCCATTTCTTGTTTGTAGAACATAAGCTTCATTCAGCCTCCACAACATTCCCTGCGTTCCAAAGGGCAGGTCCAAACAGTTGCTAATCAGGGAAGGGAGAGGATGCGGAGACAAGGGAGGAGCAGTCAAGAAATAACAGTGCAGCATTGTGACAAGGTCCTGGTTCCCCCTCAAGGGATATTCATAACAATATCTTTGAGCTGTTTTGCTGATACTAAAACCCCCACCAGGTGAAAGAAGCCAACTGTATGCTGCTCACAAGCACATAGATCATGGACCAGACTGATTGGAACTAGAAGGTTGGTGATGCTGACTCCCAATTACCTCACTGCCAACCAATCAGAAGAATGTCCACAAGCTGATCAGGCCTTCCTCTTTGAACTAGTATGATAAAATTCCTCACTACCCCCTCCAGGTCAGGACACACAGTTTTGAGGGCTTTATAGCCCACTGTGGCCCCCTTTGCCTGGCAAAACAATAAAGTTATTCTTTTCTACTTCACTCAAAACTGTCTCCAAGATTCAATTTGGTGCCAATGCATAGAGGCCAGGTTTCAGCATCAAGGTTAATGGTAAAATGAACTACTTCTGTAGTTTTACCTTTATGTATGAATCAACACCAAGAAAAGAGTCATGGGCATAGTAATAATTTAGGAACAATTTGACATTGAAATAAGCCAGTGGTGACCAAGAGAGAATGCTTAAGGGAATAGCATTGTGAAAGGCATTTTAAGTCTTTCTGAGTGCTTACATGAAAAGGAGCTCACTTATGGGAACATTATTTCTGTGATGTGCATTTTCTTAAGGTAGGGTGAATAGTAGGAGAGGGGATAGGAAGTAAAATAGCAATGTAAATTTCTTCTCTATATAGGGCTTCTCAAAATCCCTTGGGAAGATTTGGTATTTGTTTATTTTTATCGTGATATAATTGACATACAACGTTGTATAAGTTTAAGGAATGCAATGTGTTGGTTTGATACATTTATATGTTGTAATATGATTACCACCATAGCATTAGTTAACATATCTATCGAGACACAATTATCATTTCTTTTTCTGTGGTAATGAAATGGAGCAGGACCCTGTGGGGATCCCAAGTACAAATCCTTTGTGTGCTCTTGCTTGTAGGAAATAGGTTTCATTCAGCCTCCTTATCTTCCCTGACTTCCAAAGGGCAGATTCAAACAGTGGCTTATTGTGCTCGCTTTGGCAGCACGTATACAAACAGTGGCTTGTCAAGGAAGGGAGGGGATGCAGAAATAAAGAAGCAGTTAAGAATCAATAGTGTAGCAATGGGCAAGGTCCTGGTTCCTCCTCAAGGAATATACATAAAAAAAATACCTTCGAGTTCTTCTGTTGGAACTATGGCCCCCACCCAGGTGGAGGTTGGTAACTTCAGGCTGAGTCCAAGATTCCTGGAACAGCAACCTGGTACCTCACCATCAACCAATCAGAAGAAATTCTGCACAGAGTAGAAGATAATGAAGACTCTGAGACCCTCACCAAATGATTCTCCCTTTAAAAACTTACATGATTGAAAAGGAGGCAAGAATATAAAATGGGAAAAAGACAGTCACTTCAGCAAGTGGTTCTGGGAAAGTTGGACAGCTGCATGCAAATCAATGAAGTTAAAACACACCCTCATGCCATGCACAAAAATAAAGTCAAAATGGCTTAAAGACTTAAACATAAGACATGACACCATAAAACTCCTAGAAGAGAGCATAGGCAAAACCTCCTCTGACATAAATCATACCAATGTTTTCTTAAGTCAGTCTCCCAAGGCAACAGAAATAAAAACAAAAATAAACAAATGGGACCTAATCAAACTTACAAGCTTTTGCACAGCAAAGGAAACCATAAAAATGAAAGACAACCTATGGAATTGGAGAAGATATTTGCAAATGATGTGACCGACAAAGGTTTAATCTCTGAAATATACAAACAGCTCATACAACTCAACAACAAGAAAACAAACAATACAATCCAAAAGTGGGCAGAAGACTTTAATAGACATTTCTCCAAAGAAGACATACAGATGGCCAGTAGGCACATGAAAAGATGCTCAACCTCAGTAATTATTAGAGAAATACAAATCAAAACTACAATGAGGTATCACCTCACACCAGTCAGAATGGCCATCATTAAAAAGTACAAATAACAGACGCTGAAGAGGGTGTGGAGAAAAAGGAACCCTCCTACACTGTTGGTGGGAATATAAGTTGGTGCAGCCACTGTGGAAACAGTGTGGAGATTCCTCAGAAAACTAAAATTCCTTCCTTCTTGTCAATGTTATCCTCCAAAAGAAAAGAAATTTGTGATTGACAATGTCCACTGCAAATAAATGAAATAAAAGCAGCCAGAACACTTCTGTTCTTTTATTGCAGGTAGCAGATAAGCTATATCATTCCTTGCAAAGTCTGAGTGAGCTGAGCTTTTTCTGACCACAGCATCACTATGATAATCAATAATTCCCATCATTAGAAGGCAGAGTGTTTTGGGTAGTGTCCAGGCATCCCTTGTGATTGAACTATATAGTGAAACTGAGCAGAACCCTGTGGGGCTCCTGGGCACAGAAGACTTTCTGTGTCTCCCGTTTCTTGTTTGTAGGTCAAGGGATACACATAATATCTTTGAGCTCTTCTGCAGAACTAAAACCCCCAACAAATAGAAGATGCTAACTACTTGATGATGCATTCTTCAGAGATCAGGAGACCACCTGAGGCCAGATTAAAGGAATGCAGGCCCTGCACACACCCTGATCCTTATCAGCAACCCAGCCCTTGAACCAGCCACTGCTATAAAACGCCTCACTAAATTCCCCCCAGTAGGGACACACAGTTTTTCAGGGCAGGAGCCTGCTGTACCCCTCTGTGCCTAGCAAAGCAATACAGCTATTCTTTTCTACTTCATCCAAAATGCTGTCTCCAAGATTTGATTCAGCACCGGTGCACAGAGGCTGAGTTTTTGGCATCAATAGGAACTAAAGAAATAAGAAAACACATTTGATTTTCTTTTTTTCTCTCGAATCTTCACAACAGTGCCCAATACATATTAGAAACTCAGCAAATATTTGTTGAAGTAATTAATGAATTCAAGAAGGAGGTATAAAACAAAGAATGTTGCCTACCATCCAGTTCTACAAGAATCAAGTCATTAGCCACTGAAGTTGGTGACTGACAGTACACCCTGAAAGGAGTTCAGGCCTAAAAACAGGATAAAGCACTCTGTGCTTTGGAAAATCAGGCTTATTAGATAGTTAGCATTATCTCAGAAAAAGAAATTTTAACGAACCCAGATTCTTGTATCTTCTCATACATAGAAAAGTGCTAAAACCATTAACTGAGATATCTGATACTCATGAATAGCAGTAAACTTTCACTGACATGTAAGCACGACTGAAGGTATTCCCTAGCTAAAATCATGTAGGTACTGGCTTCTCCCCCTACCTCTTTGGACCAGTCCCCTCAGAGCTACTGAGAAGCTGCTTCCCAGGCTATATTCCTCAGTAAGACCCTGACGAAAACTCAACTGACAGCCCTTACATTGTGCATTTTTTCTTCAGTCCACAGAAGAAAGGAGAATGATTAGTCTCTGACAGTTATTGTCCTAAAATTCTTGTTCACTACAATAACAAAAACAAAGGAATGATCTAGTCCAGAGAAAAGTGACATCCTTAATCTGGACAGATTTCAAAATGGGTTATTATTACAATTCTCATTTGCTTATTTCAAAACTCATCAAGTACTTTCCTGCAAAAAATATACTCATTGTTGAGCATATTTCCCTGAAGCCTGTCCCATATTTATGTTTATAAAATCCAGGTGTGTCTGCCTCCTATTTTAACATAGGTGAGTAGGAAGTTTAAACCCACTTATTTATTTCTTGGGACATGATATGAACCAAATGAGGGAATTATCCCATTTCAAAACAATTTTAACAGCTTAAATTTCAATGATAGATTTATACTAGATTAGGACCCAAATGTTAATCACATCTGCTGTTAAAAGACCCTCTCTAATTATATGTTTTTATATGTAGGCTTCTTGATATTATCTGCAATATATACTTGCAGATTCATATAGCCATAAACAAAAACTTTAAAATGGATTTGTCCTGTATGCAAATAATGCCATAAATTTTCATACTTCTTTCAACTTTATACTTTGATAAGCAGTCTATAATTTATTCATAATGATTCTGTGTTCACAATAATGCTGTGAAACAATTAAGGAAAGTACTATATTACCCACTTTTTAGATGTTAAACTGAGATCCAAAGTTGTTAGGTTTTTACTAGAGGTCACATAGTCAGGAATAAAGACATTGGCATTTCAACCCAATTCCTGATCCAAATGTTGTTTATTATAGTGCAGTTGTCCTCAAACACTGATGTACATAAAAATCACCTATGAAGCTTATTAAAATGGAGATTAGCCTGGTTACTCAGGAGTTCTAACTCATAGTCTGGGCAGGGGACATAAATATTGATTCTCAGTAAGAATTGAACCATGTTTTGAGAAATGCTGTATTATACCATGTGACCATCAATAGGCATGCCATGTCATTTATGTTTTGTTATATATGTTTTTGTTATATCTCTTATTATGTGTTTTTGTTATATCTCTTGAAACTGAGCCAAATATAATAAAGTTTGAGATTGCAAATTTCATGAAGGCATGTGCCAGGAAAAATTTGCCTCATTATTTTTCCTAGGCATCTAGGCATCTGGCAAATAGTATGACCTTCACAGTTTATAGGGTGGATGAATATATAGAGAGTTATATATAGTATTCATAACTTTAATTCTAAATGGTTGCTCTTATTTCACATAAATTAATCTGCATTTTCTCTTATTAATCATATTAAATGTAAATTACTTTCAAGCAATTCAGTACATGGCTTCAAAAATGTCAGTGTGTCTCCTATGTTTATATGTTCACACTTCAGCTTTAGGGACTTCTAGTTCTGTTCTATGTGAATGCCTTTTTTTTTTTTTTCAAATAGTCACTTGACATGGCTCTCCATTCATTCTCTCCGCTCCATTCTGTGTCTTTTCTTTCTCAATTTTCTAATTGGCTGGCCCATTTATTAAATTTTTATATTTATTTTTTACTTTAGTTAGTATTTTTATAAATGGTAAATTGTGGTCAGTTTTTTTTTTTTTTTTTTTTTTTTTTTATTTTGGCTCTGTTGGGTCTTCGTTTCTGTGTGAGGGCTTTCTCTAGTTGCTGCGGGCGGGGGCCACTCTTCACCGCGGTGCGCAGGCCTCTCACCATCGCGGCCTCTCCCGTTGCGGAGCACAGGCTCCAGACGCGCAGGCTCAGCAGTTGTGGCTCACGGGCCAAATTGCTCCGCGGCATGTGGGATCCTCCCAGACAAGGGCTCGAACCCGCGTCCCCTGTGTTCGCAGGCAGATTCTCAACCACTGCGCCACCAGGGAAGCCCCTGTGGTCAGTTTTTTATAGTGTCTTGCCTCTGATCCAAATATTCAATTCCTTCTTTTGCTTGTATAAATGTATTAAACACATTCCTTTTATATTCTCTGTGTAATGCATACAAATTCAACATTCTTTGCTGTGGCTTTAAAAAAAATTCTTATTCATGTTGATCTGTATCTCCATTTTCTAAAAAGTGGGTCCATATCTCTTGTAACTGTATTATGGGAATTATTTGATGTCATATTTAAAAATAATTCACCCAAGAGCTTTTCCCTGCCCTTTCACCAGGTGGTGAGGGGTACTAAAATTCCTGGAACACTTTAGCTTAAATTTTTAAACTGAGTCTTTTTGAACCACATAGATGGTAATTCAGCCTCTCCTCTATGGAAGGCAGCATTGTGGTAAGAATTCTCAGGCAGAGTTTTCATGACCCCCTCCCACACACACTTCTGCTTCAAGGCTGTAGCAGGCAAGAATCTAAATATCTTCTCTAAGTGTGTTTTATTCTAGATTTTTTCTAAAGAATGTGTTGCCTTCCATAAACTCCAGCTTCATCAAATAGCTTCTTGCAAAGCACATTAATAAAATCACAAACTCCAAGCCACCAGGGGTTGACAGATGCCCTCTGGCCACATCTAGAGGCATTCTAGCTCTCTGGATTCATGTTTTTCCATTGTTTCTAGTTTGTAAAGATTTATCTTAGTCTCCTGTTAGCTCAACCATGCATTTTAACCTGTGGGAATTATATCAAGTTTTACCTTTTTCCCTGATTTTTCTTTTACTTTTTGGTATTTTCCCTATATCAAATCTGCAGTTTTGTGGGGAAAATGAACAATTTTTAACTAATTTACCCAAAAAATGTTTTATTCCAAAAATTCAAATATGTGTTATCTTTTACATATAATATAATCAAAGACAGAACATGTTGTTTGGCACCAGTTTGAGATATTCTCTGTAGAACTGAAATTGTTCTATGTCTCTCAGGCAACATCTCACGTTGAAACTGATTAGTTCTTCCCATTCATTCATTTATTTACTTACATTTATTTGACATCACCACAAACTCCTAATTTTGTAAACTAATTAATTTATAGCATTAATCTGATTATGTACTTTCAATGAGCAAATGAGGATATTTATCATTATTGATTTAATGAATGAAACTTACTTTTCATCTGTTGTAAACATGCCTATTAAGAAACAATTTTCTAAAAAGACATCTATATCAAATCCTAGTAAAAATGACTATATCGCTGAATAGATTCTTTCTCCAAAATTTGTGTATATCAATAATACACAGTAATTTTTTTAAATAAATCTTTGTTTCTTCATGTTTCATTGATAGTAAGGGTTTTGACACAAAGTTCAGTGACGTTCATTTTTTTCTAAGTGATACAAAGGTCTAATATTAAATGCTGATCTAATCAAAATGGATTTTTTTTTCCTTCTAAGTGAGCTTATGTCATTTGGAAATAACATATGCTTAACAGTATATGGGATAATGGGTTTTGAATGGTATCTCTTCTACTCCAGAGTCTATCAACACTTTAAATGGTTCAATAACAGATGTAAAATGCAGAGTGAATATAAAAAGTTTATATTAATTAAATCATGATGCATAGTTAAGCTGAGATTAAAATAACTTCCTTTATATCTATAGATTACATATTAGTTCAACCTTCTCTTTTTCACATACCTCTTTTGCCCATCAGTATAATGCATCACTGTCACTTAGAAGGAAAAAATAAATAATACTGACTTACTTGATCATAGTTCTAAATAATACAAATCATATTTTCCATAAAACAGCAGTTTTAGCATGCTTATTGGGAACTTGCTATAAAAAAGTGGGATACTCTTTTCTAACAATAGGGTACCTCTCATATTTCTGATGGACTATTATTCTTCAAGCTCAACAATAAGAAAAAGGTATGTTCCTATAACTTTTGGGAGCAGAATGTCAATCAACATATTTGCCAATAATGTTTCATTTTATGTGTCTATAACAAGGCAAGTTTTTGACCCAACTTTGGCTGGCTCCTCCAGGTACCTTCTACTGTGAAGAGGTAAGGAAAATTTATATCAATTTTAAATTACAAAATTTGGAATCAGGTAGATACCTGAGAGAGAACTAGATTGAGGCTCATAACCCTTTTCCTATAGTTCTTGGAACATTTATTATAATGCCTGAGATGATCATGGTTGAGATCAGTGAGCAGGAAGACAGATTTACAGTCTACATGAGGAAGGAAATCAGACACCTGAGCTTACCACTGGGTCCTAAATGTTGTGGTCCTATACTCTTTGGGACTCAACAAGTCACTAGGTTAAAAAACTTGTTGTCTCCCTATCCCATGTGCTTGCTTTCCATATAATAACAGTACTTCAGAGTGACGTTTATGGGGTATAACAGTGAGATACATGACCCACAGAAGTAAATATATATTTACTCTACACACACATATAATTTAGTTTAACATTGCACTGCATGTGATTTTTCTCTATTATTTATAGTGTTGCAGTAATAAACTTCACATATCTTGGCATATATGCATTTTAATGTCTGTATAATTGATTTCCAGAAATGGAACTGCTGAAAATGAAAGAGAGCTTAATCCAATTTACTTTTCCTTTCTAACATTTATGCTTAATATTTTTCTTTCACTTATTTAGAAATGGACACATTAAATTCATATTCTGATTTGGAATATGATCTGACAAAATCTCTTGATCTATTTTCACTACCAGAATATACAAGTTCTGCATTGTGATATTTCAGATTATTTTCACCACATTTCAAATGAAAACAGTTTGGATTTTTGTTTCCAGGAAACACATATTGGATATGACTTGTTTAGCACTCAAATGAGTGACTCATGTTCTATGGCACTATTTCTACATATAACTACAGAAATATGCAGGTGGCTTGTCAGAAGTAAAAAACATGATAGAGCTTCTCACGCAGATTTCACAAATGTGTTTCACAAAAGGCATGGTCAATTTTTTGCTTGGTTTTCATAAAAAGAGAAAAAGTAAATGATTTTTATGTAAATACACTGCTGAAATTGTTCTAGCTTTGAATGGGGGAGTCTTTATTTCAAGTATGTGTATAGTTTAACACTCCTTTTGGCCAGCTCCTGCCTGGAATGCTGATAAATATTATATGTACTGCACAGTCTTGGATTCTGACTCCAGGTGCTTGATCCACGGATGTGTCCCCTTAACTACTCATAGTTCTCTTGCATCTTGTTTCCCTTATTTGAAGTGACCTCCCTGAATTTGACCACACAATTCACTTTCAGAATCAATTGTCCTTCTATCTGGTCAGTTCTCTAGTTGAGAATATTGTCTATTCCATACCCACAGAGTTACTGATCTTGCTAATGATCAATCTTCATAGAATTTGCTTTTAAAAAATATTATATAGAATAAACAGGATATTAATTGTTTGAATAATTAACAAAAATGATAATATTTTCCATTATCTAGTAATTTCTAAGTTTATAGAAACCATGAACCAGTGGGAAAAGTACTGGACAATGACAAATCCTAGGTTCCAGTTTGTGTTCCACGTCATAAACACTATATAATACTAAGCAAGACAAATAAGCTTTCTAGTCTTAGACCTGTAAAATGGTGAACACATATTGATCTGCCTACATCCTAAGCTAATTGTGAGAATTAAATATGAACAATTTCCTTTGTATTAGGTAAATGCTATACAAGCACTTTCCTAAACACCTTATGGATGTTTATTAAGTAGGAAGAACTTTTTATCCCATTTTTAAGAAATAAGAAATTAAGCCTCAAGGAGGTTGAATAATTGGTATGAGACACTGAATCAGAAAAACACTCCAAGATTTATGATTTCTACTCTAATTTGGATTTCCTTGTGCAAAAAGTAGGAAATATGTATGGCTTTTTTTTTTTTTTTTTGGCTGCGTTGGGTCTTCATTGCTGTGCATGGGCTTTCTTAACCTTTGCGCCACCAGGGAAGCCCCTGTCTGGCTTCTGAACTGAGGACAACATTACAATTAGATTATATTTGATAGTGACCGTGATGATAGCTAACTTCACAGTATCTAGAAATTTGCTTTATTGTTATGAAAGGATTTTAACTTCTCATCTCCTTAAACACACACACACACACACACACTATGGACTAAAACAAATATTGAGGGCTTTAAGAAATACCATTAGGGCTTCGCTGGTGGCGCAGAGGTTGAGAATCTGCCTGCCAATGCAGGGGACACGGGTTCGAGCCCTGGTCTGGGAAGATCCCACATGCCGCAGAGCAACTAGGCCCGTGAGTCACAACTACTGAACCTGCGCGTCTGGAGCTTGTGCTCCGCAACAAGAGAGGCCGTGACAGTGAGAGGCCTGCGCACCTCGATGAAGAGTGGCCCCCGCTTGCCACAACTAGAGAAAGCCCTCGCACAGAGACTAAGACCCAACACAGCCAAAAATAAATAAATAAATAATACCATTAATAAAAATATTTTAATTAATTGAGTTTTCATCTATAGAAATATTCTGAAGCACTGACATCATTTTCTTAGTACCTCTCCTCACAGGGATGGCAACCAGCCTTTTAAAATATCATCTTTTAAAAGTGATTGTGCAGTGATGGAAAGGTGCCATTTGCCCTACCACACTAAAATCCTCATTTTCCCGTTCATAAGGCAAACACTGACCCAGATGCCAAGCTGTGAACCTCAGTTCCCCACAGCAGCAGCTGGTCCCTTGGCAGCCTCATTAAGTGGCTACACTGGCCCCTTTAATATTGTCTGCAGGTCTCACACATCATTATGCTGCTGATGGCTGCTCTGGGTTCCTGTGTCCTTCTGTTTAACTTGTCCCCTTGACTGATACGTTTCTACATATTTTCTGAATTTTACAATTTATTAATTAGGCAAATGTCATATGGTTCTTGTACCCATGAAAAACCATCCATGGACAAAATGAAATCTATAATTACTTTCCATCTCAATTCATTTTGAGATAAGAGTGCTTACTTAAATCTCAATGTGGAAAAGGTTTTTTTTCCCAGTTCTGAAACTAAAAAGGAATGTAATTTATGTAATAACAACAATCAGATCAATCCTTTCTTTGAGAAGGGAACTCATAATTCTTAACCACAGGAAAAGAGGAACTACCAAATTTATCTGTTGGCATTTTTCTTCCTGTCAAGTCAATCACTAAAATGTCTGTGACTTCATAATACTTAGGATAAAAATGAAAAACAGGTAAACCTATCAATACATTAATCATATGGCTCTACACTATCAACTAAACAAACTGACAAATGTACCCTTCCAATGGCTATCTACTAGATGTGGAAGGGAAAATGTCCTGAGTTTAGATTATATATGGAATCCTGTGCAATAGCGAATGGCTTGGCAGGTGGTCAGGGACCTAGAAAGAAAAGTTCAGAAGATCAAAAGGAAGAGGTTTGGAGTAAAGACATGAAATTGGACATAAGGAAAGACTAGAAATTTGTTCTCTAGGAGATAGTATGAGTTTGCCTTTTTTGTCTACAAAGCCTCAGCCAGCCCACTCTCTACAAACTTAAGAAATGTTTGCTCAGTGGTATGGAATATCACATATCACGTACCTCACATCCAACCAAGGGACCCATAATAGGAGTATGAAGGAGGTATGAATGAGCCAATGAGCATAGGATACTCTGTCATTTCACCCAAAACCTGCTGTCCTAATAAAGCACTGAAACAGCCTATTGAAGATAAAGTTGAAGCACCAGCTCAGATGGGATATCATCCCCAGGAAGCAATATACACATTGAGCCAAAGAACCTTCTATGGTACTATATTCCAATAGGAAAAATACATGGGGCTGCAAACCAAGGGGGAGAAGTATAGGTGACCCTACAGATCTTGGCTCTTCAGAGTTCCATGTCCTGAATGCCAAAGGAGGAATACTTACATCAAGCGCTGCTGCAAAAGTCCCATTCATTATAATCTATAGCTCTTGCCTAAATCTAGTAATTTTTAAATGGTATATGGAATACCGTGGACTGCACATTATAGAGACCTTGGAGTATAGTATCATTCATTACTAGTGTTGACTCGACATAACAAACAGCTAAATTATTGGCTGATCACTTAGATCCTGTGGAGGTTTGAGTATAAAATAGGTAACTAATGAGAGCTTGACTTTTGAGCCAAATAAGTTATATGGACTTGGTAAACAACCCAGCATTACACGAACACACTCTAAGAAAGCGTAAAGTCAAAACTACTATGTATAAAACAGATAACTAATGAGAACCTACTGCTTAGCACAGGGGACCCTACTCAGTGATCTGTGGTGACCTAAATGGGAAGGAAATCTAAAAAAGAGTGGATGTATGTATACATACAACTGATTCACTTTGCTGTACAACGGAAACTAACACAATATTGTAAAGCAACTATACTCCAATAAAAATTAAAAAAAAAAAGTCAAGCTCTATTTCACATTCAACAGCTGAAATCTCTGCTCTGTCCTCTCAGCTTTCCATCTGTCCCTTTCTTCTGGGTGCATTGGTGTCTGCCTGACACACATGCAACTCAGTGTTCAACCAAGGGTTTGAAAGGAGTATAAACAAAGATTTTTTGGGGGGACGAGGGGGCCCCCTGCTGGAAATCCTTTGCAGGATTTCCTTCCTTAATTTCCAGCTGATTCCACAGCCCTAAACTCTCACACTTCAAGCCAAAGGACTGTGGCTCTCTCTTTGAGTACTGCCTGACCCATGTTGTTCAGACTCTGAGGTGCACTCAGGAAAAAGCCATACAGAGGTAAACCTTACCTTGTGAGCTTTCATTCTTTCAAAGGTAAAATGTCCTTCAGTCTCTGCCTATTTTTAGACACTCTACCATACCATTATATAGTTTTTCTGTTAAGCATTTTATCTAGAATTTACAAAATTATATAGAATTTTTAACTATATAAATTATATTAGATAGAACTATTTATCTAATTGGACTGAAATTATCTAATTGGACTGAAATGCCAATTAATCTTTTTTTATCATTCTGTCTTAATTCTGTAGGTTTGAATTCAACTTGGATATAGAAATCAATCTTTGTATTTTTCTAAAGGTAAAATTAAGTTAGAAAATTGGTTACCCAGATGATGGCCAAAGTGTGGCAAGTATGGCAAACCAGAATTTGGCACATCTAGGATACGAATGCAAACATTGAAGGCAGTGTTGCTGGAGCCCAGGTGCTAGGGTTATCCAGCAGAAGCAGGAACCATGTTGGGTCACTCGGATAAGATTTGACAGCATGGAGGAGACTCAGCTGTTTCCAAATATATTGCCTGGGTCAGAGAGACAGATAAATACCAAGGCTTCCCTCATCTTCCTGTCCTTAAGCTCCTGTTAGTACCTTCCAGTGGCTGAACCCAGCAGAAATTAGCTGATGAGGGAATCTGGAAAATGGAAAAGGAATCTAAAGATGTCATCTGTCCTGTTCTGTGATACTGAACAGAAAAAAAAAATGTTTCTGAGATTATCCAAGAAATTATAATTTGCATTTTTAATTTATATGAATTTAAAGTTATGAAATAGTTTTTTCTTCTTCCTACATAATACAAGTGATTGAGAATATTTAACATTATATATACATTTATGAATTGTCAGGCTTATACATTATTGTGATCTTAACATTGCCTCACTTATTTCAACCCAACTCTATATGATTATTATAATTAATATTTTATGAAGTATTTACTTACATAAATCTCATATTTACAACTTTCTTTGCTCTTCTTTCCTTCTGGCATCTCACAGCTAAATGGATGGCTTTATATCACAATCATGAGCTTTAGAATTTCTTTAGTGAGATTCTGCTTGTGGCAAATGATTTCATTCTGAAAATATTTTTGTTTAACCCTAATTTTAGAAAAGTTGTGGAAAAGGTATTCTTCACTGTTGGTTATTTTCTTTCAGCACACTAAAAATAGCATTCCACTGTTTTCTGGCTTCCATTGTTAATACTGAAAGGCAGGTTGTCAGTCTATCTTTTGCTCCTTTGAAGCAAATAAATATGAAAATATGTCAATAAGTACAATTCACAAAATATATATAATTTTTGGATTCTACTCATGGACCAGTATAAGGAGGCTATGCCCACAGAGTATTTTATTTCACATAATATGGAAAGAAATGATTTCTCTGAGGCAAGAGATTTAAAAAGCTGCACATCTTTTATTTGGAAGGTAGTTTAATATATATAGTTCTTCCCACTGGGTTTTTCAACTGCTATACTGGTCAAATAAAATAGGAACCAATATGAGAGTTGTTATTGTACGCTAAAAGTAATTTATTTTTTCCCTTGAGTATTTTTATACATTTTATGTTTATTCATATAAATGCAGAATGAGCATGGTAATGCTATAATTTGCTGAGAAAACAGCAATGCTGTAGAATTAGCTTTTCATTTTCCTGTACTTCAGCTAAAGATTTTCTCCTCTCCTCCTCTCCATCCATTTTAAGAAGTCATTTTACCAAAATAAAAAAAGTGAGGTATATAAAATAAAATCAGATAGTGATATTTTAGAACTTACTTCTAGTTATCTGCTCATTTTTATTTAAATCAGGATGGTTTTCAGCAGAGTACGGCAGGCAAAAAAGCTATCCTAATATAAATATCTTAAAATACACTATTAAAAAAAAAGCAATATCAACATCAGCTATGAGGGGACATTAATCCAAAAATCATTTGTCAAGAAATTGGTAAGAAATGTCTTTAGTCCCACAGGTAGGTAGGACTGACACTTTCTTGCCCATATTAGAATTCTCTACCTAATGGAATTGTAGGCATGAGCTAATTTTTCACATAAACCAAACAATATGATTATAAATATGCACAGCAGTGATGTAGTATGAAGAATGTAAACTAAAAAATACTTTACTCTTGATATCTGATATATATATTTCTTAATTATTTTATCTTGATAACCACAGGTGAAAAACTGGACAAGGCTTGGCATAATGCAATGAATTTTATGTGTAATTTGCGATAAAAATTTCTAAACCAAAAGTTCTGTAAAATCACAGCCAGTTACGTTGGTTTTCTAGTCGCTGGGGCATGAAAACACTATGAACCAGAGATGTCAAACAGGTTTTTTTAAATTAAAAAAAAAATTTTTTAAACAACAGGCTCTCATTAGTTATCTATTTTATACATATTAGTGTATATATGTCAATCCCAATCTCCCAATTCATCCCACCACCACCATCCTCCCCCATCACTTCCCCCCCTTGGTGTTCATATGTTTGTTCTCTACATCTGTGTTTCTATTTCTGCCTTGCAAACCAGTTCATCTGTACCATTTTTCTAGATTCCACATATATGCGTTAATATACGATATTTGTTTTTCTCTTTCTGGCTTACTTCACTTTGTATGACAGTCTCTAGGTCCATCCACATCTCTACAAATGACCCAATTTCATTCCTTTTTTATGGCTGAGTAATATTCCATTGTGTATATGTACCACATCTTCTTTATCCATTCATCTGTCAGAGGACATTTAGGTTGCTTCCATGTCCTGGCTATTGCAAATACTGTTACAATGAACACTGGGGTGCATATGCCTTTTTGAATTATGGTTTTCTCTGGGAATATGTCCAGGAGTGGGATTGCTGGGTCATATGGTAATTCTATTTTTAGTTTTTTAAGGAACCTCCATACATTCCCACCAACAATGCAAGAGGGTTCCCTTTTCTCCACACCCTCTCCAGCATTTTTTGCTTGTAGATTTTCTGATGATGCCCATTCTAACTGGTGTGAGGTGATACCTCATTGTAGTTTTGATTTGCATTTCTCTAATAATCAGTGATGTTGAGCAGCTTTTCATGTGCTTCTTGCCTTCCTACTCGGAAAGACTGTTGCTGATGAGAGTTCCGTATTGGGGAGGAATGTGAGGTAAAATAACAATGAGCTAGTTTTTCAAAAGACCACCAGTTAATTTTTCATTTGCCATGAAAATTAATAATGAATAATTCAAATTTTCTTGCAGTTCTTACATACAACTGAAATTTTAATAATAATATTTGTTGTGTACTTTGTTTTCTTAGATGTTTTGTAAGAATTACTAATCAATGTGATGGCCATTTTTTTGGAAACAATTTTGTTAATTCTTAACCTCCAAACCACCATAGATGATTAATTTAAACCAACTGTGGTAATTTCATTCACTTTATCAGAGATGTTTAGCAAACATTATGTTACCAAATACCGGGCAACAAGACTTAAATCAGGGTCTGCTAGGATGCTTTTCGAAATGGGTAAAGGAGGGAGAGAAGATAGGTAGATAGATAGATAGATATTGAAAGTGACAGTCTCTTTTTTCCTTTGGATATTGTCTGGTCATATGCCCTGAAGTAACTATAGCCAACTTGAACCAAGAATTGTTTTAAAAACAAAGTCAAAACTTCAGAGATAGCAAAGCAGAAGAATTTGAACAATGTGGGTAATAGAATATGTCTTTGAGCCACTGAGTTTACCAATTCTGGAGCCATCACAACTTGGAATTTTTTTTTTAATGTGAGGTTATGAATTTTGTTATTGCCTAAATAACTTTGAGTTGGATTTTCCACTAACTGCAAATGTATGCTAATTTCCTCACCTTACTAAATAAATGAGGAAGCAATGAACCATAAGGAATAGGAACTAAGTAATATCTCCCCAGTTACTTGGGATGAATCCAAGACATAAACCTAAATATGCCTATATCTAAATCATTGCCTCATTTCAATACACCATGGGAACTAAGTCACATACTGTCATAGTGGACATTATTGAGGTACACCAAGAAAATAGACATACATTAAAATACTTCCTTCTCAGACTATTTAAAAGCAAGTGATAAAATTGGCATCTTAATTTGTATGGAATAATTCTTAATGCAATTATAAGTATAACTCAGTGAGTCTGGATTACAATCCTAACTGCCACAAAAAGATACACAATGCCTCAAATACCACACACTGGTTTTATCATTAGCTTTAAATTTTAACACAAATTAATTGGTTTTCAGTATATTTTATCTTGGAAAGTGAGGTTTATTTGTTAAAAAAGCTCAGTTTGCTTTTAGAGATTTACAAATGTTTCAGTGAAGCATATGTTATAAATTTTTAAACTTGCTTTAAGGCAGAACAATCATTTCTTCATAGCATCCTTTCCTTTATTTCCCTTATCATCACTCTTCAATAAAGCTTCTGTATGTTTAAAGTCAGACGTTTTTTCAGATAATGAATATAATGGCAAGGGTTGTTTTTGGTTTGTTGTTTGTTTCTTTTTAACCATTGGAAGTAAAATGTAAAGCATGGTGACAAAATCATTTAATGAAGTATTTTCTCCAAATTCACTGTTTTATCATTTTCTCCTGCTGTAATTTAAACAATTGCCTTCAGTACACTGCAAAATTGTTCCTTTACATTTAAATGTTACTACTAAAATTTGGGGATCAGGATTCAATTATTTTTAATAGCTTATTTATTGGATCAGACTACACATTTCCCCTTTGTTCTGTTAATATTTTATCCTTTGTTTCCTATCAAGTTTGTTATAGGAAATAAAAATATTATTATATTACTTTAATAAAGAGAGTGGAAAGTTGAGGAAAAAATGTTAGCAGAAAATCTAAAGAATTTGGCCTGTAAATAAGAAAAATGGTTTTGAGTCTGCAGACTGGGATCTTCCAGTACTACATTTCTCCCATTGGCTTTTCCTGGAGTCAAAATAAATAAACTTTGTGTTTCACAGACTTTGGTCTCTCCTGCTCTGTTAGCTGGTATTACCTGTCTTGGAAGAGGGTGGGGCTTATTTCTGGGTGAGATAGTCAGGGGTCATAAATATTTGAGCAGGCTTCCTCTTCTAGATCACCCTGGTCTTCAATACTGACAAAAATGCCAAGGATTTCCCAAGAAATTGAAAGATTAACAATTAACACATTTTAAAATCCATGAAAAACTAGTTCAGTGAACATTTCTGAGCCAACCATCATAAGGATCTATCATTATCCACGACTGTAGTTGGCTGAATAATGGCCACCCTAAGACATCAGCTCCTAATCACTAGAACCTGTAAATTTTACCTTAAAGGGAAAAAGGGTCTTCGCCAATATCATTAAATTAAGGATCTTGAAATTGGGAGATTACTCTGGATTATCTGGGTGGGTCCTGATAATAAGGGTGTCTTTATAAGAGGGAAGCAGAAGGAGATTTGACACAGACAGAAGGAAATATGATCACAGGGGCAGAGATTAGAATTATGTGCCTCCAAACCAAGTAATGGCAGTGGCCACCAGAGCTGGAGAGGACAAGGAAGAAATTTTCCCCTAGAACCTCCAGAGGGAGCACAGCCCAACTGTTATCCTGATTACAGGCTGTGTGATACAGATTTTGGACTTCTGTCTTCCATTAACAGTGAGAGAATGAATTTCTGTTCTTTTAAGTCATCAAGTCTGTAGTAAGTTGTTACAGTAGCCACAGGAAATAAATACTATATCTGTAATAAAGAAATATACTCTGAGTTCTTTTACAAATTCACATACTCTACTACATTTACAACTATTTTTAAGAAAATGCAACTCTGTGTCAATCATTCTTTAGGTGTTCTAAATTTGGACACCATGGAGTTGCCTACACAGAGTGGTGATGGATGGTCCCATCCTATTCCTTGTACTCAAGTACAAGAAATTTGAAAATTAAATTATGAATTTAATTCTGTTTCCAGGATTACTTTCACTGTAAATTATCTTACCCTTCTTGTGTAAGTTCGGTAAATACATTCCATTAGGGATTCATGACATTACTTTTTCGTTGCGATTTTTATGTCCACACAAATTTTCAAAATTTTAAAGTGCAAAAATTTTGAATCAGGGAGGTTGTAAATATGCACACACTATCCATATGGAAATAAGTTTATAATGACAATGACCTAGCTGTTTACAAAATTTGTTTCAATTCTGGCTGACAAGAGAGGTAAAAATTACATCAATTTAGGGGGCATGATCCTATAAATCCTCACAGAGATAAACCCCTGCTTATACTGAAAAGAAAGTTTTGTTTGCTTAAAGAGTAAGAATTAGGTTGAGATTTGTGGCTTGTATGTGACCTTTGTAGTTCCAACTGTGAGGTATTTCAAAAGATTTTCAATTATTTCGCTTAATATGGAATTATTTTCATATTGCATCAAAATGTTCTATGAATTTTATATTTCTTTTTTCATGGTCATGAATGATTTTTGACAAAATAACTACTTCACAAAGTTTAACCCTCAAAGGACAATCTCCTTTAAATGATTTGGACATAAATTTTGTCTCATACTGTGACTTACATTCACTGAATGATTACTAGGGGAAAAAAATCTATGAAAATCAAAATGAAATAAAGTATCTTTCAGATGTGAGATAGTACAACTACATTCTTGCATAGAAAGGACTTCAGAATATTAAGTACAAGGCTTCAACCTAAATTATGTAAAAGCAAAACTAAGGAAAATTATAGGATGCGATAATAGAGTATGTGAAAACTACACATTTGAAAATTCCACTAAGTACAAATTACTGTACACAAAGTTACTTTTTTTGGCCATTTCATCACATTCAGACTTTTGAAAAAAAGTGAAAACTGCTATAGCTTTTTGTTTTGTTTGTTATTTTGTCTTTTGCATGCATGCACCTCTTGAGGAATAATGAGAGTCCATCAATATGTATCATTTTACAAAAAATCAAATCACATTTTCAGCTGATATAATTAGCATGGTCAGGTACTAGATTATTCACTAAAGCCTCAAAGTTTAATTATGAAAGATCTTCAAACTAGAAATGCTATGTGTTCTATGGGAAGATCATTACCTTAGGAACAAAAACTTGTACATGTGTCAAATAGAAATCACTCTTGAAAGTCTAACTAAAATAAGAGTTACAGAAAGCTGCCAGGATTATGTTTTAGAAGATTAAAGAGTCTGGCTGCAAATTTCAGACGATCTAATTCTGTTCGACACTAAGGAAAAAAATGTAAATTCCTTTGTGTGTTCTATATTGGCTAATTCAGATGTCTCACAAAAAGAATTCAATTGGAGTAAGAGAGAAACTTAAATTCTAACACATTAGTACTTGATATCCTTACAGTATGAATTCATCTCTGGCATATAATGATTTATTAAATAGAGAGTTTTCAAATACACAATGACATTTTACTTCAAGTATAACATGAGAGCTAATGACATTTTTGCAAGCCCTATGAGTTCAACAGTCTATAAATTTAGATAACAATCATTATGTGTTTCCTACATTTTTATCAGCTATTTTATGAAGCTTGTGGATCTTACTGAAAGGTAAGGTTATATATTCATAACTTATAAATTATAAACAAGTGTTAATTACTTCAAACCTAGAAATGCAGATGGACATAATATTTTTAAGTTACAGTTGCCAGAAGAGTCCTAGCATCAGAAAAAAAATTTATTTGAAATTCAAGTACCACTCAGGGAAAATTTTCCATAAAAACCTATACTGGAAGAAAAAAACTATAAATAGTTCACTTTACAGTAAAAACTGGAATATACTAAGATGTAGCAGGAGAATATCTTATTTTTCAAAAAGAAAGCTTAAACTTGCAACATGCTTCAGAAGAAAAAAAACCCACCCTTTTGTTCCATGCTCTAGACACTTTTTTTTTTTTTTTTTTTTAGGTCCTTGGGAAAATTCTCTAAGAACTTTATACACTGTTCTTCTTTTGCTTAGATCTCTATTCTTTCCAGTCTTTACCTGGTCATGTCTCACTTCTTCTTCAGATGTCAGTTTGCAGGTTTTGACTGCTACCTTGTCACTGGAGATGTAATTAAGGGCCAATCTGTGTTCTCACTGTATGCTTCCCATAATCAAAATATAGCAATTGTTGCATTATTATAAATGCTATTTATACTACCTTCCCACAAGACCATTAAGGCCCTAAGTTCAGGGACTGTATCTGTCTTGATCACCTAGGTCTATATAAATAATCAGCAAATAAGAGGAGCTCAATAACTATTATCTTATCAAGTAAGTGAATGAATGAGGAAGTGTGTGAACAGAAAGGACACTGGGATTGAATGCATATGTTACTGACTTTTCAAATAAGAGGTGTAAGAGTTTGTCATTTTTAAACACTGCAAGTTTAATAGGGAAGAACAAATCTGACTCTATATTGGATCTGTTTCTTTTACTTTAACCTTTGTATTCTCTTGCTTTTACTACAAGTTAAGAATGTTGCCTATAGCATGAAATATACAGTATAGCTCATTCTCAAGGCTCTGACCTTCAAAAGTATAACATTTTCCCATTCATATAGAGATAAAAATTTTTAGAACAGAGAATAACATTCATCTTGTTGGAGGTCACATAAACGTCGTGAGTTAACCTACAGGGACAGCTGCAAGAACAAAGGATTCTGACAGGAAGAAGTCTGCAACAACTAACCACACCCCCTCCCCCTTTTAGTATAAAAGAACCCTGAATTGTAACTCCCGTAAGATGGCTCTTTGGGACACTAGTCCATCATCTTCTCAGTCTGCTGGTTTTCCAAATAAAGTCAATATTCCTTGCCCCAACAACTGGCCTCCTGAGTTATTGGCCTATTGTGTGGTGAGCAGTATTAGATTGAACTCAGTAACACAAGAAGATGTGATAGCCCCCAATTAGCAAAACTTGGAATTAGTTTTCCCATTTACTAAATCACATTAAAGAAAATAAACTTTACACTAAGTAATAAAGAATTCAAATGTTGAATTTTAGAGACTGTCTTGACTTTCTGACAAGGACCCAATTTTATAAATCTAAGTTTAATATAGCCCCTAATCCTTCCACACCATTGGCTTCAAACTTTTGGAGTCGAACTTGTCCAAAACTCACCAAAATGCAAAACTCAAGTACACTTTGATCTAGCAATTCTAAAACCATGCAAAAAATACATATATAAGAACATTCAATTGTGCATATTAATGAATAATTATAGACAACCCAAAACTCCATCTTTTGGAGACAGGCTTAATACATTAAGGTACAATTAGATTCCAGGTAGCTATTTAGATCAAGGAAGACAGCTTAATATATTAATAAGAAGATTCCAACATACCAAACATACTGTTTGATGATAGCAAGCCCATTACATTAAAATATATAAACTATGATTGTATTTTTTCTCTGTATACACCCACATCTATCTATCTACCTACCTACACACACACACACACACACACACACACACACACACACACACACATATTCATTTTTAACTCAATAAACACTTCTTGAGGAATTACTATGGGCTAAGCAGTGCTCTGTGCAGGGATTATAAATTGGCAAATAAGAAAAACAAGGTCCTTGGTTTTTTTATTATACATTTTAATAAAAAATAATGCAATGTTCATAAGTGAATATGAGATGGTCTGGAAGGAGGCACAGGAAAGTTTTAACAGTGCATAGTTAATTTAAGACTTAATTTAAGAGATGAGTAATTTAGCAAAAGCTAAGAACAGCTTTTATAAACTGCTCTTTATATTTTTGTATGAAGTGTTTAAATTTGTTAACAATCAGCATGAATTCATTTTGTATTAGAAAAAAAAAAAGAATTAAAACTTTTACTTGAAAACTTCAACTAGCCCACACAATTTAATTCCTCCAAAAGTGTCCTCAATTATCTCACATTATAACATATGAATTTCATTTTAGAACTTAACATGTTTTTCTTTTGTTTTTTTAAATAGACTTTTTTTTTAGAGCAGTTTTTGGTTTATAGAAAAATTGAGCAGAAAATGCAGAGAGTTCTCATCCCACCGATACATAGTCTCCCCCCATTATCAACATCCCCCACCAGAGTGGTACCTTTGTTACAACTGATGAACCTACATTGACATGTCATTATCACCCCAAATCCATAGTTTACTTCACTTTGGGTTCACTTATGGTATTGTACAATACTTTCTATGGGTTTGGACAAATGTATAACAATGTGTATCCACCATATAGTATCATACAGAAAAGTTTCACATCCTAAATATCCTCTGTGCTTTATCTATTCATCTCTCCCTACCCCCAACCCTTGGCAACCACTGATTTTTTTTACTGTCTCCATAGTTTTGCCTTTTCCAGGATGCCATGTATTGGGAATCAAACAGTTTGTAGCCTTTTCAAACTGCCTTCTTTCACTTAGTAATATGTATTTAAGCTTCCTTCATGATTTTTCATGGCTTGATAGCTCATTTCTTTTTAGTGCCAAATAATATTTCATTGTCTGGATGTATCACAGTGTGTTTATCCATTCACCTACTGAGGGACATCTTGGTTACTTCCAGATGGTTTTGGCAATTATGATGAAAGCTGCTATAAACATTCACCTGTAGGTTTTCATATGGACATAAGTTTTCAGCTCTTATGAGTAAATAACAAGGAGCACAACTGCTAGATTGTATGTAGGAGTAGGTGTAGTTTTTAAAGAAACTGTCAAACTTTCAAAGTGGTTGTACCATTTTGCCTTTCCACAAGCAATATATCAGTTCCTGTTGCTCCACATCCTTGCCAGAATATGTCAGTGTTCGGGATTTGGGCCTTTCTAGTAGGCTTGTAATAGAATCCTACTGTTGTTTTAATTTGTATTTCCCTGATAACATATGAGATGGAGCATATTTGTATGTGTTTATTGCTTATTGTACATCCTCTTTGGTGAGAATCTATGCAGACTTTTTGGTCCATTTTTTAATCCAATTGTTTTATTTTTGAGTTTTAATAGTTTTATGTGTATTTCAGATAATAGTCCGTTATCAGATATAGCTTTTGCAAATATTTTCTTCCAGTCTGTGGCCTCTCTTTTTATTCTCTTTCACTTAGCATAATACCCTCTAGAAACATCCATGTTGTCACAAATGGCAAGATTTCTTTTTTTTATGGCAGAGTAATATTTCATTTCATATATATACCACACCTTCTTTATCTAATTGTCTATTGATGGACACTTAGGTCACTTCCATATCTTGGTTATTATAAATAATGCTACAATAAACTTTGATCTGCATATATCTTTTCAAATTAGTGTTTTTGTTTTCTTTGGGTTAATTCCCAGAAGTGAAATTGCTGGATCCTATGACAGTTCTATTTTCAATTTTTGGAAGAAACTTCATACTGTTTTCCATCATAGCTGCACCAGTTTACATTTTCACCAACAATGCATGAAGATTCCCTTTTCTCCACATCCTTGCCCACACTTGTTATTTGTTGTCTTTTGACGATAACAATTTTGACAGGTATGAGGTAGTATCTCATTGTAATCTTTACATTTATATTTCCCTGATAATTAGTGATGTTAGGCATTTTTCATGTGTCTGTTAGTCACCTGTATGTCTTCTTGGGAAAAATGTCTATTCAGGTCCTCTGCCCATTTTCAGTTGGGTTGTTTGTGTTTTCATGTTGAGTTGTTTGAGTTCTTTATATATTTTGGATCTTAACCTCTTATAGAATATATTGTTTGCAAATGTCTTCTCCCTTTTAGTAAGTTGCCTTTTCATTTTTTTGATGGTTTCCTTCACTGCATAAAAGTTTTTTAGTTGGATATAGTCCCATTTGTTTATTTTTGCTTTTGTTGCTCTTGCCTGAGAACACAGATACAAAAAAAAAGTATTGCTAAGACCACTGTCAAAGAGCATATTACCTAGGAACTTTATGTTTTCAGGTCTTACATTTAAGTCTTTAATCCATTTTGAATTTATTTTTGCTCATGGTGTAAGAGAGTAGTCCACACTGATTCTTTTGCATGTAGCAGTCCAGTTTTCCCAACACCACTTATTGAAAAGGCTGTCTTTTCCCCATTGTATAATTTTGCCTCCCTTGTTGTAGATCAATTGCCCATGTAAGTTTGGGTTCATTTCTGTGCTCTCTATTCTGTTTCATTGATCTATGTGTCTGTTTTTGTGCCAGTACCACAGTGTTTAAATTACTGTAGCTTTGTAGTATAGTTTGAAATCAGAGAGTATGACACCTCCAGCTTTGTTCTTCTTTTTCAAGATTGCTTTGGCTGTTCAGAGTCTTTCTGTTTCCATCCAAATTTGTAAAGTATTTGTTCTGGTCTGTGAAAAATGTCTTTGGTATTTTGATAGGGATTGCACAGAATCACAAATTTTTATTTTTAATGAAATTCAGCTTATTAGTTCTTTCTTTCATGGATGATGCCTTTTGGTAAGTTATATCTAAAAAGTCATCACCAAACCCTAGGTCATATAGTTTTTTTCCTGTTATCTTCTAGGATTTTTACAGTTTTACATTTTATATATATGTATATGACCCATTTTGGGGTTAATTTTTGTGAGGACTGCAAGGCCTGTGTCTCGATTCACTTTTTTACATGTAGATGTTCTGCTGTTGAGCACCATTTTATTGAAAAGACTATCTTTGCTTCATTGTACTACTTTTGCTTCTTTGTCAAAAATCAGGTGACTTTATTCATGTGGGTCTATTTCTGGTCTCTCTCCTCTGCTCCACTGATTTACTTATGTATTCTTTCACCAATTCCACAGTTTTAAGTGTTCCACACTGTAGCTTTATAGTAAGACTTGAAGTCAAGTAGAGTCAGTCCTCCAACTTTGTTCTTCTTTAATACTGTGTTGGCTATTCTGTGTCTTTTGTCTCTTATATGAAATTTAGAATAAATTTGTTGATGCAGACTAAATAACTTGATGGGATTTTGACTGAGATTGCATTGAATCAATTGATCAAGTTGTGAAGAACTATTATCTTAAAGATATTGTCTTCCTATTCATAAACATGGACTCTTTCTCCACTTATTTAGTTCTTTGATATATTTTTTGAGAGCTTTGTAGATTTCCTTATATAGAATTTGACATATTTTGTTAGATTTATACCTAAGTATTTCATTTTGGGGGTGTTAATGTGTAAAGGTATTTTGTTTTTAATTTCAAATTCCACTGGTTCAGGAGCTCCTTTCTATTTGCTAGATGAGATGCTTCCTGATTTATGAATCACTGAATAAAGCCAATCAGATATTTGAAATTTACTTACTTGAATTTTGTTTTTTTAACAGATTTGGTGGCAGTGAAAAGATCCAAAGGAAATTTCTGATGACTCTGGGGACAAGAAACACAGGTGCTGTTTCTGAGGGCCACAGGTAAGTTTCTTTTAGTTCTGAGCTCCACTATTTTTATAGCTAGTTCCCAATCTAATTGACTATCCTGTCCAGGGCTTACCAGGTCAGTTTGAGCTGACAGATGGTTCCATCTGGAACCTGAGTCCCTAGACCTTGGTTCAGTTTGTAGTTCCCCATTTAACTGTGATCCCTAGCCTTTGGTTCAGTTCTCAGATTTCACATTGGGAACTGCTGATGGTTCAGTTCACTGTTCTCCATTTCATTGAAACCCTGTTCCACAGTCCTCACTGTTGAGGTCTGCTAGATCAGTCCTTTCTCTAGTCCCCAGTTCCACATTGGGAATTGCTGATGGTACACACAAGCCCTTCCCTTGGCCAGTTTTCTGTAACATCTCTTTGGTTACTGCTGATGTGTTAATGTAATGAAGCAGGATGCTATGGGGGCCTTCCCGGGACAGCCCCCCTCTCCCATATCTTCTGCTTTAGCTTCTTTCTGAAGAACCTAGATCATAGTATCTGATGCACATTTCCTGAGTTGTTTTACAGATGCTAAAACCACCAGCAAATGGAAGAAATTAACTCCTAGATGATCATAAGCATGTAGCCCCAAGACCTACTGGAGCCTAAGGATTGAGGATGTTAACCCCTGTGATACTGCCCTGTTACCTCACCATCAACCAATCAGATAACTGTGCATGAGCTGATCACAAACTCTGAGAGGCCCCTCCTCTACCTTGCCTTTAAAAGTGCTTCACTAGGGCTTCCCTAGTGGCGCAGTTGTTGAGAGTCCGCCTGCCGATGCAGGGGACGCGGGTTCGTGCCCCGGTCTGGGAGGATCCCACGTGCCGTGGGGCGGCTGGCCCCGTGGGCCATGGACGCTGGGCCTGCACGTCTGGAGCCTGTGCTCCATGGCGGGAGGGGCCGCGGCGGTGAGAGGCCCGCGTACCGCAAAAAAAAAAAAAAAAAAAAAAAAAAATGCTTCACTAAAAACCATCTGGGAGTTGGGGTGTTCTGAGCACTAGCTTCCCCATACTCCTTGCTTGGTCTCCTGAAGTAAATGCTGCACTTTCCTTCACCGCAACCTGGTTTCAGCAAATTGGTTTTACTACACATGGGCAAGCAGACCCAAGTTTGGTTTGGTAACATTAATGTACACGTGAGGTAAAGGCTATTGCTAACGAGAATCTCAGAAGCCAAAAGCTCAAAACTGATGGGCATATGGATCAAGAACTTAAAAACTGTTAGAGCACTTACCATCTAACTCTAAAATTCCTGTATTAAGATATGTTGGTCACAGAACATGTTAGATTGACACTAGGTCACCTGCTAACCTCAAGAAAATTTCCATGCAATGAGATATACTGTAAATATCACCCAATCCCCCAAGAGGCACAATCCTCTTAAGTATTAATTTGACTCTGAGAAACCCAAGGCTTTGCTTAAAAAAAAAAAAGGAATTCTTAAGTTCCAAGGAATCGAGCACAACAAATTCTGACACACCTACTTATTTTATGTCTAAGAACTGTGGTCCCAGAAGTTATAGATATCTACAAAAATGGAAAAATGTTACTAAAATCTGTGTCCTGAGAACTTGGCTTGGTAACTGTCAGGTTGAGGGCCCCAAAATATGGACAGACAGAAATGTGGGTTGCACCCCATTTGCAGCTAGATTTGGGTGGACACAAATGTGGGTTAAACTCCATTTGAGGCTAAGGTCCTACCAAACTGCTGCCAGCCCTCAGGGGAATTATAATCTAGAATTACAATGGTCATTATGAGGAGCATTCCAATTAAACAAGATCATTTACGAAATACATTCAAAAGCAAGGGTTCCCCAATCAAACTGAATTGGATACATATTTTAACTGTCATGCAGAAGCCTCCAAAAGTCCTCAAAATTCCAAAATTCATTGAAAGATTCATTGCAAGAAGCTAATAAAAAATTAAATATATAAAAGGTAATTAAAATTAAAGACTGTAAGACTGATTTAACTCTTACTGCTGCCCTCTATGCTCCTTTATTTGAATACTCATTCTTATATGACGTTTTGTTTGAAACATTACTGTTTCCTTAATGTTTTATTTCTCGAGATTTAAGGAAACCTTTTCTCTACAGCTATCTGTGACTTACAGCAACTTGGTAAAGTATACCTTTGTAAACAAAGATGAAACATTTACTTTTCTCCCTATCTGATTCCTCCAGAATTCAGAAAGTCTCGAGAATTATTTTTGTGGCAATATAATTACTGATTTGCAGAAGTTCGATAAGAATTTGTTCTCCTTATAACAACACACAATTGGAATATTGGCTAAATAACCAAGGCTTTGTTTGGAATATCATATTTGAGAGACATGTACATAGGCTCAGACACCAGACAGATTTAAGGAACTGCCTGGAAAAATTGGCCTGGAACCTTGCTTCCATGGTTCCTGGCAGCATTACCAGGTGAGTAAGGAAGGCCACTTCCTGTCAGGCTCAGGAACCTCAGGATAGTTTGGGGGGACATTGAGAAAAGAGGAATTTACCCTAACTATAGGTATTGAATGTAAAATTTGATGGTAAGTCCTTGGCTTGGTTTCCTGATCTCAGATTCTTTTAAGAGTTCAATCTGAGATTCTTTATGAAAAATTCCAGCAAAGCAGTCTTGAAAGAGCTTACATTACCAATCACTATCCTTGCTGTAAATAATCAGGACAAGATTAATAAAAACAAACTAGTTTTACTATAATTACCTTTGGTTTAAAAAATGGGGGTAACTGTAGAGAGAAGAAAATATGTTTGCACCTTTGTATATGTGGATTCTAGATCTGTTAATTATCTTTGAGATTTTGTTATATACCTATAACTGGATTGGATCCTGAATTCTTCCAGTTTCCTTAAATATCTGGCTACAACCCTGCAAACTAACATTTCTAATTTTCTTCTACCTTTATGATTTGGAATCACTAAGAACATAGACTGCCCTTGCATTTTCTTGGAAGGGACTAAACCAGGTCCTCCTTACTACCTAGATGGCAGCCAAACATCAGAGACTTTAATCTTGGATCCACATCTCCTACTTAGAATGGTCTCCTTTAGACTCTATGAACTGCATACCAACTGGAGAACTGAAAATCAGATTGACTTGGAAGACAAGAAGTGGGCATCAAGGTAGACTGCTTCCTCCCAAGAGGTCAGATCAAGAATGTTTCTTTTCATTCTTCTTTCCCTCTCTAACAGTCCTTTTCTTAATTCTTATACCACAAAGATCCTTATTATACTTTTGTACTTCTTTTGCCTGGATCTGGCCTGGAAAGATAATGATATCTCAGACCATTACAAACAGGGGTAATGCAATCTCCAAATAACTGCTAGACTTGACACAAAGTTGGTAGTTTTGCCCATCACAAACTTCCCACTGATTTCCAATGCCTCAGTTTCTCTGAAAAAACTCAGCCACCTCTATTGTGCCAGACTCCCTAACGCTGGGGGCCCATTTCCCTGTCTCTTGTTAACAACTCCAAACCCAGGAAACACTGTGTTCAGACTCTGCACAAAGAAAAGGACACAAGAGTAACCAGAATAAAAACCACCTGTGTGCTCTACAGACTCTTAAATTTTACTGGCCTACATGGCTGACACCTTTCTAATTCTGGGCCACAAACTCAATAAGAATTACCAAGAGGGATTCATGATTCAAAATTAGCTTTCTTTAACCAACAAGGTGAAAGGCTTGTACTCTGAAAACTATAAGACATTGATAGAAGAAATTGAAAATGACAAAAATAAATGGAAAGATATATCATGGATTGGAAGAATTAATATTGTTAAAATGTCCATACTACGCAAAGCCATCTACAGATTCAATGCAATCCCTATCAAAATAACAATGGCCTTTTGCAAGGATCTGGAACAAATCATCCTACAATTTGTATAGAAACACAAAAGACCCTGAATAGCCAAGGTAATCTTAATAAAGAAGAACAAAGCCAGAGGTGTCATGCTCCCTGACTTCAAACTATACCAAAAGAAAGAAATTAGAACACTCCCTAACACCATACACAAAAATAAATTCAAAATGGATAAAAGACCTAAATGTAAGACCAGAAACTATAAAACTCTTAGAGGAAAACATAGGAAGAACATCTTTGACATAAATCACAGCAAGTTCTTTTTTGACCCACCTCCTAGAATAATGAAAATAAAAATAAACAAATGATACCTAATTAAACTTAAAATCTTTTGCACAGCAAAGGAAACCATAAATAAGATGAAAAGACAACCCTCAGAATGGGAGAAAATATTTGCAAATGAAACAACTGACAAGGGATTAATCTCCAAAATATACACACAGCTCATGCAGCTCAATATCAAAAAAACAAACAACCCAATCCAAAAATGGGCAGAAGACCTAGATAGCTATTTCTCCAAAGAAGACATACAGATAGCCAGTAGGCACACAGAAAGATGCTCAACATCCCTAATTATTAGAAAAAGGCAGATCAAAACTACAATGAGGTATCACCTCACACCAGTTAGAATGGGCATCATCAAAAAATCTACAGACAAGAAATGCTGGAGAGGGTGTGGAGAAAAGGGAACCCTCTTGCATTGTTGGTGGGAATATAAATTGATACAGCCACTATGGAGAACAGTATACAGGTTCCTTAAAAAACTAAAAATAGAATTACCATATGACCCAGCAATCCCACTCCTGGACATATTCCCAGAGAAAACCATAATTCAAAAAGACACATGCACACCAGTGTTCATTGTAGCACTATTTGCAATAGTCAGGACATGGAAGCAACCTAAATGTCCACTGACAGACGAATGGATAAAGAAGATGTGGTACACATATACAATGGAATATTACTCAGCCATAAAAAAGAACAAAATTGGGTCATTTGTAAAGACATGGATGGACCTAGAGTCTGTCATACAGAGTGAAGTAAACTGGAAAGAGAAAAACAAATATCATATATTAACGCATATATGTGGAATCTAGAAAAATGGTACAGATGAACCTATATGCAGAGCAGGAATAGAGACATAGACGTAGAGAACAGACGTGTGGACATGGCGGGGAGGGGGGAAAGGGGGGTGAGGTGAATTGGGATTGACATATATACGCTACCATGTGTAAAACAGATAGCTGGTGGGAACCTGCTGTATAGCGCAGGGAGCTCAGCTTGGTGCTCTGTGGTGACCTAGATGGGTGGGAGGGGGGCAGGGAATATATTTATATGTATAGCTGATTCACTTCATTGTACAGCAGAAGCTAACTCAACATTGTAAAGCAACGATCTCCCAATTAAAAAAAAAAATTCAACTGTGGTAAGAGAGTAGCTATAAGATATAAGGAAACTCTACAAGATATCTAGACATGATGAAGAGTATCTAAGGAAGGACAAATTGTTAAGCAGGGCCCCTCCCCCAGGCTGGAGTCCAGACCTCCTTGGAGAAGGTGTAGTTCAGCCAACTAGATAGAAGAGAAGTTGGCTTGTTTGCCCAAGCCAGCACTGGGCCATATTTATTGGGCCAGCAGGCAGCAACTCTCTAAAGTGCAGATGGGAAAAAGGAGATTGGCAACAACAGGTAGCATGCAAAGGGGCTCAGTATTCTCCCGCAGGTTGGGTGGTGCTAGGGATGAGGCTGCAATGTCACTGAGGGGCCATGCGTTCTCTGAGTGTGACTGGGCCAGAACTCCACAAGACGTCCTTATGCCCATTGTCCTGACCCAAGCACAGCAGCCAGAAACTGCAGAAAAAAACCCCTCCTCCTGTGAAACCTCCAGTGCTCTCTAATGAGAAAATGTAATATCATGCTCACGTTTAGCAGAAATGCTTAAAGGGATTCCATTTATTATCAGAAAGTGTATACTGAAGGGTGAATTTGGAGCTAAAGAAAGAAACGGAAGAAAGAAATTGACAATTGGCCCTATAACACATAGCCTTTGCCTTGAAAAAGCATAATTTGAAATATGTAGAATTTGTGAGCAGATTAAATAAAAATCAGCATTACAGAGGACCATCAAGGGAAGACATTCTTGTGAGATGGATAGAATACAACAGTGGGAAATATAGGTCCAATTTTATATTTGACTACAAAAATAGAGAGTTGACAAGAGGGACATGTCTCTCTTTTTTTGTTGTTGTTTTTTGGTGGGGGGGGGGCATGCCATGCAGCTTGTGGGATATTAGTTCCCTGACCAGAGATTGAACCCAGGGCCATGGCAGTGAAAGCACTAAGTCCTAACCACTGGACCAACAGGGAACTCCCAAGGGACATATCTCTTTAGAGAGCAGACTCTAGTTATAGAGCAGATACAAAAGAACAAGTTACCCATAGTCTCTATTCCTTCATATTTGCAGTTTGGAATAACCTCATTAAGACCTCTTCAAACCTGGCTCAATCTCATGGCATACTGCTTCAATTCCCTTTTATAATGTGGTCCTTAGATGTTTTCAGTTTCCTATTCCTGGGTCACGTGGGTGAGATGCCCACTTGATAGGGAGTTTTTATGGACCATCCATCTTCCCTCAAAGGGGACTTTAAAATGAGTAGGCTGGTCATAATTTCTTATAAAATAATTCAGAATCTCAGTGGATAACTAAACTTAATATAGTAACTTGTTTTCATAATTGTCTTTAGGAGCACTTAGGGTAAATCATAAATCCCTGGCTATGGGAACTTAACTGGCTGAGAGCATATGAAATATAAATCATTAATTTAAATAGACAAGATGATTCATAGTATAAATTAGCCATAAAATACTTTACCCATATTATTTTTGTTCTTCCTTGATGTCTTTTTATTAACCATGATTGTTACTTTGTCTCAAAAATACAAGTGAGCTGAATAGTACTGGCAAAATATTATTCAATATATTTTCACTCCATGGAATGACTTTTGTTGGTGCAATACGTTTAAAGGTCTTGTGCTAGACAAATATAATGAAAGCCCAGGGATCTTTATCAGGTGAAGAGTATAAGAAGAGCAAAGACATTATAAAGATTGTGTGCTCAACAAAATTATAGGTTGACAAACTCTTGTGTAAAAAAGCTGCCTTGAGGATGAGCATGAGGAATAATGAGGGGATCTACTAAAACCACGTGAAGAACCAAGTATCTATCAAAAATGTCAATGAGTTTTAATTTGATGATGGAACTCATCAATGGCAATAACTACTGTGTTTCCTGCAGTCATTCTGAGCAGGGAGATGATCAATTATTTGTTTAATAGTTACACTGTACTTATTGCATGATAGGCAATGTTATAAGAATTGAGGATTTAGCACTGAACAAGTCAGGCTAGGTCTGTGCTCCCACGGGGCTTGTACATTACTGATGAGAGACAGGTAGGGGAGGAAGAAGCGGAAAAAGAATGAAGGAATTTAAGAAGGATTATAAGGTAATGATTGTGGTAAGTGCTACAGATTTTAGTGGTGGCATTGGAAGTGGGAAAAAAAGGTCAGATTTACAGATTTAAGACATATTTCAGATAAGAGCCAATAAAACTCACTAGCATAATTAATGAAGGTATGGGGGAAAATAGGTAGGATTATATTTGGTTTTCAGTTATGGGTGTGAGTGTATGTGTGTGTGCACTAGCGTTATGAAACTCCTGACTGATGAGTTGCAGCAGTCCTGGAAGTCATGAAAGTTGGTATGTACTCAGGTGAAGACACAATATAAAAGATAGGCAAAGAATGGAGTGAGTAGTTTCTCTCATTCCTCACCCCTACTTACCAAGCCCCAAAGGATGGCAGGGGCCAGAAACTATCCTTGACCGTGAGACTGCTATTGACTCTGTAGATATATTTTTGCTTCGTATACTTGAAAGCTAAGTAAACTGATGGTGTGAACATACTGTGGACATTCTTGCCATTTCCAAATCTGGAACCAGCTGCTATGGCCCACAAAACAGTTTGAAAGTTGATTAGACATTGATTCAGAAATATCACCTTGGGAATTGGTAATAGAAGTCTGGAGTTCTGGGATGCAGTCATGGATTGATATCTAGATTATGCAGTCTTAAGCTTGCAAATGGTACTTAGAAATACTGAACACAGTAGGAGAAATGAGAATTGAATATTGTTTTTGTCATAGTTAAAATCATTGGTAACAATTACAAAAATGGTTTCAGTTGGATGATAGGGATGAAACTTGATGGAATTGAACAAAAATTGTATGGTTAAAAAAAAAATGGAGACAGCCAGATTAAATACGTTTCTCAAGGACTCTTGCCATAAATGAGAGAGAAGTGGGATGTTGTCTAGAGAGGAATAAGAGACTACCAGACGGTTTTATTTGTGGTAGGAGACATTACAGCATGTTTGCTGATTAGGATGGTGCAAGTGAGTGAGGGCAGGGCATGAGGGGCAATTAAACAGTGTTTCTGAAGGATGAGATCATCTCACAATAACAGGGTTGGACCTGGATATGGGAGGGAGTCCATCCATAGTAAATAGAGGCAGAGTTGGCATACAAAAACAAATAAGATGAAAGATTTTGTGGTAAGAAGATACTGTAGTTTCCTTACTAATGCTCCTGGTTTCTCAGAAAAATAAGAAGCAAGTCATAAAATAAGAGAAAAGGAAAGAAATGTTAGGTGTTTGTGGATAGAAGGATAAGAGTGAAAAGGCTGTCTGAGAGAGTGGGGAAGGAAATTTTCTACAGAAATGTGGTAGGTTTGTTGTAACAGTGGCTTTGTTGCTACTACAGATAGGAAGGGTGGTGTATGCTCCTGTGAGACAGGGGCATTTAACAAAAGCACTAAACAAAAAGGAGGCAGCCATGCAAATATCAGGGGAAAGATTATTCCAGGAAGAAGGAATAACAAACAAAACATCTTAAGGTAAGAATAAGCTTTTGTTTAAGGCTCTGACATAAAGCCAGCGCTGTTTGAGCATGGGTGTGAGGGAGAGGGTACTGTAAGATGTGGTAGGAGAATTAGATAAAAGCCAAATCTCATCAAGCTATGTGAACAAGGGAAAAAGACCAGACTGATAAAACACAGTCACCCATTAAGGAGATGATTTCTGATGTGTGTGTGTGTGTGTGTGTGTGTGTGTGTGTGTGTGTGTGTGATTTTATGTTTCCTAAAAAACTGGGACCTATAGGAGGCAAGTACCACAAGATACCAAATGATGTGCCTGACCAAAAATAAAGTTGACAAAGGAGTGGATAAAAACCCATTTTGAAACTCTTACCTCATCACCAACCTCTAGATCATCTCAAAGCAGTGAAAGAATTTGTCAGGAAGCAGACACTCTGATAAATAATGAGTTTTTCTTAAGTCTTTTGGCTTCAACATGGTATGGGAGGTATGTGATGGGACCTCACCAAAGAGGCCTGCCTATCAGTGTAATGTGATGGTATCAGAAACAATTTACATGGGAAATAGTGTCAGAGGGAAGCGCTGAGAGTGAAGTTACAAGTGGCCAAATGTTGGAATATGATCCATACCAGAAAAAGACATAGTTGGAGATCTCAATAGAATGATGGATCTCAAAACAAAACAAACAAAAACCCAAACACAGAAACACGCTTTTAGGCTTCTAATTTATAAAAGGATATGACAACAGATATAACAGCATGAGTCATGTAAGACTTTGCCATTTCTTCTAAATTCTTCTTTCCTCTGTATCAGATTCTGAAGGATCAAGGAACAGAAATTATAGAGCCAGGGAGTTGATGGAGAAAGAAAAAGAGAAGCTACGAAGCATGTTTCTCTTTCCTACAATAATGGCAAAAATCTGGATCCAGCCTAAGCTGTAGAGGGAGATACTTTAAATTGTTTGATAGATTGAAGAATTTTGATATTTCACTGATCTGGTATTTCTAATACCAGAGATTAAGGCTGCTAATCACTACATAAATGTAACAAGAAAAATCAATAGAATTAGCTCATAAAAACAGCCAGAAATGGAGAGTAAAATTCCAAGAGTGATTTTGAATGGCATGGTAAAACGGTACAGAAATGTGTCTTTCTTATTCACTCTGAGTCCAGCTCTGTTAATAAGTAGTGAGTCATCTGTGTGTGGTGACAGAAGGCTTTTGAAGGGTTTTAGTCAGGAAATAACATTTACTAATTAACAGATTGAACAGATCACTTTACTGGCTGCGTGGGAAGATTTTAGGAGACAGTGAGGGGACAAATTGTGAATATATGACAATAGCCCAGACAAAAGATGACGGTGACTTGGGAAAAAGTGGTTATTAGTGAAGATGGAGAAAAAGAGATAGTTCTGAGATATGTTTTAAAGAGAGATTCAATAAGACTGGATGGTGTGGGAGTAAGGAGTAAAAAGAAATGAAGACAAAGTGTTAGATTTCAGGCTCTAACAACTGAGCACAAACACTTATCGAGATGTAGAAGACTGGACAAGCAGCAGAGTGCAGTTAGAGAGCAATTCCTAGTTCTTTTCTGACCATATTGAATCTGAGGTGCCAACTAGTCATCCATTTGGAGATGTTAACATTTGGAATAGGTGGAAGAGAGTCTGGAGCTGTGGAGGAAGGCAGGAATGGGTGCGCAGTTTGGAGTCCTCACTACACGGTATTTAAAATCCTGAGTTTAAAACAAATCATGTAGGAAGAATTAATATAAATAAAAGAGAAGTGGTGCCAAGTTAGAAAGCGTGACACTATAACATTTGGAGTCGAAAGAAACAAATGAAAAGGAAATGGAGGAGCCACAATGATCAAGGAGCTAGAAAGAAAAACAAGAGAGTGTTGTATCTCAAAGCTATGCGAAGAAAGTTTCAAGAAGTAACTGGATGAGAGTGTCAGATGCTGCTGAGAACTCAATTAGAAAAAAAGAAAGGGCAATTACCTTTTTATTTAGTAAAAAGTAAGTCTTTGATGACCTTGGCAATTATTCTCCGTGCATTGATTGATAAGGAATACAGAGTTTGGAGAGCTGAGGAGAGAATGTGAGATGAGCAAATCCACACACCAACTACAGATAAAACACTCTACTAAGAAGTGAGTGGAAGACAAGAAGCTCAGAAGAAGAAAAGGATACATGGTTAAGAGCCATTAAAAAATAAAAACAAATAAACAAACATATTGAACATCAAGAACATGTCTGAGCACTGATAACAATGATTCAGTGGAGATGAATCATTTAACAGTGCAGGGTGGAGGGTGGGTTTAAAACAGCAGCATTCTCGAGAATTGACCGATGATGAAATGCAGTCCAAAATTTGAAGGTGTGGCCTTGACAGGAGCAAAGATGCTTCTGTTGATAGAGGAACAAAGGCGGAGAGGACAGAGACACAGGAAGGTATGTTATTTTTATGATGGCAAATGAGAACATCTCTCTATGATGGCTTTTATTTATCTTCTCAATAAACTGTTTCAGACAAGAAATTTCTTTCACCTCTGGGTCTGAGAAACTGATTCTCAAAGGTATCAATTTTCTTTGCCAGTTCAGCTGGCAAAGTCACTGTAATGGGCATTGCTCCCCTTTCTGAGCGACAATAGCAGATCTAACCTCACACTTTTTTTTCACTTTTCTCGAGAGACTGGGGAAACTGTAAATAACCTACTACAAAGGACTAATTTGGAAAACCACACTTACAATCACATATGTTATTCCTGTTTTCAGTCCACAGAACAACAGCTTTTTATAGAAAATATATCCTACCCTTCAAGTGAAGGGTATGAAAGATAATGGGAAGTTATGTTATGTTATCTTGTTTAACTATAAACAATCACCCTCCCCCAAATAAACTTGCATTTTAAAAGCCCAGATATTTCTTATATTTAATTTTGCTCATTTTTAGAATGAATTAAGATGAGCTTTTCCAATTTATAAAGAATTAAGTCCATGAGAGCCATGGTTAATGCTATTAAGAGACTAGAGATGTGGGAACTTAAGTCCAACTGAAAGAAAGCCAGTAGCCGTTGGGTCAGGGATGCAGCATACATCTCCAGGGGTACCATTTGTATGAATTACAATGTGGATATGTCCTGGAGTAGTTAATTGAAGTGGTAAACTTAGTGGTTTACAACTAGGGTAAGGGTTTGTCACAAGGACTATTTCTTGGCTGAAGAGCCCCAAGAAAATCTAATCTAGTGTATTATCAGCTTGATTACAGTCACTCAGAAGATGACTTATTCCACAATAATCCTTAATTACATCTCATTCCCTCTACGGTAGAAATTCCTTCTATTCCCCAAACCCCTTTTAGGTACTAATAAAATGTGTCATACTTAATAAATGAGAGAATTCTATTGACGTGTCCTACTAGAAAGAACTTTAAATATCCAAGCTACTAACTCAGCTTATGTGTGTATGCACAGATTCAGGGGCAGATTTCAGCATTTCTATTTTAGACCTCCCTTGTAAAGAAGCCAAAGTGAACATTAGGAAAATAGGCATCCTCATGGGATATTCTACTTTAAAAGGTCATAGTTTGGCAGACAAAATGAGTATGTTTTTTTCTTAGCCTCAAAAAGGTTTGGAACCAAAACAGAATTTCATAACAAAGAAATAGAATGGATGTCTTCTGATAGAATAAACAAATATTGCCAGAGTCGTGACCAGTTGTCCTCATAATACTGCATGTACCCTATATTCTGTATAACATGTCTTCTCTAGTCTCCATTTTTGTTGCTGACCATAGGGTCTAAGTTGAAAATCATAGTTTCTTGCTTCCAACCATTATTTTGTATTCCTCTTCCCATTACCCACTGCTAGACTCAGCCTGTTGAACATTTTTAACTAGCAGGTAACCCCAATTATAATACTCACTGGTTCCAAGTTATCTTGTATTTGTTGGGTTCTCACAGTTTCCCACTGATTTCTGTTATTGGTCATGGGATACTAAGAGCTGCCCCAATGAATCCTCAGATTTCTGGACGTAGCCTTTGTATTAGTTTCCTATTGCTGTTGTAACCAATTATCACAAACTTAGTGACTTAAAACAATACACATTTATTATATTATAGTTCTGGAGGTCACAAGTCTAAAATGGGTTCACAGGGTATTCCTTCTTTAAGCTCCAGGGGAAATTCTGTTTTCTTGCCCTTTCCAGCTTCCAGAAGCTACCTACATCTTTGGCTCATCACCCCTTTCCTCCTCTTCAAAGGTAGCAGTGTAGCACCCTCACATCTCTTTCACTCTGTCCCTCGGTTTCCACCTTCTGTCTTTGTAAGGATCCTTGTGATTACATAATTGGGCCCAACTACGTAATTTCAACATAATCTCCCCATCTCAATACCTTAACTTTAATCACAACTGCAAAGTTCCTTTTGCCATATATGGTAACATAGCTCACACATTCCAGAGATAAGGAACATCTGTGGGGAACAATTTTTCAACCTACCACAACCCTCCTTTTTTTCATTGCATAGCATCCATCCAATTTTTTCTTGGTAATTTGAATCAAATACCCCAGACAGTAGAGCAAACCTCTTTTCTGCCTGTTGGCTTACTGGTGTGAGTCATCAAAAACTGCTGGTCAACAGTCTTAGCTTAATATTGTCTTTGGCACTGTGACCTACAAGCTATGAGTTGAAAGCTATGGACAAGAGAAGGAAAAAAATCTCAAGATTCTTAAGTATGATACAAAAGAGATCTCATTCATTTAGACCCCCTTAGTTCCTAGACTCATATTTTGTCAGTGGAGGAAGTAACCCTACATATCAGCCTCTGATTTAAGAAATAAATGGTACCCTATAGAACAATAACCCAATATCACAAGGTGTGTCCCTCAGACGGAGTTCTGAATGAATCTATAGGAAGCCCTTTCACCATGCATAAGCCTGTGATAATATGCAGGAATTCCACAGGTGAGAGTCTATTCCTGCATATCTTTTGCCTTAAAGTGAATTCTCTGTCTAGTAGAAATTTACATGTATAGCATGTTGATGAATAGTGCACCAGGGTCTTGGACTGATCATACTGACTCCTGAGAGAAAATTGGTATAATTTTAACAAATTTGTGAAGTTGTTTAAAACTTCACAGATTGGTTAAGTACAGCCATTATTAAAAATTATTTAAACTTACTCTGGGAAAAGAAAACTTCCCTGTTTCTTAGTGCTTCTGTAAAAAGATCATGCTCATACCTTGAGAATTATGTTTGTGGCTATCTGTCTAAATTTCTCTGGTCCAAAGGGTAATAAAACTTCTCTTATCTCCCTAAGAGAATCAAATAGTTACATCCCAGACAAGGTTCTTAGGTTAAGCTCCCAAGATGCCAGAAACCCTGGGTGCTATCTCCCAAAGTTTGAAGCCAAAACTTTGGAGAAATATCTAGGTCATAAAAGACATCACCTGGGATTTATCTGGCCCTTGGAAAGATGCATTTACCTTCCAAGGTTAGAGTACAGTAACAGAATAGGAGAACCTTGGATTCTTTCCAACTGCCCCAAAGAAACAAAAGTGGGTTTGTGTGTGTGTGTGCTTATTTTGCTTTGTGTTTTCATTCTCTTTCTCATTTGAGAGAGAAGGGGCATGACTGTCTCTCTCCTATAGAAAATGGAGAAAATTCATTGTTCTCCATCTTTTGTCTATATTGTGTTTAGCTCCTCAGGTAGGATATGTGACCCGGTTTTTATCATGTCACCCCAGGGTTAAAGCCCAGGGCAAAGATGGGACATCTGTGAGCTTTACTATTTACTTTAAGTAATAAGACATTTGTCTCTGATTTATAACACTTCATGTGTGAGCGTTCAAGGTGAAATTAATAGAGATGAATATCAAAAATCCAACACTTACGATTAAATAAAATGTATTAAAAGCAAAGGTAATACCTACACAGATTTTATCATTTCTTAATTATTTTATTATATTTTACTATTTTCTGTGGTCTTGAATTATGTCCACCTATTTTGTCTATATGATGGAAATACTATAATATTAAGCTATTGAATTAGTCCAAGTTTAGTGGATGACACATTGGCCATAGTGGTAGTATTTACAGCATGAAAACTGGAAAACACTACACTCATAAAGGTATTGTTTTGTTGATTGTCTAGACTTAAGAAAGTGATAGAGAAAATGTTAATAATAGATACTTAACTTTAAAGTATGTCATGTCTGCAGCTATCACATTGTGAATAATAAAAAAAGACAGAGACAGAGAGAAAATTTCCTTCCAGTATTCAAGAACTATTATCCAACGTAAAAAAAAAAAATTACATACATCAGAACCAATGAGTGAAATTCCTACATATCTCTTTGTTATTTAACTTGTGTCTTATCAGTGTAAAGGAAAATAACAATCATCCTTCATGTTTGAATGTCATTAATTCATTAGATGCAACCAGTTGGTCATGGATAGAAGTCAGCATAAATCATCACACTCATTTTGTAAGAATAAACTGGTTCCATGGAACTTACAATAAACAGTTTCGTACATTATAATGTTACTTATACATGTATCATACATATCTTATATCACTATATAATTCATATTAAGTATATGTATGAATATACATGTGTACTTTTTTTCTTGGAAAACTGGTTGTTAAATATTTACCAGCATGACACCGTTAAAGCATTCTAAAAGTCCACTAATGATGATACTGGAAGAAAAGTTGTTAGCCTGGAGGCAAACCCATATGCAAAATACAGATGTATTCCAGTATCCCCTGCTTGATGGAAGAGGTCAAATGAAATCCATCTGAGCCCCCAGGAAATGGCGCTACACAAGGATCTCAGCACAGGGCTTTAAGGTTGGCAAGAGGAGAAGTCAGCAAGGCTCAGCATTGCAGTAACTTTGGTAAGAGGAAGTCCAAACTGTTAAGGTCATACATAACTTTTCTCTACCCCTGTCCCCTAAATAGCTCATCTGCCAGAATTAGGGGTACAGAAAACTAGATCATCCATTTAAAGATTGCTTATCTTCTCAGTTGAAAAAAATAGGCCTCTTTTTTAAAATATTCAGCACTGAAGAATCATCTACCTAGCAACATTAACCAAGACTATACTTAAGACATTAATCCAGGGATTTTCTTGCATATTTCACACCGAGTAGGATTAGACATTATAAGAAAAATGAATACAATTAAAAAAATTTAAGTGGGAAATTGACTGTCATTATCTTAGCCAATGGTATTATCATCTTATAAAAAGAACTGAAATGATAATTTGCTGACTGACTGTTGAAAATGTGTGGAGACGTTTTCAGGAAAGAATTATTTTTATCGGGAAAGATGATTTTCTTAGCTGAAGTGAAGATGCACAAGGCACTGATGAACTCCCTCAACACCTCTATTTATGGACCCGCAAATTGTTCAGGTTTGTCAGGATTATATATGAATTTCAACTTCTCTGTTAATGCTGAGGCTGTTAAGGAGAAAAGGCAAAGCATACTCTTAAAGCTGATCTTTATTTCATAAAAACTGCCTTAAAAATCCATTAGGGAGATATTGGTTCAAGATGGAGGAGTAGAAGAACAGGCTCTCATTCCCTCTTGTGAGAACACCAGAATCAGAACTAACTGCTGAACAATCATCAAAAGGAAGACACTGGAACTCACCATAAAAGATACCCCACATCCAAAGACAAAGGAGAAGCCACAATGAGACGGTAAGAGGGGCACAATCACAATAAAATCAAATCCCATAACTGCTGGGTGGGTGATTCACAAACTGGAGAACACTTATACCACAGAAGTCCACCCACTGGAGTGAAGGTTCTGAGCTCCACATCAGGCTTCTGAACCTGGGGGTCTGGCAATGGGAGGAGGAATTCCTAGAGAATTGGACTTTGAAGCCTGGTGGGACTTGATTGCAGGACTTCGAAAGGACTGGGAGAAAAAGAGACTCCACTTTTGGAGGGCACACACAAAATAGTGTGTGCATCAGGACCCAGGGGAAGGAGCAGTGACCCCAGGGGAGACTGACCCAGACCTACCTGCTAGTGTTGGAGGGTCTCCTGCAGAGGCGGGGGGGTGACTCTGTCTCACCGTGAGGACAAGGACACTAGCAGCAGAAGTTCTGGGAAGTACTCCTTGGCATGAGCCCTCCCAGAGTCTGCCACTAGCCCTACCAAAAAGCCCAGGTAGGCTCCAGTGTTGGGTTGCCTCAGGCCAAACAACGAAGAGGGAGGGAACCCAGCCCCACCCATCAGCAGTCAAGCAGATTAAAGTTTTACTGAGCTCTGCCCACTAGAGCAACAGCCAGCTCTACCCACCATCAGTCCCTCCCATCAGGAAACTTGCACAAGCCTCTTGAATAGCCTCATCCACCAGAGGGCAGACAGCAGAAGCAAGAAGAACAGTTCCTACAGCCTGTGGAACAAAACCCACATTCACAGAAAAATAGACAAGATGAAAGGCAGAGGGCTTTGTACCAGATGAAGGAACAAGATAAAACCCCAGAAAAAGAATTAAATGAAGTGGAGATAGACAAACTTCCAGAAAAATAATTCAGAATAATGATAGTGAATATGATCCAGGACCTTGGAAAAAGGATGGAGGCAAAGCTCGAGAAGATTAAAGAAATGTTTAACAAAGACCTAGAAGAATTAAAGAACAAACAAACAGAGATGAACAATACAATAACTGAAAGGAAAATTACACTAGAAGGAATCAATAGCAGAATAACTGAGGCAGAAGAACGGATAAATGACCTGGAAGACAGAATGGTGGAATTCACTGCTGTGGAACAGAATAAAGAAAAAAGAATGAAAAGAAATGAAGACAGCCTAATAGACCTCTGGAACAACATTAAAAGCAACAACATTCAAATTACAGGGGTCCCAGAATGAGGAGAGAGAAAGAAAGGACCAGAGAAAATATTTGAAGAGACTGTAGTCGAAAACTTCCCTAACATGGGAAAGGAAATAGCCACCCAAGTCCAGAAAGTGCAGAGAGTCCCATACAGGATAAACCCAAAGAGAAACATGCTGAGACACACAGTAATCAAACTGGCAAAAATTAAAGACAAAGGAAAATTATTGAAAGCAGCAAGGGAAAAATGACAAGTAACATACAAAGGAACTCCCATAAGCTTAACAGCTGATTTCCCAGCAGAAACTCTACAAGCCAGAAGGGAGTGGCATGAGATACTTAAAGTGATGAAAGGGAAGAACTTACAACCAAGATTACTCTACCAGGCAAGGATCTCAGGCAGATTCCATGTAAAATCAAAAGCTTTACAGACAAGCAAAAGCTGAGAGAATTCAGCACCACCAAACCAGCTCTACAACAAATGCTAAAGGAACTTCTCTAAGTGGGAAACACAAGAAAAGAAAAGAAAAAGAAAAACACAAAACAATTAAGAAAATGGTCATAGGAACATACATATCAATAATTACCTTAAATTTGAATGGATTAAATGCTCCAAGCAAAAGACACAGACTGACTGAATGGATACAAAAACAAGACCCATATATATGCTGTCTACAAGAGACTCACTTCAGACCAAGGGACACATACACACTGAAAGTGAGGGGATGGAAAAAGATATTCCATTCAAATGGAAAGCAAAAGAAAGCTGGAGTAGCAATACTCATATCACATAAAATAGACTTTAAAATAAAGAATGTTACAAGAGACAAGGAAGGACACTACATAATGATCAAGGGATCAATCCAAGAAGAACATATAACAATTATAAATATATATGCACCCAACATAGGAGCACCTCAATACATAAGGCAACTGCTAACAGCTATAAAAGAGGAAATGGACAGTAACACAATAATAGTGGGGGACTTTAACACCTCACTTACACCAATGGACAGATCAACCAACCAGAAAATTAATAAGAAAATACAAGCTTTAAATGACACAATACACCAGATAGATTTAATTGATATTTATAGGACATTCCATCCAAAAACAGCAGATTACACTTCTCAAGTGCGCATGGAACATTCTCCAGGATAGATCACATCTTGGGTCACAAATCAAGCCTCAGTAAATTTAAAACAATTGAAATCATATCAAGCATCATTTCTGACCACAACACTATGAGACTAGAAATGAATTACAGTGAAAAAAACATAAAATACACTACCATATGGAGGATAAAAAATACGTTACTAAATAATGAAGAGATCACTGAAGAAATCAAAGAGGAAATAAGAAAAATACCTAGAGACAAATGACAATGAAAACACAACGAACCAAAACCTATGGGATGCAACAAAAACAGTTCCAAGAGGGAAGTTTATAGCTATACAAACCTACCTCAAGAAACAAGAAAAATCTCAAATAAACAATCTAATCTTACACCTAAAGGAACTAGAGAAAGAAGAACAAACAAAACCCAAAGTCAGCAGAACAAAAGAAATCATAAATATCAGAGCAGACATAAATGAAATAGAAACAAAACAATAGCAAAGATCAATACAACTGAAAGCTGATTCTTTGAGAAGATAAACAAAAGTGATAAACCATTAGCCAGACTTATCAAGAAAAAGAGGGAGAGGACTCAAATCAATAAAATTGGAAAAGAAAAAGGAGAAGGTAAAACAGTCACTGCTGAAGTACAAAGCATCCTAAGAGACTACTGCAAGCAAGTCTAAGACAATAAAATGGACAACTTGGAAGAAATGGGCAAATTCTTAGAAAGGTATAATCTTCCAACACTGAACCAGGAAGAAATAGAAAATATGAACAGACCAATCACAAGTAATGAAATTGAAACTGTGATTAAAAACCTGACAACAAACAAAAGTCCAGGACCAGATGGCTTCACAGGTGAATTCTATCAAACATTTAGAGAACAGCTAACACCCATTCTTCTCAAACTCTTCCAAAAATGTGCAGAGGAAGGAACACTCCCAAACTCATTCTATGAGGCCACCATCACCCTGAAACCTAAACCAGACAAAGATACTGTAAAAAAATAAAATTATAGACCAATATCACTGATGAAGATAGATGCAAAAATCCTCAACAAAATACTAGCAAACAGAATCCAACAAAACATTAAAAGGATCATACACCATGATCAAGTGTGATTTATCCAAGGAATGCAAGGATTCTTCAATATATTCAAATCAATCAATGTGATATACCATATTAACAAATTGAAGAAGGAAAACCATATGATCATCACAATCAATGCAGAAAAAGCTTCTGACAAAATTCAACATCCATTTATGATAAAAACTCTCCAGAAAGCAGTCAGAGAGGGAACCTACATCAACATAATAAAGGCCATATATGACAAACCCACAGCAAACATTCTCAATGGTGAAAAACTGAAAGCATTTCCTCTAAGATCAGGAACAAGGTAGGGATATCCACTCTCACCACTATTATTCAACATAGGTTTGGAAGTCCTAGCCATGGCAATCAGAGAAGAAAAAGAAATAAAAGGAATTCAAATCGGAAAAGAAGAAGTACAACTGTCACTGTTTGCAGATGACATGATACTATACATAGAGAATCCTAAAGATGCCACCCTAACACTACTAGAGCTAATCAGTTAATTTGGTAAAGTTGCAGGATACAAAATTAATGCACAGAAGTCTCTTGCATTCCTATACACTAATGATGAAAAATGTGAAAGAGAAATTAGGGAAACACTCTTATTTACCATTGCAACAAAAAGAATAAAATCCTTAGGAATAAACCTACCTAGGGAGACAAAAGACCCACATGCAGAAAACTATAAGACACTGATGAAAGAGATTAAAGATGGTACCAACAGATGGAGAGATATACCATGTTCTTGGATTGGAAGAATCAATATTGTGAAAATGACTCTACTACCCAAAGCAATCTACAGATTCAATGCAATCCCTACCAAATTACCAATGGCAGTTTTTACAGAACTGGAACAAAAAATCGTAAAATTTATATGGAGACACAAAAGACCCCAAATAGCCAAAGCAGTCTTGAGGGAAAAAAAGCAGAGCTAGAGGAATCAGACTCCCTGACTTCAGACTATACTACAAAGCTACAGTAATCAAGATAATATGGTACTGGCACAAAAACAGAAATACAGATCAATGGAACAAGATAGAAATCCCAGAGATAAACACACGCACCTATGGTCAACTAATATATGACAAAGGAGGCAAGGATATACAATGGAGAAAAGACAGTCTCTTCAATAAGTGGTGCTGGGAAAACTGGACAGCTACATGTAAAAGAATGAAATTAGAATGCTCCCTAACACCATACACAAAATAAACTCAAAAAGGATTAGAGACCTAAATGTAAGACTGGACACTATAAAACTCTTAGAGGAAAACATAGGAAGAACACTCTTTGACATAAATCACAGCAAGATCTTTTTTGATCTACCTCCTAGAGTAATGGAAATAAAAGCAGAAATAAACAAATGGGACCTAATTAAACTTCAAAGCTTTTGCACAGCAAAGGAAACCATAAACAAGACGAAAAGACAACCCTCAGAATGGGAGAAAAATTTGCAAATGAATAAATGGACAAAGGATTAATCTCCAAAATATATAAAGAGCTCATGCAGCTCAATATTAAAAAATCAAACAACCCAATCCAAAAATGCACAGAAGACCTAAATAGACATTTCTCCATAGAAGACATACAGATGGCCAAGAAGCACATGAAAAGCTGCTCAACATCACTGATTATTAGAGAAATGCAAATCAAAACTACAATGAGGTATCACCTCACACCAGTTAGAATGGGCATCATCAGAAAATCTACAAACAAGAAATGCTGGAAAGGGTGTGGAGAAAAGGGAACCCTCTTGCATTTCTGGTGGGAATGTAAACTGATACTGTCACTATTGAGAACAGTATAGAGGTTCCTTAAAAAACTAAAAATAGAATTACCATATGACCCAGCAATACCACTACTGGGCATATACCCAGAGAAAACCATAATTCAAAAAGTCACATGCACCCCAATGTTCATTGCAGCACTATTTACAATAGCCAGGTCATGGAAGCAATCTAAATGCCCATCAACAGATGAATGGAAAAAGAAGATGTGGTACATATATACAATGGGATATTACTCAGCCATAAAAAGGAACGAAATTGGGTCATTTGTTGAGACATGGATGGATCTAGAGACTGTCATACAGAGTGAAGTAAGTCAGAAAGAGAAAAACAAATATCGTATATTAACACATGTGTGTGGAACCTAGAAAAATGGTACAGATGAACCAGTTTGCAGGGCAGAAATTGAGACACAGATGTAGAGAACAAATTTATGGACACCAAGGGGAGAAAGCAGCGGGGGGTGGGGATGGGATGAATTGGGAGATTGGGATTTACATGTATACACTGATGTGTATAAAATGGATGACTAATAAGAACCTGTTGTATAAAAAGTTAAATAAAATAAAATTCAAAAATTTTAAAAATAAATAAATAAAAATTAATAATTAGGAAAAAATCCATTAGGATCTGGCACTTATTCAAGGAGAAACATCTCAAGTTAATTGTTTAAATTAGAGAAACTGGTTACAAATCAAAACTTACCTCTTAATCTAACAAAATATTTCCATTCCTCCCTCCCCAAATTACTACTTACATAACTCCTTTCCGTAGGACTCAATTTCTCTTAAGAAGCCCAGGTTCATCTATCACTTCTCAGTTTCTCTCACATATATGTACATGTTGTACATAGGAATAAACAACCAATGTAAAGCTCCTTATTTTGGAAAATCAGTACTTATTAAAATTTTTTCAAATGTTATTACTTTTTGAATATATTAGTTTGAACTATATGAAATTGCCATATTTTAGATCAAATACAGACTAATAATGGAAATTTCTTATGGTTCAACCTAATAAGTCATGCTCATTTTAGCATAAGAATTAGGTTATGTAATTAAGAACCAATTTAGTTTAATCTATGTAAAATGCAGTGGTGAGCTTATTAATGCTGTCAGGAATTTAAATATCAAACAAGGTAGAAAATGACAATGAAGAGAGAGGTAGGAGGTTTGCAGTCAGTCCAAAAAAAACTCTAGATGTTTTATTATTATTCACAACCAATCAGGTATAACCTCACACATTTAAAAAAAAAAAAATGCATTTGACCGATTAACAAGGATCTAAGTCACCAAAGGTGATACAGCTTAATACAAGGTCTTAGCATGCATTCTGAAATGCTGAAATAGTAGCTTTCTTCAAGAAGGAAGAGGAAGAGATTACTGAATGCCTCTTAGAAAGCCAGACACTGTGCTAGACATTTTGTATGAGGCATTTCATCTAATTGCTAATAAACCCGATGATATCTTGTCCCACTTCTTCAGAAAACTGAAGCACAATAAATTGCTTAAAGAGACACAGCTGATAAATAGCAGACCTGGGATCTGAACACATATCTCACTGAATTCAGAGTCCTTGCTCTTTTTGTCTTTTCTGGATTTAATCCAAATCAATACAATAAGAATAAAATATAATCACAGAAGAAATTCAAAGAAAAAAGAAGAAAGCGATTAAAAAAAAACTTAAGGCAGAGCAAACGGGTTGCATCACTGCAAGTTTGTCATTGGACCACAGAGAATATTTGCATGAATGCTGTAAGCATGTTTTTCCCCATAATCAGAACTTTAAAATCCCCACAACTATAAAATTATTCTAGATGAGAACTCATTGACCTGTAAAATATCATTTGAAAATGCAAGTTGTGAGTTAGAAAGTACAAGCACCAAGAAGTACCCTTATAATCCTCTTCCTTTTCTCATATGGAATGCAATCAGCTTAAATACTCCAGTGGCATCCTTACAAATTTCTCACACACATGACTGTGGCCTTTGAAAGGCAAGTTTCATCTCAAGAATTACTATCGCTGCTTCATTTACAAACTCCTCAGAGATAGCAAAAAAGAAAAAAGCTGTAAAAGTATACATTTCTAACCTTATGAAACAATTCCAGAGTCACTCGTGTATCACTAGTATAATCATTTGCATTGTGTTATTAAGCAAATAAAATGATTTAATAAAATAAACACTAGTAGGGATTAAAATTAAACTATTCTTTTTTTGTAAATATGCACTAGGTCAAATAAATTTACATGTAACATTTATGTTCTCTGATAAAATTACAAATATATGGCTAAAGTCATAAGTTGCAGCTTGTTATTGCATAATCCTACACACATGCAATTAATATAAAATGTGCTTATGATTCTATTGAATTATGTAAATTCACCTACGCTGAACATGACAAATATATGAAGAGTTGAATCTTATAAATTGTTTCTTGCTCAGAAGATGGTCAACAAAGCCAGTCAACATCAGAAACCGTAAGAATAACCCAGAAGTACAAATTGGACACTTCCTCTTATATTTCAGCTATTTCAAGCCGTCAAAATGTTCAATATGGTTTTTTTTTTTTTTTTTTTTTTTTATGCGTTACGCGGGCCTCTCACTGTTGTGGCCTCTCCCGTTGCGGAGGACAGGCTCCGGACGCGCAGGCTCAGCGGCCATGGCTCACGGGCCCAGCCGCTCCGCGGCATGTGGGATCTTCCCAGACCGGGGCACGAACCCGTGTCCCCTGCATCGGCAGGCGGACTCTCAACCACTGCGCCACCAGGGAAGCCCTCAATATGGTTTTGAAACACTGTGAATCTCTGTAAACTATTAACTATACTTCAGATATCCTTGCCTTAATTTGGTTAGTATCTTATTCATCAAGGTCCAAACTGTGAAACTTTTGAGCTAGAAATAATCCTCATTATCAAATACCAATATGTCTCTCTATTACGATCCTCATCACCTTTTACCTTCTATTATTCTATTTGTCAATAAGTCTTTCTTTCCTTTCAATTTGTAAAGCCCTTGAAACTAGGAATATTTCCTCCTGTATTTTTACACATACACATATAAAATACATGAATTTTCTACAGTTGAATATTTTTAATACATTAAATACTTCAAATATGTTGTTTTAATTGGCATACCACACTGAACCTTATCCATAATAATAAATCCAATCCAAGTTAAGTTGTTTATATTTTTTCCTAATTAAAATTCTGCTTCATAAAAACAATTACATTGCTTTTCACTAATATGAAGAGTCTAAACTTCCCACCCTTGGGTGGTGGTAAGGAGATGGAGATTATCACTTTTTACTTAACACATGGGAAATTACACTGCAACTGGTAGCATAACACTCTGTACTTGACGATGCTCAAAATACACTATCTTAAAGGTTTAATCCATCAGAAATAATACCAACACATACTGGATCTAAGTATTAGTGAAACCAGATAGGTCATTGATGCATGTTCCTGAGCATCCCCTAACCCATCCACTATCTTGGAATATTCCTGTTCTCAGGCCACAAGATTTCTCACATCTGCCCTGTGATGTGGTTCTTTGAATTGCTGATGAGGCTGAAAACTTCCTTCTATGCATATCAGTCATTCCAGTTTTCTCTTTGATTAGCCGCCCAGAATTAAAGACATTTTTAGACATGCAAGCATTATAAATATGGAATCCAATGCATGCTTTCCTTAGTATGCTACTGGAGGATTGACTAACCAAAATAAATTTAAAAGTAAAGTAATAACAGAAATACAGGGGGCTCAAGGATCATCGAATCTTACTCAGGCAGGTAGCAAAGGAGATGTTCAGCATGTTGCTGAAATAAAAACCAGGCTTGTAAGTGGGCAGAAGAGCTAGAAAGCAAGTGGTCCAGACAGGGGGATTGAGGGCACTAAAGAAATGCAGGTGGTGTTATGACCTGAGGCACTTCAGCAATGAAGGAGTTTTGTATATGTGGGAGCAAATTAATGACAGATTCATAGGCCATAAAAAAGAGCTAATGAAAAGATGAGATAAAAATGTACTTTAGTGTCGGGGAAAAGCTATATTCACTACAAATGTAGTCCATGTGGCCCAAATGTAAACTGCATTTTTCCACAATAATCAAAACTCTAGAAGTCTAAAATTGATTTTAAAAGTTTTGTACTATATTGTGAGGCTGGGGCTAGAAAATGTGCATTTGTTTTATGTGCGTGAACAAACGCTCATGGGCAAGAAGGCAGACAAAGAATTAAAATACTCTTCTTGCACAGTAATACGATAATAAAGTCTCATCTATAAAAAAAACTGCAGAAGAAATATATTACTTATTTATATCTTTTATAAAAATGGAAGCTAAATAACAGAAGAAACAACTGAAGGCTTGAAAGTGATTATCTCTGGGGATAAGGAAGGTAGACTGCTGTTTCACTCCATTGTTTTGTGATTTTTTTGAAATGGTGAGCACACGTGCACTGCTTTATCTGAGTGAATTCTATGAGCCTTGGTGTAAAGGCACAATGCTCTATAGAGTATCTGTGATTGTTCAAAGTGCTCCTTAACTTGGGGTCTGTTCAAATTAATTTCCAAAGTTGGATGTTTTTGATACCTCCTAAGTAATAGGAATTTAAACCAGTCTTGTACGAGGACAGCTTACAGTTATGAATTCTCTGGGGTGACTTTTCATTCTACAAACAAGTGCCAAAGCTGTGGCAAACGTACCACCTATCTCCCTTTACAGAATGGATTATTTTTAGTTTCTCTGACGCTGAGATTGTAGACGTTCATTCATCTTTGTGTGGGGTTGTCAGTCTGATTCTCTACCATGCACAGACACTAGGTCTTACTTCTTTTCCTTACTGCAACCATTAAAACAAATTCTTCAAGCAGGTGCCCTTAGGGCAGCTATAAACTCAAAACACAGACTAAACTGGATTCATGCTCCAGGCTCATTCTTGTCCTCGAGGAGTTTGCTTTGTTTCTCGATTCAGCTTTGTATTTTTAAAAGATGTTTTCAAATATTTCATCGAGCATTAAAAAATCATAACAGCTTGAGATATGATTCACATATCACCTAGCATTTTAAATTGTTTTGTAGCAGAAACACTTGTAGAACATTTAATCCTACATATTGTTGGAAGCGGCAGACTTTAGTATGTCTTTGATTATTTTCTTCTATCCATTTTCTCTCCATATTTTTTCTGGATAATTTGCCAGATACACAATTGCCTAGACTGATTCTCTAAATTCTTATTTTTCACTACACTTTTTCATCTCTTTGCATTTTCAAGCCTACTCTGGATTTTCTCATCTTTTTCTTACACTTTTTCCACTTTTTTTCTTCTGCTCTCATATTTTTCATTCCAAGAGCACTTTCTTGTTTTCTGAGTGTTCCTTTCTATATAATTTTTACTGTATAAATACAGTATCTTCTGTCTCTGAGGATATTATATTTTTTGAAAGTTGTATTGTCTTTTAAAAATTTTTAGCTTGCTTTATTCTTTTTTCTTTGAGATAAGAAGATGTCTGAAATATCTAGAGGTCCATGGCTATTCATTTATATTTAAGAGTGAAAATCTTGTGGTTTTGCTACTTGGAGGTGGTAGTTGGGGCTCGTCACTATGCAATCACTATACAGTGTGCCTTGCCTGTTCCTTTGGGAGACAACTAATTCCATTACCTAAATTCTTTGGACTGCTAAATTTCTCCACACAGGAATCTTCCACTCTCTTGAGTAAAGGCTGAAGTCCAACTGACAGCTTCTGGATGATGGGTGGAAGAAGGGAGTCAGCAGTCTTGTTATTTAGCATGAATGTAAACATTTATTAATTCCTCTATTTTTCGGTAAGGTGCCTCATACATTGCCCTTTGCTATGCTTAGAGTTTTTGAGTGTAGAATCTCCTTTCCAATTTCCCCAGACTATAAACCTCCCTTGTCTTTTCATGGTAAGAGAACTGTAGTCACTTGGCTCTTGTGATGGAGGAGGCCATCTATGATTTTTCCACAAATCCTTTATCATTTCAGCCCCACTTCCTACTAGCACTGACTCCCCAGAAGTATCCAGGGCCTAGAATCCTGATCACTGTGGATGGGAGAAGCAAATAACCTTCTTCTTGTTGGATTCCCCTTTTCCACACAAGTTTTAGCATTCTCAGCTTTCAGTCAGTGACCACTTTGCCATTTACTTTCTTCCTCCAAAATTACGTTGACAACACTCATCCAGGGGTGTCTTCCCTCCCGTTCTCTTTTTGCCCCGCATGTATACCAGTGCTATTCATTCAAGATTATTTAAGTATAATTTTAGGAGAGTGTAGAAGGCGAACATTTAATTAATCCACCATGTTTAACTGGAAGTATACTTACTAATTTTTATTTCTCTAGTAGTTACATGTACCTATTTAAGACCTGCATTTATAATTATTTTTCCTTGCCAAAAATTTATACTTATTTTTATCTGTCTACCAGACTACAAGAATCAAAACAAACTACCACCTCCCTCTGGTCTTCTACTCCCAAACTATACTCCCCCCCTGCCCCCCTCCCCGGACACACACACATATTGCCATCATCCTAGAGTTTTCATTCTGGGCTTCTACCATTTATGTGGCTTGGAAAGTGAGTATGAGGAGGAGAGATGGTTATTTCATAGGTGAAAAGAGCAAAATTTGCTCATTCTTCCTGGTAATGACTAGGTATATTCTCCTGTATTTATTTCTCTTCTTGTTTGAGTATTCCTTTTGTGAGTGTTTCAAAGTGTTTTGTTTTTTTTTTGTCATAAAACATCTATTTTTATAAATGAGAATCTTTATTTCAGACTTGCATGTGAATTATATTCTAGGAATATATATATAATTACAAGTTTGAAATTTTTTTCAAATCTTTGAAAACCTTACCATGTTTTCTTCTTTCATTTGGTGATGCTGTTTGAAAACCTAAGTCAATGCATTTTCTTTATTGGGACTTTAGTTATAATTCTTTCACTTTGAAGTTTACAAGTGATTGATTTCAGGTGTGACTATTTTGATTAGTGTGAGTTTTATTTAAGATTTTCTAATACCCTATACATTTCATTAATTTGGGGAAATTTTAAATTACTGTTTCCTTTAATATTCCCTCCCTTCCATGTATTTTTCTTTTTCCTAACTATTTTGTTTGTCTACGCTCACTCTGAACTTAATTTTTTTGACTTTTATTTTATTTTATATTTAGTTACCTCCTCCTAATGCCCTCTGAAAGAGTTACCAGTTTATTATTTGACTTCCTAATTCAACTTTATGTTGATCTACACTGTTTGTCAACCCAGCTGTTGGCTTATTTCAAAATTTTGCATGTAATATTCTAAGTTGATTATTTTAATGACTTCTTGCTCCTGCTTTATGTTTCCATTATCCTATTCATGTCTGAAATTTTTTATGCTTATTTACAATTATTATATTTTTAATATCTATTAATTGTGCTTCATCACATTTAAAATTAGAGGAAAAGTCAAGCCTCAAGGCAGAGTCTCTGGTGTTAACTACAGACTGGCCTTCCTCCATGTCCATCCTCTTCTATGGCATGGCATTCCCTCAGGTAACTGCCCTTGACAACAACCTTTTTTTTTTTTTTTTTTTAATAGTTGCCTTTCTGGATTTTAATCATGTAGTTTTGGGAGTTGAGTACTGAGAAGAAGCGAACTCTCAACCACAGGGAACCCTCTGCCAGATACTAAGTTGCCAATGTTTACCTACAAAACCAGGACAGCCCCTGGGCTTGCACTGGGGAATAAGCAAAAGGACAAAAGCAAAGTATTCTTCCCTAGCCTCTTGCTTTTCTTAGGAATCCAGCTCTTTCCATTTCCATCTCAAACTGTAATCAAATGTCTTTGGCCTCCACACATTTTTCTCCATTCACTTCTTATGTTAGGTTCCAAAATCTGTCAGATTCACTCACATTTCTCTATCTCCAGTATTACATTCAGAGAAGGAAGTCAGCAACAGCCCATGTTAGTTAGTTGTCCATGATAAAAATGTAAATTAACATTTTCATTCATTTTGTATATCAATGATTATTTGAGATAAAAAATGCTATAGAATTAAGACTGAAAGCTGTAGGGTTAGCATATGACCTATATTAATTCCTGATATTTCAAAGTCATATCCAAAGAAGCTCTACAAATAAACACCCAGGGCAAAAACTGGTTCATGAGATACACAGTGAGGGAATTTCAAGACATGATAGTCAATTAGGAGATTTCTTCCTCTAAAATAATTATATTAAAATATTTAGTATAGGGGCTTCCCTGGTGGCACAGTGGTTGAGAGTCCGCCTGCCGATGCAGGGGACACGGGTTCAAGCCCCGGTCCAGGAGGATCCCACATGCCGCGGAGCGGCTGGGCCCGTGAGTCATGGCCGCTGAGCCTGCGCGTTCTAGAGCCTGTGCTCTGCAACGGGAGAGGCCACAACAGTGAGAGGCCCATGTACCGCAAAAAAAATAAAAAAATTATATTTACTATATTCTCACAACGCTAAGCCCAGGCAAGTTTGTATCTGCTACCAGTTGAAATCAGCACAAGATAGAAGACATCCAAAGAGTAGTTTGCCAGTTTTAAAGTACTTCACCTGTCACGTGTAAAGTGCATTCAGATTAGTAACGGTTGTTCTGAGTTAATTTGGAATGGTTGGGAAATGATTTACACTTTTAGCAGAGTCCAAAACACTACACCATTTAATAAGCAAAAAACACGTGGGAAGAGATTGGTCTGCAAGCTGAGGCACCCAGATAGGTCAAAAGTTTATGCAAACATTCATAGATACCAGTGTCATTGATAAGAAGGACTGATTTTAAGACACAATCTCATCCAAAATTTTGCAATAAAATTACATATCTGTAAGTGATTAGAATTCACCTAAAACATCCCCATGTTTTCCCTCCTTTTATTCTATTTACAATGCAAAAAAATACTCTACACACACATATTTTAATTGTTATAGTATCATGAGCTACCCAGCTTAAAAAGACACGTTATTACATTGAGTTTCAATCTGAATACCTGAGTAAGAACACTTCATAGAAAGGAAAGAGAAAGTGGTTACTAAAAGAACTATGATTTTGCAGTCATTAAAAGACTATTGATAGGTTAACTTCCTTAGTGGCTCCTAGAAATATCTGTTGTTAGACTGTAATTCTCATTATCAAAAATTTAATGTTTTTACCTCATCTCTTATTTCCCTATAGAAGATAGTAACCCCATCACTCTGTTCCTTTCTACTCTATTTTTCTTTGTTGCACTCTTCTTCACCAGCTCTAGTATTGTGTCTCCCTCCCACTAGAGTACAAACTTCAAGGTAATAGAGACGTAGTCTGTTTTGCTCACTGCTAACCCCCAGCACCTAGAACAGTGTCTGTTCTAGTAAGTACTAATATGTATTAGTTAAATTAATGAGCAAAGAAAATTAGAACTCAGAAATTAAAAGGCCTTTTTATCCAAAACAAACAACTTAGACAAGTAATGCAAGATACACACAGTAACAGTGGGTTTGGAATCCTCAGTCCTCCCTGTGGCTAGGCACAAACTACAGTACATCAACACCATGATGAACTTTCCAACTGCTGATGGTCACTCACACTGTTGCATTGACATGGCTGATGTAGTTCAAAACAAGATATTTAGGTAACTACTAAGATGATTTTTGCTCCAGAAGTACAGTCTGACAGGAATGATAACAAGACAAGCTGTGATCCATAAGGGATCACATGAGCATAAATCCAGCAACTGGATTAGTTTCCTAAAGTACAAATGGTTTATGTCATGGTAAAAAAAAGATTATGTTACCCTTAAATTTTAAGCAGGGTTAAGGAAAACATGTAAACTCCTAGAGCCTCCCTGATTTACTCTGAATTCTTTGATTCTTTGCTTACTTTTTATCTTCCTGGTTGATCAATGTGGGATTAAATCAAACAAGTTTGAGTGGTAAATTCTTTACTCAACACCGCTGGCTTTATTAAAGATCTATCTTGTGACTTTTGGAGAAAGCTTTTAAGTGAGAATACATAAAGTATAAGATTTCTAGTAAAGAGTGAACCAGAAAATCCTCCAGAATAGTTTTGTAAACAGGATGGATATATCAATAATACTACTTATTCCGGACAAGTGGCACCTGGACAAGTGCTATCTAGAAACTAAACTTCCTGAAATCAGGACCATATCCCTTATCTGGAGACTTAGAGGGAGTTTCTAGGGCAGGTGGAATCGGTCAATCAGGGAACCAAAGACTATGTAAGCCAAAGACTATGCAGAGGATAAATATAATGAAGGTGATTAAAAGTTCAGAAAATAATATTGCCTCAATTCCCTCTCATGCTATCCCAATAGCATATATTTTGACTTTTTCATGATTCAGTTTTTTAGTGTTTCATCATCAATCCTTTGCTTAATTTGAAGCATAGACCTCAAGAACTACCTCTGTCTCAAAATATATTTATTACCTACCAGGAACACAAGTTTTTCATAAACTGGCTTTTTCAAAATATGGGATACATGTTAGGCTAGCCTTCATTGTGCAGACTTAAGTGGTGAGCGCAGACTTAAGAGGTGCCTCTGTGCACCATGCTTTAGGGGTGGTGTTATTAATTATGTTTATTTGATAATCAGTAAAAGATGAATATTCCACTGAGTAAAGAACTGATTTTCAGTGGGACAGAGGGGTCTAAATTTTCATTAATAGCACTTTATGGCATTGTGAAATGTTGAGAACATCTGACAATGTTTAATCCAACAGGGCTCTGATGTGGTTTTTCACGGCCAGAACTTGATCAGGAAGCAGACAAGTAAAAAGATCTAAGAAGCTGGACTTTTACCTTTGGAAACAACTTAGAAGATCCTGATGATATGAGGTTATTTTTTCTGTGGGTATCTACAACTACAAGTTGGATATGGTCATGGTGCAGATGTAAGTATTCATATGAGCTTTCCTGTAATGCTTTTATAAGGGCTGCTCCTAGTTTTCCATTTAGTATAGACTTGATACTTGGAAGAGCTTATGGTAAGGCTTTAGCCAGGTTTTAAACACATGTTGTCACACTTTAGCTAACTTGATATTCAAAATCTGCTTATACTCTCAACTACTTCTTAGAAGTAAATTAGCAGTACAGGAATTGCTGTCTATTAAATTTTACTCAACCTGTGAAATGGGTGTGCCAGTCACTGGCAGTTAAAACCGGCAATCCACAGTGAGGAATGGAACCATTTGAACTTGTCATGTATGATGTAATTGAGTCAACTTTTCTGCTAGATTCGATTAATGTGAAAGTAAGCATATAATTGGTAGACAGCATTCACATCAATTTTCCCTTAATTCAGGGCAAAAAAAAAAAAGAAACAAATTTGTCATGTTATCTCTTTTCCCATGAGACATAGAAGAGTATGCAAACATGACAGAGAAAAATAATCTGAGGGACCACCAGCCAATCATTTCAAACTTGTCACAAATTTTCTGCATATGGAATTAAATTGTCTCTTTTATTTAAATTTGTTTAAATTTAGAATATGATCTTAAAAATGCTTCACAGCTTCTAGCAAGCATTTTAGAAATAGTATATTTAGTTTAATAAAAAAAGAGCCATCTCTGATTTCCAGAGTTGTCACATATTATTTGAAGTGTCCGATTTTCAACAAATTTATGAAAATAAAAAGAACTCAGAGGGCTCATGGTTGCACATATCTGTGACTATACTAAAAAGCATTGAAATGTACACTTTAAATGGGTGAGGAAATTCCCTGGTGGTCCAGTGGTTAGGACCCCACGCTTCCACCGCCAGAGGTCCAGGTTTGGTCCCTGGTTGGGGAACTAAGATCTTGTAAGCCATGCAGCCAAAGAATAAAAATAAAAGAATAAAAGTGGGAAAAAAAAAAAAAGAGCCATCAAGAAGGAGAAAAGGAAATCAATACCCTGGCTGCAGAATCAGAATCATCTAAGGTATTTTTTTGAATAGCTTACTAAAAATTTTCTTTGAAATATTGTAAAATTATCTCAAATTAGGTTTGAGAATTAGTTTACAAATCTAGATGTGGCCTCCTAATGGCATATCAACACAGTATAGAACCTTAAAAGAGATAAGAAATTTTAATATCTCCCCAAAGGTATATTAGAGAAAATAAAAATGTGAAAGACCTAAAATAAAACCCAGAACCTCATACAGTTAGTAGAAAATGACAATGAAAGAAATAACATCTTTGAAATTTTGCTAAGAGCTCTTACTTAATTCTTTAATTTTATGACAAGTGTTGAACACCAAAAATTTTAAAGATATTTAAGTTAATGCAGTTATCTTTTATTTATTGGCTATCTAAACATTTGGTTTTGTCACTTCCCCGAGTGGGTCCAGTAATTTTTTTTTAACAGACTGTGTTGTGTAGGTGTGGCCCTTGCACATGAAACCCTCAGAGATTTAACTGCTTTAAACTGTTGCTGATGATAAAAGATGATTTAATTTTTCATGTCCAATTAGTGCATATATTCAATCAGAGAAAGGAGACTCCTCCACCTGCATCACCTTGTAGTCCCACACTTGGACCTTTCTCCTGCTATGTTCAGAAAAAGTCAATGGTTTCCTCAGGGGACAAAGTTAAGATGCCTTGCCCTCACCTTCATGCTGTCTCTGGGAAGAGCCAGTTGCTTTCTTCTGAGGCTCTTCATTTTGAGCACTTTCTTATCTGAGCCTCTCTCTACTCATAGTTTCCCTTATTCAATAAGAAGCAGGGAAGCTCAACTTCTACTTCACCAGAACTGACTTTGAACCTATCACTCAATTGTCTGTATTAACTTGGTTAAGTCCAGCCTCTGCACGGGGGATGACACAGGACATCATCCTGGTGGAGGTTTGGGGAAATTGCTGGTCCTGCCCACTAGATCCTAACCCGTGTATGCACCAGACACTTCTTTCTTTCCCAGGCTTCTGATTCAGGATATGTTGCTAAGTATTTTGTTAAATGACTTTACTAATAGACCTTGCCACTGTTTAAAATGGCCCTGATTCCTCCTCTCCCACACTTAAACAAATAAGTCTTTTATTAAAGAAGGAATAGAGAGGAATTTGACTAACCTACCTACTTCTTTAACAGCTCAAAATCCCCCCCCCCCTTTTTTTTTTTCCCTGTTCCATCACTTGCCACCTTGGCAAAGACCAAGAATGTACTTACATTTTCCCCATATCGCAGCTAGGAAGTTCCATGCCAAAACACTCAGGCCTGAGAGAGAAATATTAGTTATTAAACATTTGGATTTCATGTTCCTATATATTTTAACCTAAAAAAGTTTTTATATACATTTATTCAAAATACTAACCTGTGCTAATTTTGTTTCCAGGACAGAAAACTTACAAAACATATTTTATCTTAAAAACAAGAGAAATTGCTTTTTTCACACCATATCCACAGAATTTTCAAGTCTTAATTAAGTATTTTTGATTTTCAACTTGGAGGGCATCCAATCCAAGTAAATAATCATTCTTAGTTTGTGTCTTTAAACATTTTTACTTTAAAACCAATTATTTTCTTCTCTCAACACAGATTTTCATGGCCAGAGCTCAATAAAGGAAGAAGATTTAGAACACACTCTAAGACAGAGTTTCACAGTAAATGTGAGAAAAAGGAACTAATGTGGCCATTACATTTTAATTTTTCTGATAATTACCTTTCTTTTAGCATCTTTATATTAAAATTATGCATTACTTTTTTAACAATTTAATGTAAAGAGAATCAATTATTTTACTAATATTTTTGATCAACATTGCTGGTGCATAGGACAAATCTGTTAGTGGTAGTAGTATTTAAATGCCTTTTAAATTAGTAAGCCATGATCTTTAGGCCATTTATCTCAACCTTTACTCTAATGTAATTTGGTCTAATGAAATGGCTATGTCACTGGAGTATGCCACCTAACCTTTGTGCATCCTAGTTCTACATTTGCAGAAATAGTTTATCACAGGCCAGACCCAAAGACTAAAGAAGTTAATATATGCAGATGACCTTGAACAGTGTCTGACACAGAAGAAAACCCCAAAAGAATTACTGTTATTATTATTAATATTGTGAGAGTCCACATGTCTACTTCTATCTAAAATATTTTTGACTTGAGTGTATGAATTTTTTTTTAAGTTTTCATGTCAGAATTACTCAATCATAATTCCGTGTTTTATGTTTTGCCCTTGTGCACTGTTTGCACATTGTTTCTTTTCCCTGTTAGTTGTTTACCAGCTTGCTGATTTTTGTGAAAGAAGTAAATATTATTATGGACAGTATAATTTTTGCCTTTCCCATTTGATAAAAGCCATGAGTGAATTTTAAATGTTTTCATCATACATTTCCCCCTCTCTTTCTTCAGGGAAGAATCTCAAACTTGTTAAAGAAAGAGTCCATCGTAGGGGCTGGGAAAGGGTCCTGCATCCAAGAATGAGCTTCACAAGGAGCCAAACTGACCATGCTGTGTTAATATTATCTCACTTCTAGACAGTCATTCCCTTTTTGCAGGTTGTTCCTCTTATTTCCTGAAATATGATAAAACATAAAAATTGCTACAGTTCAGGAGAACTAAAGAAAGGAAGCTAGGAAGCTGCTGAGGTTTACTTGTACAGGTGACTTTTATGGGGGGGAGGGCAGCAAGGAAAGATATCTTTTTCTCTGTTTTATATTTTGATGTTCTTATCTCCCAAAACATGCAGGCGCATGGAGAACAATTATCATTAGTTCTTTCACACTATTATAGCAGTATTATTAGTTTTATCCACTGACTAAATTTATTAAACCTAAAAAATAGTTGTTATAAATAGATACATGAATAGAGCTAATAAATATAGAGTTTCAACAAATTAGATTTTTCCAAATACATAAATACTGATTACAAATTGTTTCAAAGATTTTAATGTCTAATATATAAGATCCTCTTAAAATGTTTCAACCATTTTTAAAATATAGGCAACAAACAAAATAATTGTAACAGCCTACAAAAATGTTAATATCAACTTTTAAATTTCTTTTTTCTCTATATTTTCATTTATACTATTTTTTTCATCTATTGAGAAAGTTGGGTTCATTAAATACTAGAGCAGGTTTCTCTCTCACTCTATCCCATATATAAGCCTCAGGATTTAATTTACTCAATTTCTCTTATTTTATTAGGACTCATTAATTTTCTAATTAAGTTTTAAAGCTAAAAGTTTGAGCTTTCTGTTTTAAAGCCAAAATAAGAAGAATTTTGTCCATTACGTTTTGTGTTTTTAATCTGTTCACTTAAGAAACAAACTGACAAATTGTACTTCCAGTGCCATTAGAAGATTAACTATTTTATCTAAGTCAAATTATCTAGTTAAAAGCATTTTAGACTAGAAGTATCTTACCCTAAAGAAATGTCAATTATCCAACTACTTAAAGCTATCATGTTTATAATTATGTTGGACTCTCATTATTGGCATTTTATTTATCATGATCCAAGCTCCAATAAAAATTTTACTCCAGATAAATAAATAACTCTGTCAGAAGTTATTAGAAGTGTGATGCTGTAGATAGTGATGTGAAATTATTCCGTTACTTCACAGAACCAAATCATGAACTTCACCTTATTGCACTCATCTGAGGGCCTTTCTTGTTGGAGTACTTATTTTGTTGAGGTATAATTTACATATAATAACATATTAAGTATGCAACTTGATGAATCTTGACAAATAAATACATTTAGTTACCACAATCTGAACATAAAATATATCCATTACTCTAAAAATATTTCCTCCACCCAAACTCCCTTCCACAATTCACAGATCTGAATTGCTACCTAATGACATTTCCATTCAGACTGAAGAATTTTCTTTAGCATTTCTTATAGTGCCAATTTGTTGGCAATAAACAAACAAATCCCCAAAACAAAATTTTTAGAACAAAAAGAATACTTTTTGGTCTAAAAATGGCTTTATATGCCTTTATTTTTGAGGCATAGCCTAGCGGGATATAGAATTCTTTATTACAGGTTTTTGTTTTTCCTTCATACTTTGAAATAAATCATTCCAATGTTTCTGGATTTAATAGTTTAAGAGTTTCTGAGAATTCATCCATTATTTTATTGTTCCTGTTCATATCATTATATTTTCCTTTGCTTTCAACATTTTCTCTTTCTGTTTTCCTTTCAACAATTTGACTATGATGTGTCTGGAAGTAGAGTCTTTGTGTTTTTCTTACTTGGGGTTTGTTGAGCTACTTGGATCTATAAATTAATATTTTCCACAAATTTGGGAAATTTTCAGCCATTATTTCCTCAAGTATTTTTTCTGCCTCTTTCTCTCTTCTACCTTTGTGTAAATCTATTTGACCATATGTTGGACTGGTTTAAATTGTCCCTCAGGTCTCTAAAGCTCTGATGATTATTAATCATTTAAAATTTTATTCTTCAAGTTGGGTAATTTCTATTGATCCACCTTCAAGTTCATTGATTTATTTTTCAAAAAGAGATTGTTTTTCTTCTCTCTGCCTGTTTTGTTTTGTTGTGCTTTGTTTTGTTCTGTTTTGTTTCGTTTTTGTTTTTTGCTGTCCCCACAGGTGTCTCTCTCAGACATGCATAGTTTAGCTGTCAATCATGTCTGTGTGCAATCTATAATTTATATTTAGAAGTCACTCCTTCAATGACTTTTAGGATGCTGACTTTTCCCTTCTTATTTCCAGCTGTTTTTACAGCTCAATACTATAATAGCTGGTATCTTTAAATGATAAGGTTTCTGTTCTCCTGATCTCTCATTTACTTTTATCCTCTTTTTGTAGCTAAATCCAGAGAGGGTTAGGTTGTCATCTTAATCCAGGAAATTGTTAATTTTTCATTTTTACTCCTTCCTGTTTCAATTTTTGAGATAAAATGTTCCTTAAGTTTCTGTCTTTTAATACCTCTTTACCTATTTCATTGAATTAAAAAAAAATTATTTACTTGGCATTTATGTGACTACTTCATTGCTTTGCCATTACAAGAAACCCTAAACTTCCTTAGAACATTTCAATATCTGTATATACCAGGAAAGAAACTGTCTCAAGCTTGTTAGTATTACCTAAATAAGTTTCTTGATCTCCTAAGCATATGGCATAGTTAAATCAGAGTGATCTGATATATAGGACTCAAAAGAATAAAGTATGATTATCAAAAACTACCAGAAACAAAAATCAAAAGCAAATAAACAACTAAAAAGGCAAATAAATCTCATATCAGAAATGAGCCTACTAGTCAGAGAGCCCTCTCCACCAGAAAGACCCTAGTGGAGAATATAATAAATTGTTATTTTTTTTTTTTTTTTTTATGCGTTACGCGGACCTCTCACTGTTGTGGCCTCTCCCGTTGCGGAGGACAGGCTCCGGACGCGCAGGCCCAGCGGCCATGGCTCACGGGCCCAGCCGCTCCGCGGCATGTGGGATCCTCCCAGACCGGGGCACGAACCCGCGTCCCCTGCATCGGCAGGCGGACTCCCAACCACTGCGCCACCAGGGAAGCCCTAAATTGTTATTTATTTTGAGTTGCAGACTGGAGTGTGTGGCAATGGTTCTAGATCCCTCTAGCAGAGCTCATCTGAATAATGACACCATACCTTAGAGACACAACGCCTACACTTATTTTAGAAGACATGTTGCTTTGGTTTGCACTGGATATGAGTGCTCTTCTTTTTTGAGATAATTCCAAAGAAGTATTATGCAGATACAATTTTTAAATAGCATAGCAAGCTAGAAAATACATTGATAAAGTGTGATCAACAGGCTATATTCTAATTAGTACTTTGACTCATATACAAATATTCTCAAACATCAATGTCATATATTAGGGCTTTGACAGAAGAACAGAGAGACTACCTGCATGCCATGCCATGCAAACACAAATCCATCTTTGGTTTTGACTATAAATGTTAAAAAATAAAATTAGAAATTAAATATGAGGATGCTAAGGGCAGGCAGATCATCAAGAGAAAAGCTGAGTAGAGAGCTAGTCAAAGGATTCTGGCACTGAGTTAGAAGAAAGGACACTACCCAAAAGCCACGAGTGTCAACCAAAGATTCCAGCAGTGTGTTGTTATTCATAATTTTTAATAAAATTCCCTGTAACTTCCTCCAAAATGTATTTCATATTAATAAATTTGGAATTGTTGAAAATTTTAATTGGGTTCTCACAATAGATAATTTTTAAATTAAAAATAATTTCTTCACAGATGCTGAGGTAACTGGTAGGCTCAAAGAAAAATACAGCTTGATATTAACATTATCTTTGGGACTGAAATGTATAAACATTTCAGCTGAAATATCCCTTAAGATATTTTTTCATAAAGGATTTTTACAAGATAAAATTAACTGAATAATTTTGATTATTTGAATGTTTCACCAAATTTAGATATTGTGAAATATAAACCTCAATTCCATTACATTCAAGTAGAACATAAATCTATTTTAAAAATAAAAGAAGCATAGAAAAATTCATCCAAGTGTATATATTCTAAAGAACAAAGATCAGGGCTTCCCTGGTGGCACAGTGGTTGAGAGTCCACCTGCCGATGCAGGGGACAGGGGTTCGTGTCCTTGTCTGGGAAGATCCCACATGCCGCGGAGCGGCTGGGCCCGTGAGCCATGGCCGCTGAGCCTGTGCGTCCGGAGCCTGTGCTCCGCAACGGGAGAGGCCACAACAGTGAGAGGCCCGTGTACCGCAAAAAAAAAAAAAAGATCAAATTTCAAAATCAAATATTTTAAAACAATTAGATTAACTGTGATAAACACACAACAATGTTGATAGATCACCAAAAAACAGCTCTGGTTTTAAAAAGCAGGAAACAGGAGAATATTTATAACATTATCAAAGTATTTCAAATAAGATACATACATTCACTATGCCCAGTATTTTTTCAGATATCTCACGTCCAAGGTCATAACCCAAACATATTAGATTAGGTTCCTATGAGGGGAGAGAAAAGGAAGAGAAGATTGGAAGCAAAGGCAAAAATAGAGTTTGATAAACCAAGTAAAACAAACATACTGTGCCACAGCAAAGCAAAATTTAACTGGAGGAGGGTCTTCCACACACGGACAATAGTGTGCTAAGATCTGCCCAGTAAAATTAATTCATCTCTTGTCTGTCTTGCAGTCCAAAACAAAATTCATGGACACATAAATATACTCCATGAACATATCAGGACTATAGTCCATGAATTTATCATGACTATAGAATATCACACTCTGAAAGAAAAGCAACAAGGGCAAAAGACGGAACCACACTTCTAGGAAGTTACAGCAAAGAGAGGCAGATGTTGAGTTCATAAGCTTTATAAGTGAAGGTTAGCAGAATATGACAGTTCAGGATACCCTACCTCAAAATATGTATAACTGATTCACTTCGTTATAAAGCAGAAACTAACACACCACTGTAAAGCAATTATACTCCAATAAAGATGTTAAAAAAAATATGCACCTTGGAATATTGATTATTGTGATCTGTAGGTACTTGGAAAACAGCAAATGCAGGGAGAGGCTTTCTCTGAGCTCCCCTTCCCTGCCTAAAGACAGAAACTCAAAAAGGAACTCAATGGTCATAAATGCTCTCCCCAAGGGTGTCATCAGCCAGGGAAGATTGACTGTTACCAGGAGAGAGGAGACTAGAAGTCAACACCTCACCCAGATGAACTTTGTTCAAACCATCAAACTGATACTGAGCAGGACCCTGTGGGGCTCCTGGGCACAAAAGCCCTTTTGGTCTCCCATTTTTTGATTATAGGAAATAGGCTTCATTCAGCCTTCAGGATTTTCCCTGAGTTCCTAAGGGCAGGTTCAAACAGTTGCTAATTAGGGAAGGGAGGGAATGCAGAGACAGGGGAGGAACAGTCAAGAAACAATAGTGCAGCCTTGGGACAAGGTCCTGATTCCCACTGGAGGGATATGCATAACAATATCTTTGAGCTGTTTTGCAGAGATTGAAACCACCAGGTGGGAGATGTTAACCATATGGCACCCACAAGCAGCAGACCCCAGACCTGATAGAACCAGAAGGTTGATGATGCTGACTCCCACTTACCTCACCACTAACCAATCAGAAGAGTGTCTTCGAGCTGATCACACCCTCTTTGAACCATTATTGTAAAACTCCTCACTACCTCCTCCAGATTGGGACACACAATTCTAAGGGCATTAGCCCACTGTGGCCCCCTTTGCCTGGGGGCAATAAAGCTGTTCTTTTCTACTTCACCCAAAACTCTGTCTCCGAGATTTAATTCAGTCTGGGGTACAGAGGCTGGATTTGGCTTCAACACTTCCCATTGAAACCGAGTCCCCCTAAAACCCAGTTCCTCTGCAGAGTTTATGATTAACCTCTCTATCCAAAATGTTACTCTCTTATCCAACACCTGTTTCCCTCAAGATTGAAGGATATCAAAGGGGGAATCAAAACTGAAGAGGACTCTGTGAGCCCTCCCAGGTACAAAAGCTTTTTTGTGTCTCTTGATTTTTGCTGGTAGAAAAAAATGGCTTTCAGCCTCCTAGGCCTTCCCTGAGTTCCAAAGGGCAGATTCAAACCCTTGTTAATTAGGAGAGGGAGGAAGACAGAAAGAAACAATAGTGTGCTGATGGGGCAGGGTCCTGGCTCCTCCTCAAGGAATATACATGACAATCTTATCCATATCTCTGAGTTCTTCTACAGGAGCTAAGGCCCCCACCCAGGTGCAGGATGATAACTTCAGGCTGAGCATAAGCGTGTGGACCCCAGACTAGCTGGAACCAGAAGGCAGATTCCTGGGACACCACCCTGTTACCTCACCACCGACCAATCAGAGGAAGGTCACACATCCTGCAGACCTCCCCCTAAGTTTTACCTATAAAAATTCTTCCCTGAAAACCATCAGAGTTCTGGTCTTTTGAGCCTGAGCCACCCTGTCCTCCTTGCTTGGCCGTTGCAATATAAACATTTCTCCACTCCAAACTTTGATGTTTCAGTTTGTTTGGCCTCACTGGGTATCTGGCACATGAACTTGGGTTTTTGACAACATCATTTTTTTCTTCTAAAGACCCATTCATCTTTCCTAAAAATTATTTACTCAACCCTAAGAGGCCTATATCCCTTCTCCCCTTTCCCTGTTAAGATGGTATTTAATCCTGAATTCTAAGCCACCTCAGGGAGTTGCTCATCTTTCCCTGGGCATCTCACACATATACATGAGATATACATGTTAATAAACTTTTGCTTATTTTTCTTTTGTTTATCTGTCTTTTATTACAGGGGTCTCAGCAAAGAGCACAGAAGGATAAAAAGAAAATTATTTCTCCTCCCCTACATAAGTTTGTAGAATGGAACTCGAGCAGCCCCAGACAGTAAAAATGAGAATGATTCCTACAGACAGCAGAAATCTTTGGGTGCATGATGTGATTTTTCTACTCCCTCCCCACCCATATTCTGTACAATCATACAATATACAATATTGTGTGCCATTGGAAAATGTATCGAGAAATATGAAGAGGTCACCTGGGTTTGATGAAGTTAAGTTGGGGATATCAGATACAGAAAAACCTGAACAACTTAAGAGAGTGAAGAAGTGAAGAGCAAAAATCATAGGAAGGTCTTTGAACAGCCCTAGGCTGTAAGAGTGTACTTCTGGTTCAATTAACATAAGGGCTTAAGGAAGAAGAATATCCACCGCCCACCCAGAGACATCTGTGTTAACTAAGAATTGATGGAAACCAACGTTTTCTGGCATTTAAACTTCTATTTTCTGAAATTTGGAAATATAAAGATTCATGTAAGTAAACAGGGAAAAAAAATGTATTTTCGTAAGTACATGAAGATAAATGGAAGAACAGAATAAAAGTACTTTTTCCATCTAAACCACTCAAGCTCCCCTCTGATTACATTTAAGTTACTCCTTTTCTTGGGCTTAATTTTACATATTTTTTGTGCATTGAATGAAAAAATGTCAATTTTCAGTATGCATTTATCATTTGATGCACTGCTATTTTACAGGGTAATTTTGTTCTGAGTTAAAATGAATAGATGTTTGCTAACTCAATCCTATTCTTTAAAAGTTAATCCTGTGTTAATAAGAGTTAGGAGTCAATATTGCTTTAACTCATTTTCATATTTTCTTATAAAAATGCTTTTTGTGTTCTAATATAAAAATAACAGCTTGATTGCAAAATAAAATCTCAATAGTAATATCTCATCAATTTCATTTACTTTTAAAATGAGGACTGTGCTAGTAGAAAGAAATAAATCATAATATGTACTTAGAAGTAGTTACTTTTGGGGCTTCCTTGGTGGCGCAGTGGTTGAGAGTCCGCCTGCCGATGCAGGGGACACGGGTTCGTGCCCTGGTCCGGGAAGATCCCACATGCCGCAGTGCAGCTGGGCCCATGAGCCATGGCCGCTGAGCCTGCGCGTCCGGAGCCTGTGCTCCCCAACGGGAGAGGATACAACAGTGAGAGGCCCGCGTACCACCAAAAAAAAAAAAAAAAAAAAAAAAAAAGAAGTAGTTACTTTTTTTCACATATAAATTATTTCTTAATATGATATCCTTAAGATTAAAGTTATAATTGTAAACATACTGGAGAGTTTCAATTGAATACAGAAAGAACATTTGATTGGAACTATAGAAATTAGCCTTATGCTATGAAATATACTTAATATAAATATAATTTAATGAGATATATTTAATACATATTTATATAACTATAAATATACAATATATAAATATGTATTTATACATATTTGTATATAAACATATGTATTTGCACATATTTATTTTCTTTATATATTTTTTTGATATATCCATTTCTGAGAGGAGTGTATCACAATCTTCAAATATAACTGTTGATCTCTTTGTAACCGAGTAGGATCCTATGGGGCCTTCCTGGGACAGATCCCTCCCCCATATCCTCTGCTTTAGCTCCTTTCTGAAGTACCTATAGTATCTGATGCCCATTTCCTCAGTTGTTTTACAGATGCTAAAACTCCCACCAAATAGAAGAAATTAACTACTTGATGACCATGAACACATAGCTCCCAGATCTACTGGTCCTTAAGGATAATGTTAACCCCTGTGGCACTGCCCTGTTACCTCACAAGCAACTGATCAGAGAATTGTATATGAGCTGATCACATACCCTAGATCCCTCCGTCACTTTGCCTTTAAAAATGCTTTGCTGAACCCCATTGGTGAGTTTGGGTATTTTGAGCACTAGCAGTCAGGGCACTAGCAGAAGGGCACTTGCTTGGCGCCCTTCAATAAACACTGCACGTTCCTTCACCACCACCCAGTGTCGGTAGATTGGATTTACTGCACAAGGGCGAGTGGACCCAAGTTTGGTCTTGTAACATCTTTGTATTTTCATTTTTCTTGCAGTTCTCTAGTTTGTTGCTTGATGTGTTTTATAGCTACAATGTTAGGTATATATGTATTCATGATTTTCATATTCTCAGTATTATATTCTTCCTTAACCAGATGATGTTATTGTCTTAAAATTGCTTTAAAACATCAAAATTTATCCACCAAACTTTTTAGATTTATATTTCCCTGCTATATCTATTTCCATCCCTTTATTTTTAATATTTTTCTAATTTTTTAATGTGACATTTTAGACAATAATTGCCTTGGCTGGCAAAAGTGATAAGTATTTAGGGAAGAGACTAAATTCAGTGTAGTCTTTTATGCCCTTTTCAATATACTTAGTGTAGTATGTCTCAGACTGAAAAGCCTCTGGTTTTATCATCTGTATCTCTATCTTGGCATTGCTATTTTCCAAAACTATAGGTTTCTCCTCAGCAAGAGTCAGCTACTTTTGGTGTATGAAAGAGCTAAGGTACGATGGACTTCTCAAAGGCTAATAAGTCTGTGTGCACCTGTTAACATCTTCCCACCCAAATCCTGTTTCAGAGATGCTTTGGGTGTTGCTGTTTTCTACCTTGTGGCAACAAGGAATGCAAACAACACTAAAGACCTAACGGTAGGGCTTCCCTGGTGGCGCAGTGGTTGAGAGTCCGCCTGCCGATGCAGGGGACGCGGGTTCGTGCCCCGGTCTGGGAGGATCCCACATGCCGCGGAGCGGCTGGGCCCGTGAGCCATGGCCGCTGAGCCTGCGCGTCCGGAGCCTGTCCTCCGCAACGGGAGAGGCCACAACAGTGAGAGGCCCGCGTAACGCATAAAAAAAAGAAAAAAAAAAAAAAAAAAAAAAAGACCTAACGGTAGAGAGAAGTGGGCATAAGTAGAAAGCTCTCTTCTAATTTACTTTTCATATGTGGTAACTGGTCTTATTCCCTGAGATGAGTTTTGACACACAACTGAAAAGTCTCTTGTTACTGTGACTGTTCCTGGCACAGGACATTCATACAATTCAAAAGTTCTCTGTCAAATATAGTTTATTTGATAGAAAAGGATACAGAAAACTGTAGAGAACCAGAATCTTGGAGTACCTGAAGCTTCCTATTAAAAGTTTGCTTCTCTCATTTTCCCAGAAAATTCGATTTCCATGAGTGTACCAAAGAAAGGAAACATGAGGGAGGAAACACTGTCCAAAAAAAGTCCTGGCTGGGTTATCAATGGAAGCCTCCTGTGCACTATTACAAATGAGGTCCCTTGTTTTGAGAAGTACTGAGCAAAAATTCAGCTTGGAGAAGGCACTCTGAGTTTTATTACACACTATTTTACCATCATGCACCTGTTGGCCTGTGTTGTGCCATCATTCTGTGTCCTCAGAGGACTATACAGAACCAAGATATGCTCCTGTTCGCAGCTGTGTTAGCAAAACGAACTTAGTATACCTCTATCCACTATTCTTTTGGAAGTTCATCATTTTAGTGGTAATTGGAAGTTCCCACCTATACCTCTACTCTGTCTGAATTGTTTTCTTAATATCTTATTACATTTAAAGTATAAATTCAAATGTACTTACATGTGTAAAAGGTTTTTTATTATTTGGCCACTGAGTTTTCTTTAAGCCTTACATCTAATCATTCTTTCTCACCTGTTTGATCAGGAACTCCATGTCTTATGCAAGAAAGAAGCCTCAGCTGTCCTGCTATCTCTTATCAAGTACACTCTGGAGGCTGAGGGTGTGGTTAGATGTGAATGCCCAGGTATGCCCGACTTTAAATGCAACACAGGTTAACTCTCGCCTTCTTGGGTTTTGGATAGACTGTTGTAGCACAAATTCTGGTTCAACAGCTGTGCCATAAAGGGAGCAGCAATTTCCTGAAGAATGAATAAATCAAGCTGGCTCAGTAAGACTTGACTTATTGTCTTCTACCAAAGACTTCATTGCCTGCAACCTGGGGACAAATATCCTCCTCTTAATCTCTCTTTGGCCGTATTTCACTCGTGTTAACGAGTATCTGTCTCTTTACTATACCAGCTATTGTTACAAAGGAACACCACAGTTAAACTTAAAAATAACTTTCTCAGAGGTCGAGTAATTGTTTTACCACATACCAAGTCCACAAAAGTATTTTCAATCTAATATACATTGGTTGTGTGACTACACTCTCCAAGACACATTCTAGACTTTGTGGTTTCAAAAATAAATAAATGTAACCTGTGCCTTATGAAGATCATAGTCTAGAAGCAAGTAAGAAAAATGCCATAGCAGGTATACCATTAAAGAATAAGCACCCTGCTGTTAAAGAAGCACCGTAAACAAAGAATGGTGAGATGTCAGGTAAAGGCACCATCAGTTCTGTCCAGGAGGGTTGTGAATTCATCATAGAAGTGATAATATCCTGGTTAGTTCTGAACAGGTGATGACTATTACTTGGTAAAATAAAACTTGGCCTACACTAGAATATTTAAACAGAGATTTATTTCTCTGGATGATGAGAAATGTGGAGATAGGTGGCTGCCAGCATAGTCAGTGAGCCACAGTTGTTGAGCAGTAAAGTCAGGCCCAGCATCTCTTTGATTCAATTGACCTCTTCATGCTTAAAAAAATGGACACTGCAGCTCCAGATAATAAGTCCCGATTCAGGACAGAACTAGATGGAAAGCTCTAGCAAAATCTGCCCTTTTAGTAGAGAAAGCAATATTTTTCTACTGTGAGACAATTTTTATGTTCCACTGGTGAGAATTTAGCCACATGGCCATCTTGAGTGGAAAGGGGATTTGAGAAGAGCATGTCTAGATTTTCTAGCCTCTAAAGCAAAAGGCAATAAGGAAAAAGGTTAACGTGGTTGGTATGAATTAGCCAATCTACAGGGTCAGTCCAGTTGAGTAGAGATTCATCACACTGAAAAATAGAAAAATGAAGTTTAAGGCCAAGAAAAAAATAAAAAGTGAGATTGAAGACAAGGAGACTTGGAAGTACAAGCACAGGAAATTTGATGTGGAAAGAGTAGGTATGAGAATGGAATTACACATGAATTCTCTAAATTCTATAGCATTAGCTGTGGTTAGTAGGATATATATTTGTATTAAAAATAAATTTGATCTATCAGTTTCTAAAGGTTTATAGAACTACATAAGCCTTGTCTTTACTTTTCTTTTTCCCCCCTAACGATGGCTTAGAAAACTTTTGATTTTTTGTTTTTCCTCAAGCTACCACTGCAAACATCATGAGTAATATAGACCAATTTAATCAAAATTTTTGCAAATTTCTTAGGTGTCAGACACTTTGCAAAGCATTGGAGTTATAAAATTAGACTGCATTCCGAAGAAGTCTTGAATTAAGTGGTAACATATTGAAACCTAAAGCCATGTTCCAATTTCTAAGTGGTGCCATAAAAGAACCTAATGTTTTATTAGTAATACTAAGTGACATTATGATTTTAAAGTCTTTTCCTTATGAAATTAAAGTCCGTGGTACCTTAGTAGAACCATATTCCATTTACAAATAAACTAAGCATGTTCTTATAGTATGTTCATTATGATTTAATGTATTTATTAAATCAAGGTTTAGAATGGGAAAATCAAAGTATAAAACTTCCATTTAAAAAATTACTTTAATTCATATTCAATAATTCCTCTGAAAAATCCAGAAAGGGAAAAAATAATCTTTTAGGCAATACATTTGGCAACATCAAGAGTTCTTTCACACTACCTTGATGGAAACGGAGTTGGGGAGCAAGGAATACATATAGGAGAAACTCTGAGATGCAATTTAAGGACATTCAGAACAAAACTAAAGGGTTTTCCTTTAAAAAAAATTGGGTTGGATACTTAGGGAGAATACTATAAAAGCCACAAGAGGTTTTGTCATATTCTAGAAATTCTGTATTAATTTTCTAGGCTTGGAAATTAATTTTGTCAATATATTCTAGTGTGATGGAATTCTCTGGATCAGACTTACCTAACTACAAAAAGGTAGGGAAAAACATGAAAAGGCCAGTTTATTGATATAAATAAAATATAACTAAGCCTGGAGAAATGACAAAAGACTGAGCACTTTTTCATAATTAACAAATATGAAATGAAGGCCTATTCTGAACCCAGTATTGTTCTAAATGTGTATAACATGAAATCAAGATACTCAAATTTTCTCCTCACAGGAAGCTTACATTTTACGAAGGAGAGTCAAACTTAAAAGGTTTAATTAATATATGAACAAAAGAAAACATACTGCAATAAATACTATTAAAATAATTAAAATGAAAGGGAGTCATTGGATGGCTAATTTAAATTAGATTGCCATGGAAACTCTCCTTGAGGAAGTACCATTTTAAGTTAAGGTATGAATGAATGCCAAAAAGGATTGTATTGTAAAGTCAATAGGACAAGCATTATAGGCAGTAGGAATGTTGATGGAAAAATGCTATAGAAACATCTTGACAAATTTGTGAAAACAAAATATTCTAATGTGGCTAAAGCAGAGTGAATGAGACATAGCGTGGTATGAGGTGAGGATGGAGAGGTAAGCGAGAGCTGATGACATAAGGACGTGGCCAGAATAAGCAGTAGATCTTTTTCCTAAGTGCAATGGGAAAGCTCTGGAAAATTTTAAACAGGAAGGAGGCATAATAATGCATGTTTTAAAAAAGACTTTTCTAGCTGTTGTGTGGTAATTTGAACGGGAGCAAAAGTGAAAGCAGGGACAACATTTAGGGGACTACTGCGGTATTCCAAGTCAGAGATGATGGTACTGTAGCCTAGAGAATTAAAAGAGGTGAAGAGAAATCAATTCAAAATATGCTTTCCCAGGATATTGGAAAGGACATACAGATGAGGTGGGTGTATCAGTTAAGATGCTTTCAAATGCAAGAAATAAAAAGTCTAATTGAAAGAGGCTTAAAAGACTCTCAAATTAAAACATATATGGAGGAAGATACTTCCAGATTTAGTAATTCAATCAAGCATCCATGATTATTCTGTCTCTTTATGTCTGCTATTGTCAAAATTATTGGCTGATACTTGTACATCTTACATATAAATGACAGAATATGGAGGAAAGGATCATCTTTTTCTCCTTCTTTGCTTGTCTTTTAATGAAAATGATTTTCCTCCTGTAGCTCCCATGCACACTTACTTTAAGGTCCCATTGGCTATGATCAAAACTCATATTCTATGATATTCTAAAGGGAACAGAAACAAGGAGAGTTCTGGCATGTTTAGCTTCTCTTGTGAGAGATGGACTGGTAGTCATAGATGAAGATGCTATTCAAACTCTCCAACTGACATGTTCCCTTAAAAAAAAAAAGTATTCTTTTCCTATGTATTACATAGCAGTGAGACTTAAGCTATACATCAAATCCCATTTGGCTATATAAATGGCAAAATATTTGTATGATGTTCAACAAGTGTTTTCCTGAAAAATATATAGATAACTACACATTAACCTTATTCTGACTTCACATCAGCACTTCTGTCTGTTAAGGACCAGCAGCTGCTTATGTCAATATAATGCTAAAAAGAAAGAAGCAAAATTCCAAATAATGTTAAACTGTCCCCATATCTACTAACCAAGATAGAATAAGCATATACTTTTTTAGTATCAGTGATACACTATTAATAAATGTATTTATTAAGAATATGAGGCATGAATATATAAATGTTTATATATTAACATATCAATAATATAAGATACGTTTATTAAATGATATATAAGAAGTTAGTCCAGGATAATAATGAATACACGATGTATCAAACCTTAGTTACAAAGTCTGATTTAGGCTCTATCTATATAGAAATAGTTTATCAGGAAAAAAGAACTCAAAGAATGTTTTAGTAAGGATCAAAAATTGTTATGTAACATCACATCATTTAATACTTCTAAGATAATCTGTAGCTGAGTTACTAGCATATTCTCTGCCTGATTTCAAAAACAGTTGATATTTTCAGCAATCAGGAAAGGTTTTTTTTAATGTTTCCTGAGGTAAATTTGCTAACAAAATTAAAATGAATCTTTAAAGTAAGCAGCAGAATTTTGAAGAACTTTACTCTTCACAGACACAATTTTCCAAAAGACAACTATTAAGATACAATGCTGACTTATATGACATTCATATTATGATATGCCAAAAAACAACTGGTTGATGAGTCAATAAGCGAATGATGAAGGAATGAATATTCTCACAATGAAAGTTCTCCTACCTGACTCTGATCAAGCCCAGACAGAAGGGAGAAGGCTTGTTTGTACATTATAATAAATACTCTGATTATGTGACCATTGGGAAAAAAATACTAATTTAAAAATTATTTTCCAGTACTGTAGTAGATTACTTGGAATAAAGGGAGAAAATTTCATGCTACTGGTTCTGAAGATCCAGTTCTCAGTGTGTCTGGGACATTACCATAGTAATTTTTAGAAATACCTATAAAAGGTGGAGATACTCCGTCAGTGAAACTTTTATTTTTCCTTGAACTACTGTAGAACTGAAACTTGTATGAAATATCTTAAAAAAATTTAAAAGGAGGAAGAAGAAATTCCTAAATCACTTAGGAGGTATGATTCTGATGCCAAAAGAGGAAAAATATCATGGTTAAAGTGTGAAGCAAATTCCTGAGTTCACTGTTACCATGCATTTACTACTTTATAATTTTAAAATCAATTTCCCCACATAATAAGAATAGCAATAATCAAAAACACTAAACACACACATATACACACACATCTTTAAACGTTAAAAAACTGACCCCTGAATTTGAACTTTTTTTTCTTTTGTTATTGGGGTTTCTTTTTAACATCTTTATTGGAGTATAATTGCTTTACAATGGTGTGTTAGTTTCTGCTTATAATGAAGTGAATCAGCTATACATATACATATATCCCCATATCTCTTCCCTCTTGCATCTCCCTCCCACCCTCCCTATCTCACCCCTCTAGGTGGTCACAAAGCACCGAGCTGATCTCCCTGTGCTATTAAACTGATTCAGAAGATAGTGTTGACACCCTATCAATATTTGTGGGATGCAACAAAAGCAGGGAAATTTAAGCAGTTAATGCATATATTAGACAAAAAAGGATCTAAAATCAATAATCTAAGCTTCCATCTTCAGAAACTAGAAAAAGAAGAGGAAATTTAATCTAAAGTGAATAGAAGAAAAGAAATAAAAGAGCAGAAATCAATGAAACTGAAAACAGGAAATTAATAGAAATAGATCAATGAAACCAAAATCCAGCTCTTTGAAAAGGTCAACAAATCAAAAGCCTCTAGCTAGGTCAATATATTATAAAAAGAGGACACAGATTACTAATATAAAAAATGAAAGTTGGGGCATCACTATAGATATCATGAACATTAAAAGCATAATAAAGGAAGAATATGAAAAACTCTGTGCCCACAAATTTGATAACCTAGGTGAAGTGGACAAATACCTTAAAAATACAACCTTCCAAAACTCACACAAGAAGAAATAGATAATTTAAATAGACCTATATCTATTAAATAAATTGAATCAACAATTAATTGTGTACCAAAACAGAAAGCAGCAGGCCCAACTGGATTCACCGGTGAATTCTACTAAATATTTAAGGTATAAATTATACCAATTTTCTACAATCTCTTACAAAGATAGAAGCACAGACACTACCCCCTAGCTCATTTTATCAGCATTACCCCATTACCCCACTACTAAAATCAAACAAAAATATTACAAGAAAAAACAAACAAAAATCTACAGACCAATATCTCTCATGAACATAGATGCAACTATCTTCAACAAAATATTAGCATATTGAATCCAACAATGTATAAAACAAATTATAATGCCATGACCAAATGCTATTTATCCCAGTTATGCAAGACTGGTTCAACATTCCAAAATCAATTATATAATCCATCACATCAATAGGCTAAAGAAGAAAAATGACATTATTCTATTAATATACACAAAAAAAGCATTTGACAAGATTCAAAACCCATTCACAATAAAAACTCTCAGTAAACTAGGAATAGAGGGAATTTCTTCAACTTGATAAAGAATATCTATAAAATAATCCTACAAATAACATCATACTTAATTGTGAGGAGCTCAACACTTTCCCACTAAGATCAAGTGCAAAGCAAGGATGTCCCCTCTCACCACAGCTTTCCCACATTGTACTGGAAGTCCTAGCTAATGCAATAAAATAATAAAATGAAATAAGAGGTATACAGATCATAAAGGAAGAAATAAAATTGTCTTTGTTCGCAGTTGCCATAATTGTATATTTGAAAGAATTGAAACAGATTTTAAAAACCTCCTGGAAATAATGTGCTTAGAGCAAAGTAGCAGGATATGGGGTTAATATATAAAATTGAATTGCATCCCTATATACTAGCAATGAACAAGCAGAATTTGAAATTTAAAAACAATAGCATTTACATTAGCACCCAAGAAAATGAAATGCTAAGGCTTAGATCTAAAAAATATATTTAAGATCTGTAAAAGGGAAACTAAAAAACTCTGATGAGAAGTATCAAAAAAACTAAATAAATGGAGAAATATTCCATGTTTATGGATAGGAAGACTCAAAATTGTTAAAATGTCAGTTCTTCACAACTTGATCTATAGAGTCAATGAAATCCCAGTCAAAATCCCAACAAGTTACTTTTGGATATCAAAAACCTGATTCTAAAGTTTATGTGGAGAGGCAAATGACCCAGAATAGCCAATATAGTATTGAAAGAGAAGAAAAAAAGATATTGGAGGACTGCTATTACTCAACTGTAAGACTCATTATAAATCTACAATAATCAGGACACTGTGGTATTGGCGAAAGAATAAACAAATAGATCAACAGAACAGAAAACCCAGAAATAGACCCCCATTTATATAATCAACTGTCTTTGACAAAGGAGCAAAGGCAATGCAATGGAGCAACACTAGTCTTTTCAACAAATGGTGTTGGAACAACAGAACATTCACATATAACAAAAGTTAACTCAAAATGGAGCAGAGACCTAAATATAAAGTAAAATACAAAACTATAAAACTTCTATAAGATAGTAGGATAAAAACCTAGATGATTTTAAATATAGAGATAATTTTTTAGATGTAAGACAAGGCACAATCCATGATAAAAATAATTTATAAGCTAGATTTCATTAAAATTAAATATTTTTGCTCTTTGAAAAACACTGTCAAGAGAATAAAAAGAGAATCCACAAACTGGGAGAAAATATTTGCAAAAGACACATCTTATAAAGGACCTCTATCTGAAATATACATATAATCTTGAAACTCAACAAGAAAACAATCTGATTAAAAAATGGGTCAGAGATCTTAACAGACACCTCAACAAAAAAGATATAGAGATAACAAATAAAGACATGAGAAGATGCTCTACATCTTGTATCATCAGAGAAATGCAAATCAATACAATATTCTGATACCATGACACACTTATTAGAACGCCCAAAATCCAGAATACTGACAAAACCAAATGCTGGCAAGAATGTGGAGCAACAGGAACTCACATTCACTGGTGGTGGGAATGCAAAATGGTATAGCCACTCTGGAAGATAGTTTGACAATTTCTTACAAAAGTAAACAAACTCGTACCATATGATACAACAGTCACGCTTCTTGGTATTTACCCAAAGGAGTTGAATAGTCATGACCACACAAAAAACTGCAGGCAGATATTTATAGCAGCTTTTTTCATAATTTCCAAAACCTGGAAGGTATCCTTCAGTAGATTAAAGGGTAAATATACTGTGCCACCCCCAAACAATGGAATGCTACACAACACTAAAAAGAAATGACCTATCAAACCATGAAAAGACATGGAGGAAATGTAAATGTATATTACATAGTGAAAGAAGCCAGTTTGAAAAGGCTACATACTATCTGATTCCAACTATATGACATTCTGAGAAAAGCAAAACTATGGAGACAGTAAAAATTAGTGGTTTCCTGGGTTGGGGGTTGAGAGGGATGAATAGGCAGAGCATAGCAGATTTTTTTATGGCAGTGAAACTACTCTGTGTGGATACATGTCATTATACATTTGTCCAAACCCATAGAATTTACAACACCAAGAGTAAACCCTAATGTAAACTATGGACTTTAGGTGATACAACATTAATATTGGTTCATTAATTTAATGTACCACTCTGGTGAAGGAATGTTAATAATGAGTAAGACTATGTAATATGTGTGGAGGTAGGTGTTAATATGGGAAATCTCTGTAACTCTGTACTCATTTTTGCTGTAAACCTAAACTTACTCTAAAAGATAAAATCTCTTAAGGAAAAAAATAATAAAGGTAGTGTTTCTCCACCTAATTATATGCATATCTTTTTGGTTTTAGTCAGTTATACGCAATTGCTTTGTACATACAAACTTCATAAAATATACCTTGTTTGGTAAACTGATAGGCTCTCTTTCCATGTTAAATGCTAAAATCCTTTCTTGGTGTACTACAGTAAATGTAGGACTAGATGACACAGCATTTGCTTCTTTGAGTCACATGGTACCTTGCTGTTCAGAGAATCAAATGCAAATAGCAACAGTGGGAGTTCAGGCCACTGGAATTGTTTATTTAGTCCTTCTTTTTTTTTTTTTTTTAACAGAAGAGATTTCTATTTCAATTTTATTTATTTTTATTTTTTTGGCTGCATTGGATCTTCGTTGCTGCGCACGGGCTTCCTCTAGTTGCAGCGAGCCAGGGCTACTCTTTGTGGTGGTGCCCAGGCTTCTCTTTGTGGTGGCTTCTCTTGTTGTGGAGCACAGGCTCTAGGAGAACAGTCTTCAGTAGCTGTGACTCGTGGGCTCTAGTGAGCAGGCTCAGTAGTTGTGGCTCATGGGCTTAGCTGCTCTGCGGCACGTGGGATCCTCCCGGACCAGGGCTTGAACCCATATCCCGTTCACTGGCAGGTGGATTCTTAACCACTGCACCACCAGGCAAGTCCCTAGTCCTTCATTTTTTTTAACGTGAGTTCTATTGATGCGGTTACACTCTCATATGCCTAAACAAGATCATTGAAGCTGTCATATTCTGATATTCAGAGTAATTTCTTGAAATATTTCTAGGCAAAGGGACTCAGTTGCAAACTGGATTTCCATTGTTTCTGAATAGTTTCTCTGCAACATTTTAGTTTCTGTAGTATGATATTTATAAAACATATACTTCAAAAAAGAATCTCTACATAGTATTCATTTTAAGTTCACACACAAAAAATCAGCATTGCCCGTGGTTAATGACCTCCTATCTTTATACCTATTGATCATGTTTCCTGATTTATTTTTCTCTCTTTTGAGTATCCTCCAGCTAAATTCACCTTTTCTCACCCCAAAATTACTTTTCTTCAGTAAGTGACCCTGCTATTATTTCTTGCAGGCATGGAGATTGTCATCATCTCCATGGATATTCATATATATGAATATATATGAAAGGATAGGCCTCTCAAGTATTTTTATTCCTAAAAATTATCAATGTTTTGCAGTAGGAATTTTTCTTCATTTCATTAGCAGTAAATACTGTGTGACCCCTTTTAGCATACATAAAAATGCATCCCTTCCTATTGCATTTATGCATTTGGCCAAATGCTTTCACATTGCAGTTAAATACAGTATATTAGTTGACTAGATTTAGCAGAAGGAGGGAATTGAGTTGTTTTTTTCTGTTGCATATGAATAAAAAATTCATTCTGCAAAATATCTAGTTTGAATCATGTTTTTTGATTGTTGCTGTTTTCAAAGACAATAAAGTAAGTTGGCTGAAACTGTCAGAGAAAATTTAGGCATAGAAAGCTGTACACCTGTGACTTTGCAGATTTTTACAGGTACTGTTTACAGGTACTGCTTCTTCAGCTCTTCCCTTGGTTCTTTGTATCACCAGCTCTTCTCAGCCTCTTAGTAATAACTTAAATGGCACCCAATCAGAAAGACCTTCTCTAGGAAAATAACACAAAGTGGCTCTCTTGTATCATGTTTTATAATGTTTTCATTTACATAATTGCCTACTGTGCCTTTCTCATACCCTAATGTAAAGTTCCTCAGTCTGATACCTAGTTTTTATCTTATTCACAATTATGTCCTCAAAACTTAAAGAGTACCTAGTATATAAATAGGTCCTCTACAAATATCTGTTGGAAAAAGAAAAAAAAAAAAGGAAAGAAGAAAATACTGTTCTGCAGTTTGATTTCTTTCCTTTTACTTGTTTTAAAATGTAGTAGACTAAATGGTGGTCCCAGAGATTTCAGGTTCTAATACCTGAAACCTGTGCATGTTACCTTACATAATACATTTTTTGCAGAATGATCCTAGATTATCTACATGGGCCCTTAATGCCATCACACGTGTCCTAATAAGAGGAAGAGGGAGATTAGACATGCAGAGGAGAAGGTGATGCGAAAACAGAGGCAGGTAATGAACTGAGGGGCTATAAGCCAAGGAATGCCAGCAGCCAACATAAGCTGAAGAAGCAAGGAATGAATTCTCCCCTAGAACCTCCAGAGGAATCGTGGTCCTGTCAAAACCTAGATTTTGGCCTAACAAAACTGATTTTGGATTTCTGGGCTCCAGCATGTGAAATAATAAATATCTGTCATTTTAAACTACTATTTTGTAGTAATTTATTACAGCAGCCATAAGAAACTAATACATATCCTATTTAAAACATAGAAAAAATAAAAATAGTAATTTAATTCCTATGTATTCTTACCCAAATGTAATAAATATCAATATTTATCATATATGATTCAGATGTTTTTAAAGACATGAAACAATAAAGCTATAGTACTACTCTTCCCACACCACCCAAACTCCCCAAGGACAGGCACTACCTTGAAGTAAGTTTGAATTCTTCCCATGCATGTTTTCATATTTCACTACGCATTTAGGAATCTCTAATCAACATATAGTATTGTGTTAAATTTTAAGTCATTGTTAACATAAGTACCATATCATTTATGTCATTATTCAGTGTTTAGTCACTAAACATTATTTTTCCAAAATGTATCATCTAAATTCCTGTAGTTCTAGTTCACTCATTTTAAATGTAAGTCCATTTTGTATCATAAGACCAAACATTTATTTATTTGCTTTTGAGGAATATTTATGTGGTTTCTAATTTGTTTTAATTGCAAGCAATGCAACTAACATCTCTGAGCAGGTTTTCTTCTGCATTGCTTGAGACTTCCTCCAGCAAATATTCTTATAAGTGGCTTTGCTGAGCTGTTTGAAAAGCACATATTCAGCTCTATTGGCTATTGACAAATTACTATGCAAAATGATTATACCATTATGGGTACATGACTGTTTCTATTTCCACATTCTGCATGAAATGGTACCTCATAATTTTAAAAATATTTGCATTTCCCTAATTACAAATGACATTGGATCTTTGCAGATCTGATTGCTTGCACTTTGGATTTTTAAATTTTTCAATAAATATCCTTTGGCCCTTTGTGCGTTTGTGTGTGTTGGGGGGTGGGAGGGGAGGAGGTATGTATATTACTATTTTTAGCAGTTATTTATATGAGTAATACTTTTATTTAGTTTTATGTTTAAACTGTCTTCTAGAAATCTGCTGTCTATGCTTTACTTCTTTTTGTTTGTTTTTTTTGTGTTTTTTTTGTGTTTTTTTTGCGGTACGCGGGCCTCTCACTGTTGTGGCCTCTCCCGTTGAGGAGCACAGGCTCTGGACGTGCAGGCTCAGCGGCCATGGCTCACGGGCCCAGCCTCTCCGCGGCATGTGGGATCTTCCCTGACCGGGGCACGAACCCATGTCCCCCTGCATCGGCAGGCGGACTCTCAACCATTGCGCCACCAGGGAAGCCCTATGCTTTACTTTTTAATCAGGTCTTTTCTGATATGTAACATTTTAAAAAATTTTAGTGAAGACTCCTTGTTGTTTATGGGGTTTTTGCACTTTATAAAACTATCCCTATATATGTTTGAAGCATTAAAGCTTAGTTTTTTACATTTAAATCTTTAATCCTTCTGGAAATTACTTTGTGAATGACGGAGTAAATATTTCATTTTATTATTTCACATGATTAGAAAAATTTTCCACCATAATTAACTGATTTAATTTGAATCAATTCAATGGGTACTAGGAGGGCTTAAAATATAGGCTATTTAAAGAATTTTAAAAAATAAAAGTAAAATGTGGTGCCCCAAATCCTTAAGTAAATTTTTGGTTTAATCCTCTACCTTCTGAAGCAATACGCCAGGACACTCCAGGCATTGGCATACATTTGCCTTCTCTTCTATTATTGACATACAGTATAGAGGATCCTGACTTAAACAGAAAACACTGCCTGAAGAAAATAGAAAAGTTCAACTCTAAGTCAGTATTTAAAAGTGACAAGCATCTCTCTTGAAATTCTTTACTAATCATAATTCAACCTGCAGGAAAATTTTATACTGACAAGTAGTTACGATGATTTCTAAATGTCAAATCTGCCATGGTAATGCTAAGACTTCATTCATTAAACAGTTTCAGGTACAGGTAATAGAGTCCTGAGTAAGAACATCAAGGTTCCTGAACCAAACACAACAAAGGGGAAAGATAGACTGTAATTAACATTACATTAACAAATAGACTTATTTTAGCTATTAATAGATGCTATAAATAACATAAACCCAATTGATGTGATGGAGAGTGGTGGGGGTAGGATTCTTAGGCTGATCAGGAAAGAAGTCTCTGAGGGAGTGACAACTGACCCGTGACCTCAGTGACCGGAAGGAGTCTGTCATGCTAGACATGAGGACAAAATGCTCCAGGATGAGGGAATACCATGCACAAATAACAGACATGGATATGCTCAAGGAAGAATAAGAAGGTTAGTGTGACTGGAACACATGAAACCATAAACACATGAAGTCAAAGAGGTGTATATGTGTAAGGAATACTAGTTTTACTCTAAGTGCAGTGTAAAGACCTTGGGTGGTTTTAAGTAGGGACATGGATTGGTTTAGCTTATGTTTCAAAAGACCCTTCAAGCCTTCTGTTTAGCTCAGTCAGTAGAACGTGAGACTCTTCAAAGACCATTCAAGATAATAATAGATGAATGTATTATAGGAGACAAAAGTGGCCTGAGTGAGCAATTAGGACGCTGTTGTAGATTTTATAATATTCCAGGCAGAAAAATTGGAGTCCTGGACTGAGGTTAATTGTAGTAATAGTATAAATGTACATACATATATTTGATAAATATATATATATATTTGATGTGGATATATATATATTTAAGATATATATTTTATATATATATATTTGAGATAAAATTTGAAGGTGGCACTAAGATGACTTGCTAATGAAGGAAAGATAAATTTGGAAGAAGGGAAAGAAGGAAATCTAGAACGGCTTTGTGGTTTGGGGCTTAAAAACAGTTTTATGACTGCCAGATTGTCACCACATTTCTTAGTAAAGGGACAGGAAATTTTCTGGCCACTTCTCACCTTTAAAGCATAACCCACCCTACTCTTTGGTGTGAAGTCAAGCTATGAAGTAGGTCAAAAGGCAGCTACGTCTACAAGATGACTTCAAGAACACTGTAAATGGAAATCACTAGCATCTGTTGAGTGTCTTCTATATGCTATGACTCTGCCATACCCTCTTTACAGTTTTCTTCTAATCTCTAAAACAACCCTTAAGTTAGATATTGTGTTCTCCATCTTAAAAGAGAAATTAGAATTCCATAAAAAGTAAGCAATTTTCAAATTTACAAAGCAAATGCTAGAGCCCAATATTAAAATTAGATTTGCCTGATTTAGTACTTTTCCATCACCGTACTTACATTTACTCAAAGGTGTCTTTTTAACAGCTGGGGGTTGTTTGTTTGTTTGTTTTGTTTTTAAATATCTTTCCATTGGGTCTGAAATTCCAAACATCAAATGTACTCTTTTGAAAAAGATATGAAAGCAGGGAATTGCCTTGAGAAAAAAATGTTAAAGGTACATGTTCTTTTAAAATATCTTATATTCCTTTATTTAAAAAAAAGGATAGTAATTGCTTCATAAAAATGTTTTCTTTATATAAAGTAATAATTTTAAAATCTATCCCACTATTTGTCACAATAGCTATTTATATTATTTACCTAAAATGATGTACAAGACTCTTTCATGAAGGATACCCCATTAATTGTTATTGCTATTAATTGTAATAATATTTAACCATATATTTCTACCAAAATAATTGCAGTTTAGATAATCAATGGAAAACCACCAAAGGTAGACAACTCTGAGTGGGGATTGTCTCCTGTTAAAAGAGTTTATGTCTGGGTCTTCCCTGGTGGTGCAGTGATTAAGAATCCGCCTGCCAATGCAGGGGACACGGGTTCGAGCCCTGGTCTGGGAAGATTCCACATGCCACAACTACTGAAGCCCATGAGCCTAGAGCCCATGCTCCGCAACAAGAGAAGCCACCGCAATGAGAAGCCCACACACTGCAACGAAGAATAGCCCCCACTTGCCGCAACCCGCGCTCAGCAACGAAGATCCAACGCGGCCATAAATAAATAAATAAAATTTATTTTAAAAAAAAGAGTTCATGTCTACTAGAGGTTGGGCAACAATTTAAGTTCATAAACCATGCTTTGGCCAAATTTAAGATCATTTCACCATTACTGATGTGTACAGCATTTACAATAGGTATCTAATAATTACAGTTATGAACTACTTTTGAGAAAAACAATTTTTCATAAAAAATTAATTCAGCTTTCATGATCCATCCAGTGTTTTCAAGGTATAATACCTTTGACAACAAAAATACTTTTCAATCTCTCGATATAGTTGGGATTCAATGCCAGTGAAAACAATATTGAAAATAAAATTCTTACTTAACTGCATTCAAATTTGAAGTATACAGTTCAGAGGGGGTGGATTTGGGCTCGCCATTGTATTTTATTTTTCAACCTTATCCCCAAAAACTATAAACAAAAAAGTTGAATTTCCAGTTGGCATCATTCACCTACACTACAATATGCATTTTCTCTTTTTCTCTTACTTTGTAGCAAAGAAAACTTTATAAAACTTTTTTTAAGTAATAATCTAAAGAACTAAAAGATAATTTCAAAATTTTTAAAGGATTTTTATACAAATTATTCATATAGAATGTATGTACAGAACCAATATGATTGGAGTACCTACTGCTTGTTTTATTTGTACTTATTCTGTTTATAAGGAAGTTTTGAGAAATGACTGTTACTCATAATAACATCATTCATATTCATAAAGTAATATTAAAGGATTATTTTCATGGTGTCATTATTTACCATTTATGCAGCAAGGCTTGATGGTCTCTGTATCTATAAATAATCTAAAAATTGCAGGCTTTGGTGAATAAATTAAGTCATTTAAAAAGGAAAACTGGAAAAGAATACAGAATACTAAATATCACATATATATTGTTTAATAGTTAGACTGTAATTTATATTGAGAGGGGGAATGCAGTTCTTTGTATTAATTCCCTGTCTGATCTTATTTCATCTCTCTTAAATGCTGATGAGTGTGTCAGAATATACATGTGTGATGGGGCAAAGTATGTGAATTCAATTCAGTTAAACAACAAAGTAAATTTTTCAAAAATTCCAAAAGATTTATAATTACTAGCCCTCTCAATGCCTGTCATAATGGTTTGCCATCTAAAACAGATGTTGTATTTGCTCATTCAAAAAATTTTTTAAACAGGTAGGTTGAGTAGAAGAAACTTTCTCATTAAAAACAAACAAATTATTAAAGTATCTTTTGAGTGTAGTAAAAATTTGTAAAATATTTTAGTTGAAAGAACTTTCCTCTGAATGGCTCCAGAACTAGCAAAATTGAGGTATGTGGCATATGGGATACAAAGAACTCAGTGATATATCCTTGGTAACTTATAATTTGCTGATTAACCTAATTATTATTAATATATAATACAATATGATTATTACATATATAAGATTATAATGTATAATAATGTGTGAATTATTATATGGATTATAAAATATAATCCATATAATATATAATTCTATACAACACAAACTTCTCCTAATAATGGGTCAACGTATTCTAAGCTTCAATTCTATCATTGATTTATTAAGTTAACCACCTGCTATCTTTTTAACTCACTTCCTCTCCAACTGCTCAGAACCTTCAGCTTTTATTCTACTAGCCTTCTACTTTCCTTTACCATACCTCACATTTCAAGGTCCTGATTAAAATCACCCCTTCTTACATTTCCACTCAGTACACTTATCCGGTAAAACTTCAAAGTTTGTCAAATCCAACTCTTTATTTAAGCTATGTGTCCACTCAACAGTCAATGGCTGGAGACTAATAGATAACGATACTGAGTCTTTATCACTTTAAATTCTTGATCACCAACTTCAAATGAACTACTCACCAAACAGTTGCACTAATCATTCTTCCTGATGACTACTTTATAGCTTCTCTTTCTCCTCATGCATGCATATTCTCCTCCACCCCCACTCTTGATGATAATCCTACTAAATATTTAATTGAGAAAATGTAGGGGGTGTGGAATCAAAAGAAGACTTCCACTGACCCTGACCAACCACATGTACGAATCTGTGCTGGGATCACATGCTCTGCTTTTTAGCTAATTATAATGCAATGGGTTAAAGTGCAGGCCCACTAGATCAATTCTCCTTTTCTATAAAAGGTCTGGGTTTTTCGTTTGTTTGTTTTCTCACTTTTTTTTTTTCTCTAATCTCCTCCTTAAATAGAACTGCAATTTTGGAGGAGAGGCAAAGGAAGAGAAAACAAGAAATTTCTCTTCTTGTAATATCGTACTAATATTATATACTATCATGGTATAGTATAGTACTGTAGTATACTAATATTATATTCTGACTTCTAACTCTCTGGGCCTTGCAGATATTAAAACTCCTTCTATCCTGGACAGCTTTCAAGGCTCTTCAGAAGTTCCCTGCTGGGCTCTTCTAACCAAAGATCCCTTGATATGTCTGATACCTCTCCTTCAGCTAGACACTTTTATCTCAGGTTCACTCTCAGACGTTAACTCAGTTTCCTCACCATCCCAGGCAGTTTTCTTTGATAGAACATAAAAAGTCTCTATGCAAGATGCCACTTCCATTTTGCCTACCTCTGGTCCATAGAAAATGGTCATATGTTCCTTGTCATCGGTGAGAATGTTGAAGGCCTATTGCAGCCCTCTGGTTTCCCCCTTCTGTTCTGCCACAACCACATTAGCTATATCAGGTGTCAGTCCTAGGGTCATCCAACTGCAGGGAATGCAAATCAGGCTTCTTCGGGGAATACTTCAGGTTTCAGGTGACTCTTTAGGGACTCTTCTCCTGTCTCTCATTTGTACTCACAGTTTAGTGTTCTATTCTGGTTGCTATGTTGTGTAACAAAACATTTTAAAACTTACTGGTAAATAATTCATGTTATTGTGCTAACAGACTTGGTGGGTCAGGAATTTAGATGGAGCACAGTGGGATGACCTTTCTTGTTCTATGATATCTGGAACCCCATCCTGGGAACACTTGAAGGTGGGAAGTGACTTGATCATTGGGGTTTAGAATCATCTGGAGGTGTTTTCAGTTACATGCATAGCAGTTGATACTAGCTACCAACTATGCCCTCTCTTGAAGTTTTAGACAGACACCAAATTTTACCTTTTCTGGTGTCCTGCATATGGTTGGACTTTATACATTGTGGTTTAGGCTCCAAACTGATTACCCAGCTAAAAAGGTGGAAGTTTCATTAGCTTTTATGGCATAGCCACAGAAGCATAAAGCATCACTTCTGCCTCTTTCTGTTGGTTGCAAGTGAGTCACTGCTCAGATTCAAGGAGAGAGAATTAGACTTTGCCTCTAGACAGCAAGTATCAATGTTCTAAAGGGGCATTTGGGAAGAGAGAGATTATTGTGGCCAACTTTGAAAATACCATACACTATATTTTCTCTTAAGGTAATTTTACTAACTACATCCTTTCATCAAAATACACATCCTGGCTTTTTTTTTATAATCTTGATATGAATGATAGGTTCAAGTGTCATTGAATATGTTATTATGCATTTCTTTGGTAAATTATAAATCTTTAAGTGTCACCTAACTTTGGTATGACACATCTTGTTATACAATTTTAACATCTAATTATAGAAAAGGATAAAAAGAAGTAGCTCTTCCACTGTCTTCTGTCACCTGGTAACAACCATCCCGCATCAATCTCTCTACACACGTGAGTAAAGAAACCTCCAGATGATTCTCAAAATGAAGCTGCCTTTCTCAGCCACAAGAATAGGAAATTTTCCTTTTGCAGTTTTTAAGTGGTAGAGGAAGAACTTGGTCCTTTGAGCTGGAACTTCTAAGTTTTAGCCCTAAGGACCTTACAATCATAAGAAGAAATTTACAAAATAGAGAAACAAATAGTGTAATTTAATGATTTAAGTAGTTAAATAGCTTTCTCTTTGATAAGATATACAGAATGCAGCAACAACCTGATATAGTTTTGTAATTATCTGAAATGCTATGAAGCCAAGAGACCTGAATTTTCTATATGATCATTTAAAAGGTCACCTCTATTACAAGAAAAGTTGCATTTGTACAGATATTTCTCCTAGCAAAAGTTTCCTTTTTAATTATGGATTTCATCTCTGCTATATGTGTTCATTATGACCTGATTATGTGAAAGGCGTGTTTGTATGTCTGTGTCTATAGTATCCTATGAGAAGAGAGATCTGAAAGACTTCAGAAAGAGTTAACACAATACTCAACTCTCACTTACATAAGGCTAATAAATGAAAGAGTCTGATAAAACTTAAAACTTACTGGTAAATAATTCATGTTATTGTGCTAACAGACTTGGTGGGTCAGGAATTTAGATGGAGCACACCCCATATCTAAGTTCTACCTAGAATAGAACATTGTTATCCTACATATGGTACTATTTACAGCTGAACAACCTAATTTTTGGAAAACAGGCATAAATATTATATATTCTGGAGATAACAATTTTAAAAGCTGTAAGGTAAGACCACCCTGTGGGTCTCTCTTAAAGAAAGAAGATATTCTGATTTTTCATTTGTCTTAAAAGACTAGATCTGAAGACAGAAAACACGGCTTCAGGAGGTATAGCTTACCTTCGAGGAGGGGCATACCATGCCTTAGTTCTCGCAGCTACACTCTGAGCAGTGTAGACCTGTCTAAGTGCATTCCCAGTGAGTAAAGTTAAGCTGGCGTTAGCCATAGGCGGCAGACCAAGAGCTGGGCTAGGAGGGACATTTCCCAGACATTTTGAAACGTGGGACTGGATCTAAGAGTAACCATAATTAGAAATAGCTGAATCTCATCCTCTCTGTTGGAAAGCAATTTGTTATCTCTGATCTTATTTAAAGTTTTGCTTTTATTAACTGTTACTGGAGGGAGTCTAGGAAAGTGTTTCTCCTCAAACTTAAAGTACAGGAAGAAAAGAAATAGAGCCCTTAGGAAAGGTGGGCCAGGCAGTCCTGAAGTTGATTTGAAATAGAGTATTCAATAGCCTGTGGACAGACTGGAAAGCCATTACCTAGAGACTGCTTTCTGTTAAAGCAAGTGACAACCAAGAAATATTTATCTAACATGTAGATTTTGGAAGGTAAACCTCAAAGCCTTCAATTTTCCATTTTAATCTAGATTTTTAAAAAATTGATATAAAATCAAAACATGTTCTTTGGAGTTATGGAAATAACCACCAAAATAAATAAACGCATATAGGAAAAATGGCTCTGTAAGGAAAATGGAATAAAGATTTGAACTCCTATAAGTTATATGAACTTCTTTAACTCTTATACACACACACATACACATATTGCTTTTATAAAAATAAACAATTAGAACTAAGTACAAAAATAATTCAGCAGCTCAATTTTATACAAGATCTGATGAGGCCACGTGACATTTGAATTAGATATCTTTTGATATGCTGAAGTGAGTGAAGGAAGAATTGGGCAGAAGAAACCATTTCAGGAATGGAATTGAGAGAATGTGGGAAGAAGTTGTTTGGTTAGATCACACTATGCAAAATAGAAAAGTGAAAGGTAGGATTAGAAAGTAGAATGAGATTCAATTGATAATAGGTAGGATTAGAAAGTAGAACGAGATTCAATTGATATTTAAGGAATATAAGTTTCTTCAATAACCATAAGAAAGACATTAAATGTTGTTAGGTGACAGGGCAACATGCTTATGGATCTTCTTTAGAGAGATTAAAATGATAGCATTAAAATGATAGCATTATGTAAGAAGATTTGGGGATAGGAGGGATCAGAAGCAGAGATGCTACTTAAAAACATATTTTAATCATTCGGTAAATAAAATGGATTCCAGAATATGCTAAAGATAGAAAGGTTAGGGAGGAGACTTGGATGTTATTGTAGAGGTACAATCAGTAAGGCTGGATATCTGGAATCATTTAGAAAAAAAGAAAGAGTATCTGAAGTGATTCTAATATTTTAAAGCTAAGATAACTCAAAACTGGAGATTCCAAAGTAGAAACAGAAAATGGAGGAGAAAGAAATATTTGGGGAATAATTAGGAGGGGCGGGAAACTGTAGTTAGCTTTTGGTACATTTGATTTTGAGTTTCTGGCAGAACAACCAGATAAAGTTTTTTTTCACTAAGCAGTTGGAAATCTAAGTATAAACCTCTTTTATGTTCGGCCTTTTGCTTGAAATGAAATACAGAATATTTCTTTAAACTATTAATAGTTATCCTAAACTGCTTAGAGAATGCAATCATAAAAATAAAATACACAATTGCTACTCCTAAAGCTAATTCCCATTAAGTACTGAAAAATATGAAATAAATGAGTTACATAATTTTATTGTACCAGATATTTTTGTCTGTGTTCACAGCTCTATTAATCTAGGTTAGGCAATATTCTATTATGGAAAAACAATACTCTATAAAACACAACACTCCCGAAAGCAGTTAGTGTAAGGGCATTCAGATTGAAGGGCAGTTTTTAATACACACTTAAATAAGGATTATAATTTTACATATAAAAGATTATGAATCATTCATCCTTTGAGAGTAAAAGAAAAAGTCCTGTTTTATGGCTTAAATTTCCATCTATATACTGTTGACTTACACATTGCATATCTGGCCTAGATAGACTTCTCTTCTGCATTCCCTACACATCTGTCTAACTGCTTTCTTGAAACATGTAATTGGATTTCTAAAGCTAGTGTTCATATAAGTTGTCTTAACTGGGACTTCTGAAAATAAAAATGGTGCTAAAAGTAAGAGAATAAAATACACACAAAATTTAGAGGACTCCTTTACAAAATCATTCAATACTATCAAAGGGCATTTATGTTCATTTACAAAGTAATTCTTCAAAGGTTCAAATATCTCTACATGAACATCAAAGAGAGTAAACATCACTATTCTTGGAGACATTTTTGTCTCCAACAGCAGTTGTTTTTTTTTTTTAATTTTTAAATTTTATTATTGTTATTTTTAACATCTTTATTGGAGTATAATTGCTTTACAATGGTGTGTTAGTTTCTGCTTTATAACAAAGTGAATCAGCTATGCATATACATATATCCCCATATCTCTTCCCTCTTGCGTCTCCCTCCCTCCCGCCCTCCCTATCCCACCCCTCTAGGTGGTCACAAAGTGCCAAGCTGATCTCCCTGTGCTATGCGGCTGCTTCCCACTAGCTATCTATTTTACGTTTGGTAGTGTATATACGTCCATGACACTCTCTCACTTTGTCACAGCTTACCCTTCCCCCTCCCCATATCCTCAAGTTCATTCCCTAGTAGATCTTCCAACAGCAGTTCTGACACCAAATACTTGAACTATAGTCAATTTACTGTGTGATATGTAGCATGTATAGGTATAGGTAAATGCATTTAATTCCAAAGTTTTTAACTTAGTAAATTTTATAATTTTTAATCTTTTAGATTTTCTGCACCAAAATTTGTTTTCCTAACACCACTTCATTCTATTTTAAATGTTGAACCATTTAGTTGAATTTATAACAATAACCACAATTTTGTCAGATATTTCATCTGATCACTATAAATGGTCAACATTTTAAATTTTATCTTATGAATTTCAATGAAAAAAATCAAGCCATTATTAGAATTAATGTTTTTTTCTATCTGAAGTATTTAAAATCTTTGATATAAAACTGGCATCATCTAACTGTGAAGTACTTCTGTTAATGGAGCTATCACTTCACATTTCATATGTGCACAAGAAAACGCAAAATCCTAAATAAGAAAAATTATTTTAGAGGAGAAATTCCATCTGTTAAAAAAAATCTCATCAAAGTGAAAAGTCAAACATCAGAAAGCGCTTAAACACACCTTCTGCAGTTGCATGCGTTAAATCATTATCATCAGGCAGAACCTTTTTAAATAACGATAAATGTTTGAACTAGATTTTTGCCGTCTGATTTACAAGTTGTCAGTGGAACCACTTTGGCCCACTGTTTCAGTCAGCTCAGGCTGTCATAACAAAATACCATAGACTAGGTAGCTTAAACAGGAGAAATATGTTTCTCACCATTCTAGAAGCTAGGATGTGTAAGATTAGAGTGTCAGCATGGTTAATTTCTGGTGAGGACTTTCTTCCTGATTTCAGATGGTCCTTCTTGCTGTGCCTTTGCATGGCCTTTACGGAGAAGGAGAGATGTTTCTAACTTCCTCTTCTTATACAGTCAACATTCCTATCGGATTTGGATCTCACTATTATGACCTCATTTAACTTCATTTTCCTCCCTAAAGACTCTATCTCCAAATGTCACAATGGAGATTAGTTTCAACATATGAATTTTGGGGAGACACAGTTCATTCTATAGCACCCACACAGAGGATGAGAAAAGCCCCAACATACTGTGCAAGTACATGTTCATTATCAACTTTCTTAAAAAACAAAAATTCAGTATTAAATGTTAATTAAGTAATCATTTACTTGAGCTTATTGCTGTCAAAGTGCATTACCAAACAATAAAGTGAAAAGAAAATTTTATACCTACACTATAAATTCAATGATAATACTACTATAGCAAGGGTATTCAGACTACTGTCTCTATATTCTCTGGAAGGACTTTTCAGCTATTTCTTGTACATATTTCACATACACGTAGCTTATATTTGTTGACAGTTTCTACTAACTTGGCTCACCATAGGCCTGGAGTCTTGTGCAACTTGCAAGCACAATCAGGCCATAGTACATCCAGTATTGAACATCTCTCCTACCACCCCCAGACCACAGGAAGGTAGTTGCTGTTGTTCCTATAAATTTGGTTTTATCACTAAGTGTCCTGCATACAGTCCTTGAAAGGAAAATGTCAGTCATTTTCAAATGGAAAGGTTGAAAAGAATGACAAGTTATTTCTGGTCTTCTTTCAGATTACACCATGTATTAAAGTGAGAACTCTGTTTATTCTTCACATGTCTACCACACTGCTAGACAAGACTACAACAGAGGTTGTAAACATGAAGTGGAAGTCTATCAAAGCCAATCTGCTTCATCTTAATGTAACTATTTATAGTGGGCTGAACGGTTACCCTCTGCCCACCCCCTAAAAATGATAGGTCCATTCAGAACCTGTGAATGCAAGCTTATTTAGAAAAAGGATCTTTGTAGATATAATTAGGGACCGGAAGATGAGATCATATTGGATTGAGGTGGTCCCTAAATCTAGTTAGTGTATGAGAAGAGATGAGAAGAGGGAAGGGACACACAGAGGAAAAGGCCATGTGAATATGGAGGCAGATATTGGAGTGATGCATTTATAAGCCAGGGAATACCAAGGATTACTAGAAGCCACCTGAAGCTAGAAGAGGCATGGAAGGAATTTTAGAAGGAATCAACCCTGGCCCCCAGAACTTCGAGAGAAAAAAATTTATTGGTTTAAGCCACTCAGCTTTTGGAAATTTGTTATAGCAGCCACAGTGAACTATTACATTACTAATATGAATATTTTCTGAAAATATAAAATACCAGGAGACATGCTGCCTTGTACTGAATATAGGCAACAGGTATGAACCAAAACTTTCCAGGCAACTTTTTTAAAGCATTTCTCAAATTTATTATGTTCAGTTGAACTCTTTATGTTGTTCTCCTAGATTCCATTTTTTAATCTTCCCCTCAGTTAATAATTCCATGTTTCTACTTACTCAGGTAAAAAATGTATGGAATTACCCATACTGTGGTCTTTCAAACTTAGATTGAAATTATTTGTAAGTCCTGTCAGCTTTAACTCTGAAATTATATCTAAATTCTACCACTTCTCATCACCTCAACTATTCCCACCTTGGTCCAATACTGTTAATATTTATCACCATTTCCTCACTGGTCCCTGCTTCCAATTTTAAATGCTTTAGTCCTAAACACAGTAGCCAAAAAGATAGCTTCAAAATTGAGTTCTGATCATGTAACTTCTATATCTAAACTCTCTTGCTTCCCATGTGTTATGGGTTGATTTGTGTCCTTAGAAAGACATATTGAGGTCTTAATCGTCTAGTACCTCAGAAAGTGAACTTATCTGGAAATAGGTCATTATAGATACACTTAGTTAATATGATATCATACCTAAATTAATTACATCTAGAGTACAATGACTTTTTTCCATTATTATAAAATATAACTAATATGAGTGATCATTATTAGTTATAATGGAGGATGACCAATATAACTGGTGTCCTTATAAGAACAGGAGAGAGACACACACAGGGAGAATGTCATGTGATGACAGAGGCAGAAATTGGAGTGATGCAGATGCAAGCCAAGGAATGCCATGGATCTATGGGCACCACCAGAAGTTAGGAAAAGCCAAGGAAGGAATCCTCCCCATGAGCCTTCAGAAGGAGCATGTCACTGCTGCAAACTCGATTTCAAGGTTCTGGTATCCAGAACTGTGACAGAACAAATTTAAGTTGTTTTAATCCACCCAGCTTGTGGTACTTTGTTATGGCAGCCCTAGGAATCTAATACAGAATGTCACCCTGAGTAAAAGCTAAAAGTATTACAATGACCTGCATGTCCTTTACAGTTTGGTTCTCATCTTGCCCGTAATCTAATCTCCCTCTACTTTTTTGCTTTGTTCTCTCCACTGTAGCCACATTGGTTGTTTTTTTTTTTTTTTTAGTGTTCCTCCAATATTTTAGGCATGCTCTTGCCTGACAGAATTGTCATTTTCTGTTGTCTGCCTGGAAAGCTCTTTCCCCAGATGTCTAGATTACTTGCTTTACTCACCAACACGGGGGCTTTATTAATATGCCACCATCTTCATTAGAATGTCCCTAGCTACCATGTTTACAATTGAGACTATAGCTCAAACTCTCAAACTCTCTACCCCAGTATCCTACTTTTAAAGCGCTACTTTCCATAGCACTTTCCCTGTACTTATATTGTATATTTCAATAATTTAATTTTTTCTATTTTTATCACCACTATGTCTCCAGCAATTGGTATAGTAGCTTGTATATAGTAGGTATTCAACACTTCTTGAAATAATAAATAAATTTTAAAATGTGGCATATTCAGGGAAATCTGAATAATTAAGTATGGCTGTGGTTGATTTCTGCTTTCTTGACTGAGTATGAAGGGTTAGAGATCAGGATAAAAATTAGTCAAAAGCCAGATTGTAAATGACCATGTATGCTTATCAAATATTTGGAATTTATCCTTTAGTGTAGTTGTTTTCAAAACTGTTTAGTTGAAATTTTGTTATAGTTGCTTGTAGTGAAAAACATTATTCAAACAAAACCTTCAAAAATATGTAAAAGAGGTAAAGTTAAGCTTCTTAGTAGGTAGCAAGAATGTGGGTCCCAGAATTCTGCCCTCTGTCCCTTTTTTCTTTTCATAACACCTGAAGGTCACTGTATTCTCTTGGGGATTCCTGAGACCACAAGTTGAAAGCACTACTTTAAGCAACAGAAAACCTCTGAAGGATTTAAGCAAAGCAGTTACATGGTAAGATTTGCATTTTATTAGATAACTGAGGCAATAGTATGAAGGATAAATCAGAGGCTTGAAAAACCGAAGGCAAAAAGGTCAGTAGGGAGAACATCACAGTAATGCACAAGAGCTGTGACTAGGACCTGAATCAAGAAAATAACAGTTGGGAACATAGTCAACAAAAGAGAGATAGTGTTGCAAAACTCTGACTAATTGCTTAAGTTTGTAGAATGAAAGGGAGAAAAAGGAGACTTTAGGTTTCTCTGTTGAGTCACTGTGCAAGCAATGGTGCCATTTACTAACATAGGGAATATAGAAAGAGGAGCAGATCTGGACAGCAGTGAGTTCAGCTTGTAGTACATGTAGGGCCATCAGGTGAATGTGTCCAGTGGCTTAGGGGAAAGCATCATGTTGAGATTTAGATTTGGGTATTACCTTATTCAGCATTCACTTACTAAGTCAAAAATATTCATTGAGTTCTTTCTATATTCCAGCTGCTTTGCAAGTTAAGTATCATACAATGGAAAAAAACAGTCATTTTCCTCATGTATAGTGATAAGGAACGATAGCCAAAAATTCAAAGCATGGAAAGGAAGCTATTTGTCCTTTGTGTGCCTGGACAAAGTAAGAAGAGCCAGAAAAGGGCTTTATCAATTTATTAATTTATTGCCTTTCAGCACCAAATTCACCCTTTTTGCCTGCTCTGTAAAAATGAATCTTGGCCCTTTAAATATATTTTTTTCTTTGCCAGCTGCCACAATGTTAAGTTTTGTCAGTCAGTGGTAACAGAGAGACACTGCAGGAGAAAACAGTTTTGCTTCCTGGTTTGGGTGTGCTCCCTTGGCAGCATCATACAGCACCTGCTAGCAGCTTCTCAAGCATCCAATTCTTGCAGAACACATGGTTTCCCCGGTGCCTGACTCCTTCAATTCACAGTGCCTATCGTCATTCAAAAGCCAGCACCTACTGCCAGCAACATCATCAGACAATTTTGTAGTGAGTATCTCTGATGAGACACCTCCCTGTGAAAAGCTTTTCCTGGCATTCTATAGAGTGGATTTCCTGCAAGCTCTGCTATCACTATAGCAATTTCTCTGCCATTCAGTGAGTCACAGTTATGCTCTCTCCAACAAGGTCTGGATCACATTTCTGGTGGAGAGGGAACTCTTCCTTGGGAGCTCTATATCAGCCCTCTGAGTGGCGGCATATTATATTATGTTATATTATATTATATCATATATTATATATTATAGTACATTATTTCATTATTTTATATTTCCATTGTTATACTATTTCATTATTATTTTATAAATTTGCTAATCCTAGTCTTTAATTAGTTCCATTATTATATTATTTCTATTATATTATTTCCATTATATTATATCATTTCCAGTATTTTAATATTATTTCATTATTTTATAAATTTGCTAATCCTATAGTCTTTAAAGTTTTCTATACTGCTTTCTAGCCAACCTCTCATTACTCTATTTTCATATTGCACTCAATAATTCCTTATGCTATACTTTCTCTGTTCAAATTACTCTGTGGTTTCTTTTCCCTGATTTGGCCTAGACTGATTCATATAGCAAAGAAGGAATATTAAGAGAGATATAAATAGGATACAATAGCTTTTCAGATGACAATAAAATTGAGAGTTTCAAGAAGAGAAGATGAAATTCCAATTTTAAATCACACTGGTCCAAAGCTCCTATGGACATGCTCCTGTCTTCCCATTCACATGTGTACTAAGACATATTTTTTAAAAAGCCCAATATTAAGATTGACCAAAAATGAAACAAAACATAAACCAGTGCCAAACCCTTGAAGGAATCTCAATATAGGAAAGAGAATGCTAGATTTGGTAGATGAGGGTTTTTGGAAATTGTATATGCTTTGCCTAATGGCACAGGAAAATATTATGAAGAAACTGCAAGAATCATGTGCTTTGCCTAATGGCACAAGTTTTGATGGACACCTGGAGCAATTGGAACTAACACACACTGCTGACAGGAGTGTCCATACACTTCTCCTAGGACCCAGTCATTCTATTCCTAGGTATTGGCCCAACAAAAATGCACACATATGTGCTCCAAAATATATGTACAAAAACACTTATAGTAGTATTATTGATAGTAGCCAAAAATGAGAAACATCTCAAAAAGAGCACATCAAATATACCAATAGATAGATTTAAAAACAGTGAAGCATTTATATAATAGAATACCACAAAACTATAGAATGAAGTTACGAGACACAGAAAACACGGATAAACTTTGCAAGCATAATTTTAAATGAAAGAAACCAGACCAAAATATTGTTTACTATAGGAATTCATTTATATAAAGTTCAATAAAGGATAAAACAAATCTTTGGCATCAAAAATCTGGAGAGTATTTAAGTTTGATGAGTGGGGAAAGAACAGTGTTTAGTTGGGAGCACTAGAAGATTTAGTATTATTTCTTGATTCAGATGAAGTTTAAACAGTTATGTTCAATCCTGTGATAATTACTAAGGTATAAATTTATGCTTTATACACTTTTTCATACGTATGTTATTATTCAATGAAATTTTTATTAAATAACAGTTATTCCCCATACCAGGAATAATACACTAAAATACAAAATTATGGAATTATTAGAAAATAGCTAAAAATATACTCTAGACTATTATGAATGAAACTTAAAATCATTATAGGAAAAATAATATCTTAATAATCTAAGAGATATAACATGTTCATGGATGGTACAATATAAAAGTGAATATAACAACTATATCTTTATAACAATCTATATATTTGAAGAAATAGTAATTAAAATTCTCACAGATTTTTTTTTAGGAATGCAAGAAATTCATTCTAATATGTGTAAGAAAAGAAAACTGTCCATACATTAAAAAAAGATGAACAAAGGAAAAGAATCGCCTACTAGATGTAAGAAATTTTACAATTGCATGGAAATAAAATTAGTATGATATTAGTGTAAAAATAGACAATAACTAAATGGAGAAGAGATAACTCGGTAATAAAAAAGCAACAGATTAAAGATTGCTAAGAAGGAAGAAAATTATTGCTATCTGAAGAGTGCATATAAACAAGGCTGACATTGGTACAACTGCACCAGTTAATAAAATATAAAATACTGAACTACTAGTAAAAAGCTACCTCCTCTCCTTCCAAATTTCTTTCTATCCCCCAACTTTGATACAATTCAACAACTAAAGACATAATGTCTGATACAGGGGTGTCCTCTAGAATCCTATCAAATACTATCTGTTTACTTGGTGAGTACTAAAGGCACTCAGCCCACAAAAATCTTGATAACTTGGTACCACTATTGGCTCCCTGAAAGACCACAAAAATGACCTGGATAATGCTTAGGGTCTATTTACCAGGTCACTCATTGCTAGACTCATTCTCACATGTTCCTCAGGACAAGACATTTCTTACTACACATTGTGTACAAAAGACAAATTAAATATGAAAGGTACAGTTTGAAAGGATGTGTACAAAAGACAAATTAAATATGAAAGGCACAGTTTAAAGGATTTTTTTAAATGCGGGAAATGATATACTACTCAAACAGTAAGAAAAAGAAAGCCAGAATGGCTCTATTAATACCAAACAATAATACACTTCAAGAAAATGAGTATTTTCAAGTATAAAGATGGACACTGCACAAGGATGAAACTGTCAATTCATCAGAAAAAACAATAACCTTAATGGAGATACAGACAAACCTACAAATTTGGAAATTTAACACTACTTTCTTTCTAACTGTTGGACTATCTAGTCAAAAAGTCAGTAAGGTTGTAAGATCTGAACAATATTTTAACTACATAAACAATTTGTATTACAGAACAGTACTCCCTACAACTATAGAATAAACATTCTTCTTAAGAGTATATGGTCACTCACCTAGAGAGACTATGTGTTTGTTGATCCATAAAATAACTATCAATAAATGTAAAAAATTTAAAGTCAACAGAGTATGTTCTCTGACCACATGGAATTTAATTACAAATCATTAAAAATAGAACATCTGTAAGTGCCCCAAGGATTTACAAGTTGGACAATACACTTCTATAATAACACATGGGTATAATCAAGAATATAAAGAGAAAAAAACACAAATTCCCAAGAAATTAACAGAAAATTTTACTATAGATTCTACAGATATTAAAATAACTAAATTTTATGAACAACTTTAAGCCAATGCAGCAAATTTTTTAAAAAAATAAAGTGTTGATGAGGATGTGAGGAAATTGGAACCCTTGTACACTGTTGCTGGGAATGTAAAATGGTGCAGCCACTGTGGAAAACAATATAGAGGTTCCTCTAAAAATTAAAGAGATATAGAATATAAGCCATCAATCCCACTTCTGACTGTATATCAAAAAAAAGAAAACTGAAATCAGGAACATGAGATACATTTGTACACACATGTTCATAGCAGTATTATTCGCAATAGTCAAGAAGTAAAATCAACCCAAGTGTTCATTGGCAGATAAATGGATAAACAAATGTGGCATATACATTCAATGTAATATTATTCAGCCTTAGAAAACTGGGAATTTCTGGCACATGCTACAGTATGGATGAACCTTGAGGACATTATGCTTAATGAAATAAGCCAGTCATAAAAAGACAAATACAGTATGCTCCTAGTTAAATGAGATATCTAGAGTAGTCAAATTTGTAGATACGGAAAATAGAATGGCGGTGGCCAGGGTTGGGTGGGAGGAGGAAATGGAGAGTAGTTGTCTAATGGGTATAGAGTTCCAATTCTGCAAGATGAAGAAGTTCTGGAGATTTGTTGCCTAACAAAGTGAAAATGCTTAATATGACTGAACTGTAGCCCTAAAAATGGTCAAGATGGTAAATTTTAAGTATATTTTTACATAATTTACAATGTGAAAACAATTATGTTTGATAATGTGAAAAAAAGAATAAATGAAAAAGAAACAGTGATAGAAGTTTAGATTCTGAGATGTAGGTAAAAAGAAATTAGGACAAAGGATATATATATAAATCATATATAAATATATATGTATGCAAATATATATTCATGTGTATATACACATTAAGACCCAAAAGGCTTGTGTATGTTTGTGGTCATTGAATAAACTAGTTCATGGAGAACAAATCTGTCTTGTTCACTGCTATATCTCAAAGCAAAGCACAATGTGTAGCACACAACATTCGATCAGTAAGTATTTTCACATGGATGAATGAATGAAGCAATCAGTTCAGTCAGTATTTGACAATTATTTCCAGTTCGGTCATCATGAGAAAAGGATCATATATTGAATTGTCCAAACTTGAAATTTTGAGATTGAAAAGATGTGTTATTAAAATTATGCTGTGACAACGTACTTAAACCAAGGAAACCCTGGGAAATCTGAGACATGTGGTCACCATAATTATGGGTGAATAACTGGTTTGGGCATTGAAATTATAGTGGTAAACAGCAGATATGATCTTCATTTTCATCAAATCGCAGCCTAGTAGAGGAGATACATTAAATATATATTCATTCTAATTAATGCATAATTTCAAAGTGTATAAGTGTTTGGGAAGGAATGGAATACCATCTTTTAGGAGTATTTCCTAAACTGAGATCTGCAGGAAGAATGAGAGACCTACGAACAAGGAAACACTATGTGTGTGGGAAACTAGTGGGCGGGACTAGAGTAAACTTTAAGGGAATCAAAAGATGTCCATTCAGCTGGAACACAGAAAGTATTAGGAGAAAGATGCAGATAAGTCTGAAAAGGCAGTCAAAGTTTGGATCATGCCAAACCTTTTAGATAATGGCTTTTGTCTTAATTCCAAGGGAAATGGAGTTTATTGAGGCCAGAGGGATAACAATAATAAAGAGAGGCAGATGATATAAGATTGATAAGTTAACTGGTAAATTAGAAAACTATAAAAATACAAGAAAGAAGAATAACCTTTTAAACAATCTTAATATGAGAATTCCAGATTTTACTCACAAGCAGCATCATGTAATATTTCTTACAGTCTAAAGTACATTGTGTGTTATATTTTTATTTAAATATTAATATAATTTGAGACTCATACACAAAAGAGAGATTATCCATGAGAAGATATTTTAGTTTATAGAAAGTTCAAATCATTTTTGTCTTCCCTGTCTCCTATGGTATTTATTAACACTGTGAGTCTCCTTCCAGATGGCTTCTAAGATCAAAAAAAGAGAAATTTAAATTCTACTTCAAAACATTTCCCTTATGTAAGAATTAAAATACCTTAGGAGACAGAATCTGGTTGTTAAAATAAAGTTTTATATTAATTACAATTTAACTCAAGTTTCCAATAAATCTTTTCTTGAATATTATTTCAAGAAAGAGTACCACAATGACTTAAATTTCAATTTTGGTTTAATTGATAATAACTATAACCCTTCCTTGCTTAAAAAAAAAAAGTGGTTGATTAAAGGCTACAATCTCTTTCCTGCATTTCCTAAAAGTGGTCACAAGGAAAGGATCAACTAAATGAAATATCTATATTTATGCTAGAGATATTAGCAAAAGCTCTTTGTAAAGATGGACATCCAGGTGTTACAAAAAGGAGCATGTATCAGAAATTTCCAATCTCAATTGCAAATATTTTCTTATCTGTTGACTATTTGCTCATAAAATGTTTTTGTCAGCATTGGTTTATGATTCTTACCAGGACCTCCATCCCCAAATTAAAGAAGAAAACATACACATTAAACTATTAGGGAAATTCAAGCCAGAATGATAAAGCAATAGGTAAGACTATGACTTAATTTCCTATGCAAGAGGGACCCTGAATGCATGAAGTAGAGATGATTAACTTTCCATCATAAATTTGTGTCCCCCTTTCCATAGTATGATAATATCATTGAGAAGTAGCTGTCTTTCTGGGAACTACATGTTCAAGTGGCTTGCTACTATATGGGACCATAGTATATATTATCTACCCTCTATTCTCCCATCTGCCAGCTAAATGAAGAAGACTCTGAAACACAAGGAATGGCAAAACTACAGAACAGAAAGAAGCCTGAGTCTCTAACCAACCCTGAAGTGGAAAGCTACTCATGAACTAGGACCTTCCATACTGAACTGTTAAATGAACAAGAAATAAGCTCTGCTTAAGTCAGTGAAATTTTATGGTTTACTTTTGTCAGCAGTTAGAATGCTAACACATCACGCGATGGTGAAAAGAGTATTGTAACAAAGAAAGAAAAGCTATACCACTGCTTTCCTTTGAAAAAAGTAGCTTTTGAATGCTCATAGTAGCATTATTTATAATAGCCAAGATGTGGAAGCAATCTAAGTGTCCATTAACAGATGAATGGATAAAGAAAATGTGGTATGTGTGTGTGTACATGCACACACACACATATACACAAATGGAATACTACTCAGCCATAAAAAAGAAGGAAATTTTGCTGCTTGGAACAACATGAATGGACCTGGAGGGTATTATGCTTAGTGAAATAAGTCAAACAGAGATAGACAAATATTGCATACTAGCGCTTATATGTGGAGTGTAACAAATAAAACAAATGAATAAATGTAACAAAACAGAAACAGACTCACAGATATAGAGAACAAAGAGTGGTTATCAGTGGGAGAGGGAAGGGAGAAGGAGCCAGATGGGGGTAAGGGATTAAGAGGCCCAAACTACTATATAGAAAACTAATAAGCTACAAGGATATATTTTACAGCACAAGGAATACAGCCAATATTTTATAATAACTTTATAAAAATTTTGAATCACTATGTTGTATACCTGAAATATAATATTGTAAATCAACTATACTTCAATTAAAAAGTATCTTTTTCCTTCCTTGATTTGTTGGATATTCATATAAATGTGTTTTTCAATAATTCTTTAAAGTGATTGATATTGCTTTAATCGCCAAACCTTTCTGCATTCTCAATATTTCCTTTCATTAATTTCCTTTCATTAAACAGTTCAATCATTTTGATTTGTAAATTAGAGCTTATGATATACGGACAAGTTGCTCTTTTCAAGTGAAGCTCTCCTAATTTTCTTGGTGGCCAAAGGAAAAAAGAAATCACTGACATTTAATTGAATTTCACTGTTAGGTGTGCAATTCATATTGTATGAATAGTGTAAACTCATGTCCTTTGAATTTTAGAAGTAATTTATGCACAAATGTCTTTAAAGAATACACATTTCCACAATAATGTAGTTGGACTCAACTTTTGTAACATTGTGCCATTTAGAAATAAAATTTAATGCATATATTTTGTTTTATCACCAAGGCACGGTTCTGTTAGACAAACAACTCTATATCTTCTGCTTTCAAATGAGTTTCTGCAGGTGTGCTGAAAATCCTTACTCAATATTTTATCTAACAACCCTCAGAAAAATATTACATTTCCCCAGCTGCTCATTATGCATTCTCAAATGTTTTAGGAGAAAATAAGTACAATTCAAAAATTAAAATAAGGCTTGAAGTAATTAATGCATTAAATTACTATAATATGTATTATAAGCATAAGGATGCATCCTTTAAGTCTACAGGTCATATTTATTCAACAAATATTTACTGAGTGAATGTGTCAACTAGGCACTATAAATGAAATGATATATTGTAGTTTTTACTATGTAACAGGAAAATCATAACTGCATATAATGAGGACAGTTATGAAGGTAAACATAAGGTACAGTGGTGGGTAGGACAGCGAAAGGAGGGATCATCTTTTTTAACCCTTTCATCTGGCAAGCAAGAAAATTGAGGAACTTCCTCAATTAGAATAATAGTGGTGACTAAACACCAAATCTATAGAATTCGTTTCAATTCCAAAATTACTTGTTGGAATGTGAAACACTGCTCATCACTCTGTTGGATACAAAGATAAATAGACATGCAATCTTATCTCTGTTGACTCACTTACTAGGTTGCAGCAGTGTGTGCATGTGAGAGAGGGATGGCTCAGGCTAGTTACGCCACGCTACAGTTATAGTAGGAAGGAGTTTCATCTGTTGCACTATTGCATCATGAAACAACATAAATTTATTGCTTGTGTCAAGATTTCAAAGATGAATGCATGTAAAGAAAACACTGCAGGTCAAGTAATAGTTGGAAATATGACCTGTAGAGTATACATAGGTTAATAAAAATAATCTGAGGCAAATATATTTTCATGATTTTATAATTACAGCCATGCTATGTTGTTCCTTTTTTTTTTTTTTTTTTTTTTTTTGCGGTACACGACCTCTCACTGTTGTGGCCTCTCCAGTTGCGGAGCACAGGATCCGGACGCGCAGGCTCAGCTCAGCGGCCATGGCCCATGGGTCCAACTGCTCCGCAGCATGTGGGATTCTCCCGGACCGGGGCGCGAGCCCGCGTCCCCTGCATCGGCAGGCGAACCCACAACCACTGCGCCACCAGGGAAGCCCTATGTCGTTCCTTTTAAAGTAGCTTTTAACTTCATAGCTTGTTACAGTTTTTGTAATTGTAGTCCCCATTTATTAGGTATTTAATGACCTAAACTTCATGGGGTCATATTTTCCACCTATTTACTCAAAATTATATCTAAAATAATAATAACTGGCACATACTATATGTTTAATAAGTGTTTAGAGAATGAGTATGAATAAATGAATGAATGGACATGTCTGTCATGGTGCTAAGTGCTATAACTACATTGTCTCATTTAATTCTTATACTGTGACATTATTATCCTTCTTTTCAAATGAAAACACTGAAGCTTAGGGTTAAGTAGCCTGTTAGGTTACACTAGTATTAGGAGCCAGTTATATGAAAACTATTTTCTTAACCATTGTACCATCATAAATTCAGTCTAGAAGAACAAGGAAATACTCTGAAATATAAAACAGAGAAGTCATATCGGAAAGAAAGATGTTGCCAGAAATCCGAATTGTGCATTTTAGTTTAGGATTTCTAGAAGATATGGAAAGAAAAAATAAATCTTTAGAGTTGTTTTTATTCTTTTCAAAAATAAATCATACAAAGCCACCTGCAGATGCATGACTTTGCATTTGCGTTTTTGCTTGCTTGATATTTTCCTGGGAAAACCAAGATTATTGTGGAAACAAGCATTAAATGATAGGTTGACCCTATTTTCAATCATGAACTTAGAAAATAATTTTTGAATAATTCTTATATCTACAGTATACACAGAAATAAAATACATACCTTTATACTACAGCTGAGGGAAAGTATTTTTAAGTGACTGAGGTCATGTTTTTCAAGTATATTTCACTCTGATTTTAAATCAACATATTTGTTAGACTTATTTCTCATGTAGAAAATGAAAATGGTGCAATTTTTTTGATAGGCATAAATCTTAGTACAGGTTTAGCCCACTATCTGAAAGAAGAGCATTCCTATGAAACTTTTTGTAAGCCGAAATGGCTTAAAGCAAAGAACCAATTACCTTAGGAGACATCCTGCCAAGGGGTGCATAAAATAAATCGAGATAAGGCACAGATGCTCACAGACACTGTTCAAAGCTACGGCGGTTTGATGCTGAGATGTGGAGTGTAGTTCCCAGGAAAGGAGCTTGGTGGTGCCATTAGCCCTGATCTAGATTTGCACTGCCTCTATAATAGCTCACTGCAAAACAAACCCTGAATGCTATTTTTGATTTTTTCCTTTTTTCATGAAAGTGAAATTCCTCTTCAGATGTCTTTTGGTTAGCAAAAGTAGGTGCTAATGTAGGTCTTTCCTAAAAGCAAAGTGGCTTAAGCAAACTTTGAAGAAGTAGGGGATCCCTGTAAATACCTGTAATGCATATAATCTATATTAGTAGGTGAGTAAAATATGTTTTAGATATAACATTTTATAGAAGCAAAAGTTATTCTGGCAGGCATCTTTTGTTTGACTGGATTGTTTTTGTTTTTCCTGCGGAGAGTTCCTTCTCTTTCTTCTTATGGATCTGCCTCTGTCAATCACTTGATCTTACTCCTCTATTAAAAGAAGATACATGTTGGGCAAAGAGAGAAACTAATATCTTAATACCAGTGATTTTTTGTGTGTGGAGGGGAGGGAAATGCAGGGGGATGTATATTTTCTTTTTTTTAAATAGCTTTTTATTCTTATTTCATAAGTGTAATGTCTTCCATTGGATCTTTAAAAATATTGATTTTGGTTTCCTTATCTTATGTTTATGCATTTCTCAAGTTCCTTTTTTTATTTGGTCATCCAGGTCTCCTATGCTTTTCTCAAATGCCTATTTTTTTTTTTTTTCTATATTCACGTTAAAAATGCAGGGAACTTGCACTGGGGCTGAATACTGTCCTCCAAAATCCACATCCACTTGGAACCTCAGAATTTGACTTCACGTGGAAATAGTCTTTGCAGATGTAATTAATTAAGACGAGGTCCTGCGGGATTAGGGTGGGCCCTAAATCCAGTGACTTGTGTCTTTATAAGGTAAAGGCAATTCAGACACAGAGACACACAGAGGGAGAAAGGTTAAGTGAAAATGGTGGCAGAGATCAGAGTGGTAACAACTACAAGCCAAAGAAACTAAGGATTGCCAGCAACCACCAGAAGCTAGGAAGAGGCAAGAGCCTTCAGAGGGATCATAGCCTTGCACACACCTAGATTTCAAATTTCTAGCCTCCAAAACTGAAAGAGAATAAATTACTATTGTCTTTAACCACCCAGTCTGTGCTAATTTGTTCTGGCAGCACTAGAAAATGATTATGGAACATTTTATGAGGGTGTGACTTGTGAGGGTAATCAGGTGAGGACCAAGCCATTACATAGGTCTTCTTTCTTGGCTCTTCACTATTCTGCTGGTGTGATGGAGCTCACAGGGGTGTGTGTGTGCGTGTGTGCATATGTGTTTATAGTGGGGGTTGAGGGAGGGACAGTGATAATAAACTTGGCTGCTGGGATTCTCATAGCCAATTAAAGGAAGGAAGGTGGAGACTCTTAGCATTCCTAGAAGGACTCTCACTCTCCCAGTTTTCAGATTTCAGTAGAAGAGCAAACCCCTTTCTTCTGTAGTGCCTGGGGGCAGGAGACCAGAGCCTGTCTGGTTCAAGCTGTTCAACATGCCTCCTTTCTTTTGCCAGAATAGAAAAGTGGTACTCACCTGGTTTAGTGATACTCTGAGCATCTAACTACATCCTTGTTAATGAAACTATTCTCTACTTATTTTCACAGTTAACTAGTGTCTCCAATTCTTAACTTGCTTTGGCCTTTCCTCTGCCGTTTTTAAGTTTTCAGCTTTCTGCACTTTGCTAATTCATTTTGGATACATCAATTCACTTTCTTTTTGCAAAATTTTTTGATATCTATTCTTTGGTGTTACCTCCTTTATCACATCTTTACCCAGAAGTTTATAACTTTTTCATGTACTCATTAAACTTTAGTGGGATTTCAGGAAGTACTGGTTAAAAGCTCATGTGTTTAAGCTATCAAATTTAACTACAGGTCTTCAAATATTTATTTTTAAAGTATGTTTTAAACTTGTTTTTTATTCTGATTGTTCCCTCAGTTATTCATTATTTTCTGTCAGACAACACACGGAAAAGAGAATTGAAATAACCTTTCAACTTATTGAATATGCCTTAAGCTCAAATTCTAAATTGTTTTCTGGTAATTTTTGTTCAATATTATTTAGCACTGATTCATACAGATCATTCTTAAATCCTTCATACTTGAAACATTAAAATGATACACACTTGACAAAAATCTAAGAATTTTTGAAAAGACAAGCTATAAGTTTCAATAACAGGTGTTGCCTAACATATACTACTACTATAATAATAGGGCACATATGCCCTACTTAAGAGTGATGGAATACAAAATATATGTAACACTATATCTACAATTAAAATGTAACATATGTAAGAAGATATATGGTTTCAACTAACACATGTTTAATCAGGAATATGAAGTATAAAAATTATTTTCTTCATTGAAAATTTCCTCAATAATCAAGCTGTAGTCTAGACAGAAGCAAATTGGACTAATGGGGTGGACAAATGTACTGTCAATAACCTTTCTTGAATTATTCATCATTTTTATTTATCTGCCCAGCATTTATCCATCTGTCTCCTTAGGTTTATAGCTCTTAAATATGGAAATACTCCAATATATAACTTTAATGATAAAATATTCTAAGGGACAAAATTGGCACATTGAACACTCAAGTTTTACTTACATGATACGGTGAAAGATAGAATTTATAAAAATATACCCAGGCTACATCCAAATTAACATAGACATATTTCAGAATATTTTGGTGGCATATGATCATAGTAATTGAAGATAGTTAAAACCAACTGCAGACCTCAAAAAACTGTCTCTTTGTTCCTTTAAAATATGGATTGATCCTTTACTTTCATAATTGAATTTATTTTATGTATGGAGACATTAAAATACCATTTTACCATGAGAGCAATTCTTTAGAAAAACAAAATGCACATCATAAATTTGAGATGTAAGTTTTTCTGTATAATTTGTTCTTCTAGAAATCTACTCTGAAAAACACTTATCTCTTGTCAGATATTTATTCCATGGTGGGTGTAGGGGAGGGAATGAGATGATTAGAAATTGTTCACTAGACAATAAACTATTGAAAAAATCCTCTGTCTTTACCTTCTCTCACAATCACTTATGTCTTAGACTTTGGCTCAATGACATTCAATTGTCTATATAGGAAGGAAGAGTAATTATTGTTTTAATGAAAACTACCTTGGAGTTCCCTGTGTCTAAATAATCCCTTGGAGTTAAACAGCATTTATAAAGAAATTTAATAAATTCAGCTTCTAATTATTACTTAATGATTATTTAAAAATCCTTCAAGTGTGCAGTGTACCTATATTCTCATTCACCACAATGAAGTGAGTTGTTGAAACAAACAACCTCTGAGACAATGACAGATATTTTCCAGTTAAAAATATTGTGGTATATTCAGAACTTCCTTTCTTAATTTATTCAGCCCCAAAGACATGACAGATAAAATGGGTTGGCTCATGAGAAAGGTAGAGAGAGAAGAAATTTGATCCCTCTTAGTGTGGCCCCACTGACCCAGAAAAGATGCCACAGGGAACTGATATAAAGCCCTTTCAGCACTTCCACCTTTGTACCACTTCATCATTCCTCAAGCTCAACCAGTTTTTCTAAGATCAATGCCTCTATCCAAATTGGATTCCACAGTCCTATATCACTTGTGCCTTTCTTTTCAGTGTTCAGAAAACAACATCTCTTTTAAGCTGATATGCCTTATTTTGATGAGGTGCTTGAATTGTTTCAGGCTTCACAGTAACACCTGTGTTTTGGCTCACATGCAGCTCCACGTTAGACACCTGTGGGCTACTCCCACTCAGGTCAATAACCAGAAATACAGCAATGGATCTATTCTCTGAAAAAGTAAGCCATTTATCCTGCTTATTTCTGTTTTAATAGGATCTTAGCTTCTTTGAAACATGCTTAGTGGCCTGTTTTGTTCAGGGGTCACAGAAACTGCAAGTGTGAACTGATGGCATGTCTGGTGTGTATGGAAGTAATCAAGTGATTACTTGAGTATCAATGAGTTCCTTGCATGTTCTCATATTGTACACTGATGCTCAGTCCCCAAATTTAGGGAAAAAGGTAGACAAAATTCTTAATTGATTAGAATGACTGAAGAAATCAGGTAGTCCAGTTTCCTCTGTTTAAATGTGAGGAAACTTAGCACAAAGGCATTTAAACCATTTGTTCAGGCCAGTGTTAGAGATGGGATTAATGTCCACTGTAGTGGGTGGCTTCAAAGGACAGGTTCTGGAGTCAAGCTGCCTGTGTTAGAATTTTAGCTACGCTACTTGCTAACGGTGCAACTGTAGCTGTGTTGCTGAACCTCATTTACTTCTGGATGTTTTTGCTTATAAAATGGGGAAAGAAAGCCTCAGAGCTGTGAGGATTAAGTGAGATAAAGTGGATAAAATAAACAGTATATATACTTAGCTCATGCTCCTCTAGACCTCTGCTTCCCTAATACCAGTCTGTGGATCCTTTGCATCAGAAGTGAAGAGGATCTTTAAATATATATATATATACTGGGGCTTCCCTGGTGGCGCAGTGGTTGAGAGTCCGCCTGCCGATGCAGGGGACGCGGGTTCGTGCCCCAGTCTGGGAAGATCCCACATGCCGCGGAGTGGCTGGCCCGTGACCCATGGCTGCTGAGCCTGCGCGTCCGGACCCTGTGCTCCGCAACGGGAGAGGCCACAGCAGTGAGAGGCCCGCATAGCGCAAAAAAAAAAAAAAAAAAAAGAAGTGAAGAGGATCTTTAAATATATATATATACTGGGGCTTCCCTGGTGGCGCAGTGGTTGAGAGTCCGCCTGCCGATGCAGGGGACGCGGGTTCGTGCCCCGGTCCGGGAAGATCCCACATGCCGCGGAGCAGCTGGGCCCGTAAGCCATGGCCGCTGAGCCTGCGCGTCCGGAGCCTCTGCTCTGCAATGGGAGAGGCCACAGCAGTGAGAGGCCCGCGTAACGCAAAAAAAAAATAATTTATATATATATATATATATATATGTATATATATATATATATATATATACACACACACATATATATACTGAATCTTGATGTCCAGCTTCTGAGAATTTGCATTCAGTGGAACTCAAGTGTGACTTGAAAATCCCCTATCTATAAGACGGTTCTCCCTCTCTGCCAAAAAGGCCAACCTACCATATCCACAAAAATAACCATCTTTGAGAGATCATTCTGTATATAATGAGGAAGAAATGGAGGGTATATGCTTTTTACCTAAATTAGTTCTCCCCTACCGTAGTCTGCAAGATTCGTCCTAAACTGGCCTTAATCAAACTCATCTTGTCTTCCTCTCCCCTTTATCTCAGTGCTCCAGCCTCAGTAGTTACCTTTGAGCACCTTGAGTATTTTGCTATTGCTAAAGAACATTTGCACAAGCTTTCCTTTCCACCTGAACATGCGTCTCCCACTGTCACTTTACCTACTTAACCCCTATTTTTCCTTATGTCAATTCCAATTTACCTCTTCAGCATCCTGCATGACAGTCTTGACCACGTAATATTTCCTCACAGCATTTGTAACTTTCCATCACATCACCTTAATCATTTGCTTTCATGTGTGTAATTCTACTAGACTAATTTCATGTGGGCAGAAACTTTTACTGTTTGAGTTCACCATTGTATCCTTATTATTGGGCCTGGCACATAAGAGAAACTCAACAAATTCTATTTTAATGAATGAGCGAATGTTCTACAAAATATTTTGATTAAATGGTTTTCATGTTTAGGTTTTTTGTTTTTGTTTTCCCTTTTGCATTGCTTGACAAGCCATCCCAAATTTGATGGTTTAAAACAGCAACCATTCAATGTATCTCATAGATCTGTGGGTTGACTGGGTTTAGCTGTGAAGTTCTGCTCTTCTCCGTTAGTTCTCTATATGGTTCCAGACAGATGGTTGTCAGAACTGGAGTGATTTGGGGCCTCCAATGTAATATTGGGATGGCCAGGCTTCTTTGCCTTTCATGCATTCTCAAAGACTCTCCTTCTTCATGTGCCCTCTTTATTTGTTCTCTCCAATTGGTCTTTCCAGTAGGGTAACTAGATTTCTTTGTAGTGGCTCAGGAATTCCAAAATGTCAAAAGCGGAAGCTGTCAATTCTTTCTTGATGCCTAGATTCTTCAGACCTGGGACATTCTTCTACCACCTTCAACTGGTTAATTCAAGCCACAGGCCAGTCCATATTCAATGTGGGGAAGAACTACACAGTTTTTATGTACGAACAGAGCACTAAATGCTTTACATAGGACCCAAACATTATTGAGAGATAGGGAATAATATCCCCATATCTAAAATGAGATAACAAAGAATAAGCAAAGAAAAGTAACTTTAATAGGGCATTACTTTTAGGTAGTGGAGCCAAAATTCAATCTGCTATTTTTTTACTCCAATACTTATATTGCTTGCTCTTGTAATTTTCATGCTGTTCTTCAGAAAGCCAAAATTTCTTTTTTCCTGTCCTGGTAGTATTTTCCTTAAGCTTTAATATATAATTCAATATAAAAATATTAACAAATGTTTCGATTATGTCCACTAATTTCATGGAAAAAGGCATAAAATAGAATTTTATATTCATAAAAATTTAATTAATGTAAGAGAAAATTATAAGCAACCTAAGCAACTATGAGTTCAGTTATCACTAAATTCATCCGTTGGCACTTTTGACTGAATATTGAGGACCTTGAAGTGGGACTGAGTGATCCTTGAGTGAAAGTTGCCACATGCTTTTGTGAGACTTTTAAAGAGTCCACATAAATAATTAGTATTGTGGAAATGTCTGATCTATTTGACCTTTATCTTCTGTGGTTTTAAGGCCTGGTTCTAGGCTAGGTTCTTGAAAATGTCCCTATATAGTATAATAGTATATAATCTGATCATATAGCTGTTGAGGGACTTTAATGTTCTGCTCATCTGTTCGCTGATGTTAGGGTTGTCACACATCTGCAATTTTAATCTCAAAATAAGGAAGTGTATATTAAAACATGAGGACACAGGATATCAAATGTGAGAAGATTACGTTGTATATGTGGTCTAAATCACAAGGTTTAGAACTGAAACAAATGGTTTCAGTTCCTAATGCCCTGTTCACTTAGAACTGCTTTGCTTACTTTTTCTGATTCATGAAGTATTATGATTCCAGGAAGGCAAACCCTTACTTTAAAATGTATATGACAGGGAATGCTTCCAATAGACATATTATAGCTTAGCTTTTGAGCATTTTTTAAATCAGAGGTTGATACTCAAGAGTTGAAAAAAAATCACTTGGATGGAGTTTTCTCTATATCCTGAAGAATGCCTGAAATATGCCCTCTCAGTGGGGGCCACTCCATGAACCAGATTTGCATTCTTACTCCCCTTTACCCCAACAGCATTTGATTTTCACACTGCCAAATTGTGCCAATCTGACAAATATAAAATGCTGTATCATTATTTAAATTCACCCTTCATGCATAATAGCAAGATTGTCACATTTATTTTTGGCCATTCCTCTTTCCTCTTCTGTGAATTGCCTATATTTGCAATTTTTGAATTGGTCATGTGGCTGTTTTTCTTACTGACTTGTGGAATGAATTCTGAGTCCATTGTCCTCCATAAATGCATTACAAATATCTTCTGCCAATCTATGACTTGTTTCTGTTGTTGCTTCGGTTTAGTGGCTTCTTTTTTTTTGTAACGTTGTTACTGGTGCCTTTGTGCTACAGTTTTAATTTGAAGTAAGAGTAATTTTCTTTGTGATTAATGCATTTTCTCTTTTGTGAAGAAATGTTTCAAAGAAATGCTTTTCACATTTAGGTCATTAATCAATATAGAATTTGTCTTTGTTTACAGTATGAGAGTGCTAAATTTATCTTACTTTCAGGGAGATAATTATTTCAACATGATTTAATAAATTGTCCATTCTTACCTCTTCCTGAGTGATTTGTATATACCAATTGCCTATATTCATGTGTGAGTGCTTCTGTTTTCTTGCATCCATTGGTCTACTTGATTAACTCCCATAAGAACCACCCTATTTTAAAACTACAAAATTATATATTTTTGTATCTGGTAGATTAAGTCATATATTAAGATATATAATATGTAAAATTGCCTTTATTTTTTTATTTATTTAATTTATTTATTTATTTTGCGGTACGCGGGCCTCTCACTATTGTGGCGTCTCCCCTTGCGGAGTACAGGCTCCGGACGCGCAGGCTCAGCGGCCATGGCTCGGGCACGAACCCGCGTGCCCTGCATCGGCAGACGGACTCTCAACCACTGCTCCACCAGGGAAGCCCGTCTTTATTTTTTATAACCTTCTCTGTGCCTGTCTAAACCAGCTTTTTAAGTTACATATACATAAGCAGCATACATATTCTCTATTTTTATTTCAATTATAATAAATTGTTTTTAAAAGGATTTTTTAAAAGTCATCACATTCATTAAAATGGTATATCTCTACATTTTTTCTTTTATTCCATTGAGTTTTATAATATTTGTCTCCCACATAAGTTGTTATAAGTATTCCTAGGTACTGTATATATTTGCTGCCACAGTGAGTGTACGCTTTTCTTGTAAATTAAAATTTTCTGTAGATTTTCTTGAATTTTTTATCATAATGACACAGTTTTAGTTTTCAAAACCTTATTTTCTAAAATTTGATTATTTTCTTATTGCACTAAGTAGAACCTCCAATCCACTACTGAATAAAAGGGTAGATAATACTATTGGGTAACATTTTCTGAGTACTTATTATATATATCCTAGGTTTTATCCAAAGTACATGTAATAAGTTATTTAAAACTCACAACACCCTAGATAAGGTAATTATTTAAATTTTACAGATGATGAAAATGAGGTAAAAAGAAGATAAGTACCTGGTTCAAGGCTTTACAGCTAATAAATGACAGAGCTGGGGTACTGCCTAGTTGCCTGCTCTAGCCTATTTAGCCATTATACACACTGTGACCCTAGTAGAAATAACAATGGTAGTCTAGCTTGTATGTACCTGATTTTAAAGGGATTTCATCTAATCATTTACCACTAATATTTGCTATTGTTTTTAGTAGTCCTTTTAAAAATAGCTTTATTGAGGTATAATTGATATACACAAAGCTGTACATATTTAATATATACAATATGATGCGTTTGAATATATGCATGCACCTATAAAACCATCACCACAACCACCCATTTGTTCTTTGTATTTATGAGTCTGTTTTCATTTTGTTTTGTTTGCGTTGTATAGATTCCACATGTAAGTAATGTGGTATGTGTCTCTGACTTATTTCACTTAGCATAATACCCTCAGAGTCCATCCGTGTTGTTGCAAATTGCAAGATTTCATCCTTTTAATGTCTCAGTAGTATACAATATCTTCTTTATTCATTCATCCATCAATGGACATTTAGGTTGTTTCTATATCTTTGCTATTGTAAATAATGCTACAATGAACACTGGAATGCATTTAACTTTTTGAATTAGTTTTTGTTTTCTTTGGGTAAATACCTAGAAGTGAAATTTCTGGATCAAATGATATTTCTATTTTTAACTTTTTTGAGGAACCTTCATACTGTTTTCTATGGTAGCTGCACCAATTTGCAATCCCACCATTAGTGAACAAGGGTTCCCTTTTCTCCACATCCTAGCCAGCACTTGTTCTTGGTTGTCTTTTTGCTGATAACAGTTCTGAGAGGTGTGAAGTGGTACCTCATTGTGGCTTTGATCTGTGTTTCCCTGATGATATTGAGCACGTTTTTCTTATACCTGTTGGCCATCTGTCTTCTTTGGAGAAATGTCTATTCAAGTATTTTGTCCCATTTTTATAGTTTCAGGACTCATGATTAATCTATTTAATATAAATTTAATCTATTTTGACTTGACTTTCGTGTATGATATAAGATGACAATCCAATGTTATTCTTTTGCATGTGAATACCCAGTTTTCCCAACACATTTGTTGAAGAGACCATCTTTTCCTCAGTGTGTATTTCTGGCACCCCTACTGAAGATCAGCTAACTGAATATGCATGGGTTTCTTCTGGGCTCTTTATTCTGCTTCATTAATCTATATGTCTGTCTTTATGCAATGCTATACTGTTTGAATTACTGTAGCCCTTCAATGTATTTTGAAATCAGGGAGCATGATGACTCCAGTTTTATTCTTCTTTATCAAGAATGCTTTGGCTGTTTGAGGTCTTCTGTAATTCCACATGAATTTTAGTATATTTTTTCTATTTCTGTTTAAAAAAATGCTGGGATTTTGGGATCTTGATGGGGATAACATTGAATCTGTGTATTGCTTTAGATAGTATGGACATTTTAACAATATTAAGTCTTCCTAGAAACATACAACCTATCATGACTGAACCATGAAAAACTGGAAATCTGAACAGACCAGTAATGTGTAATGAGATTCAATCAGTAATTAAAAAACTCCCAACAAAGAAAAGCCTAGGACTAGATAGCTTCACTGGTTAATTCTGCTGAACATTAAAGAAGAGTTAACACTAGTCCTTCTCAAACTCCTCCAAAATATTTAAGAAGAGGGAACACTTCAAAACTCATTGATACCAAAGCCAAAGACATCGCAGGAAAACTAATATTCCTGATGAATATAGATACAAAAATCCTCAACAAAATACTATCAAACTGAATTCAACAGAACTTTTAAAAGATCATACACCATAATCAAGTGGAATTTATTCCTGGGATGAAAGGACGGTTCATATGAAAATCAATTAATATGATATACCATGTTAACAGATTGAAGGATAAAAATCACATAACCATTTCAATAAATATTAAAAATAATTTGATGAAATTCAACAACTTTCATGATAACAACTCTCAACAATTTAGGTACAGAATTTACCTCAACATGATAAAGACCATAAATAAGAAGCCCACAGTTAACATCATACCCAATGGTGGAAAAGTGAAAGCTTTTCCTTTAAGATCAGGAATAAAACAAGAATTTCCACTCTCATCACTTCTATACAACATATTACTAGAGGTCCTAGCCAGAGCAATTAGGGAATAAAAGGAAAGGAATAAAATTATCTCTTTGCAGATGACATAATGTCATATATAGAAAAGCTTAAAGACTCCACAAAAAACTGTTAAAATAAATGAATCCAGTAAAGTTGCAGGATAGAAAATCAACATACAAAAATCTTTTCTCTCTATACACTAATACTGAACTATCCATAAAGGAAATTAAGAAAATAATACTATTTACAACAGCATCTAAAAATAATAAAATATTTAGGAATAAAGTTAACCAAGGAGGTGAAAGACTTGTACACTGAAAACTACAAAACTTTGATGAAAGAAATTAAAGACATGAATAAATTGAAAGACATTCTATGTCCATGGATTTTGTTGTTCTCTTTATTAGGTCAAGGACATTTTTTTAATACTCTAAGTTTCCTATGTACATTACCATGATTGTTCATTTTAATTTGTTAATGACTTATATATAATTCAATTACATAATGAATTCTATCAATAGATTTTTTTAAATGTTAAATCATCTTTGTATTTCAAGAATAAATCCTATTTAGGCATAATGTATCTACACACACACACTCTACTGGGTTTTATTTGCTATTTATTTTCTGGTAACATTTTTTATAACAATGAGATCTGAAAGTTCATACAACTTACAGAATTTATAAAATGAGATCAGCAAATAATTTTCCTTTCTCAAACTGTCTGGTTTTACTATAATTGTTTCACAGGCTTCAAAATTGAATGTATAAACTGATTTGTCTTTTTATATTTTCTAAAAAAGATATATTAGTGGGAGATTACTTCCTTGTAGTTGGGTAAAATGTGTCTATAAAACTATGTGGACCTGTTGCCTTTGTGTGAGTAGGTTTTGAATAATGATTAAATACATTTATAGTTTCTTGTCTATCTCTACTTAACTCAATTTGAAAATTTTATTTTTATAAAAAATGATAAAATTTATCTAAGCTTTAAAATTGATCAACATAACATTTTTCATGCTATTCTATTTAATTATTTCATTCCTTTTAAATCAGATGTTCAATACCCACCCAAGGAATTTACATTTTGAAAGTCCCCAATTATGGAGAGACCATTGTGCCCCACCCCTTTCACTCTGTCAGATATTCTCATGTCAGATATTCTCATTGTCAAATATTGTCATTACATTGTCTCCTCAAATCTTCCATACTTTGTAGACATCATCTAAATATGCCAGGGGGTTTCCTGATATAGAAACTCTTATGAAAAATTACTTAAATTAATAAAAGAAAGTACTAACTCACTAGTAACCTTAATCCTTCTGAAAATTCCACATCTTTTTTTTTTTTTTTTTTGCGGTATGTGGGCCTCTCACTGCTGTGGCCTCTTCCGTTGCGGAGCACAGGCTCCAGACGCGCAGGCCCAGCGGCCATGGCTCACGGGACCAGCCGCTCCGCGGCATGTGGGATCCTCCAGGACCGGGGCACAAACCCATGTCCCCTGCATTGGCAGGCGGACTCTCAACCACTGCGCCACCAGGGAAGCCCTATCTTTTCTTTTTAGATCATGAATCTTACAACTTATTTTTTACACAAATAGGAAAAATAAATGGGGGCCCTATAATCATGGTAATAAGATATGGATTTTAGGATTCATGAGTGTGTCTTAGGTTTGTGTGCATTAAATTTTTACAAATTCTTTTAAACCCTGATAATTTAGGTTTAAGAGATTCAAGAGATAGTCCATACATGTAATTTATATGGAAAACAAATATTTTCTATTCATTAGTTCTCTGGCCATCAGCATGGAAAATTTTTTTCTAAATTCCAAAATTAGGCAATATTTTAATACATGTATAGGTGTATTTGTGTGAAAAATATAAACAATGTTTTTATAGTTTGAAGAATGTCATAAAATGAAAATAATAACTAAATTTCTAAGACACATGAAATTATGTTGGATCTACAGAAGCCATTTGTTGATATCACAAGGTCTTATATTTAATATATCTCTAGATAGCTGCAATATACTTTCTCTAAACTATAATAATGTTTCTCCCTCATATGATTGATACATGTCTAGCAGACCAACTTCATTTACTACCTGGAAGAGGGGAGAGGGTGGAAACTAAGAATGAGGAACTATAAGTTATGAACTGTGAACCTGGAACATTGAATAAAATTTCTATTTAGCTTTAATAACAGACATTTCAGATAAAACTGCTTCATTAATAATAAATAAGACCAAGATTCAAAGGGACAAATTGCTTAAGTTCATATGGATGTACAGTAGCCAAGCCAGGATGAAAAACCCATCTTTGATTCCAAGTTTCCATTCTTTCTATTACACTAGGCTTTTTGGTTACTTAACTTATATTATTCTACACATAAGTTAAGTAACCAAAAACAAATTCTTAGGGGGTATAAAACAGTGGTTAAGATCATAGTCTCTGGAATCAGACAATCCTTAATGCCACCCTTTAGAAGTGTGACCTTGGAACAGCCAATAGTTTCTCTATAACTTACCTTAAAATGGTAATAATAGTTGCATCTGCCACTCTGGTAGAATTAATCCCCTTTCCAAAATCTTCTCTTCCCTGTAATGTATCCACATACTTGCCACGGCTTTGTGCTTATTAACTTTAGACTTGTCCTCATAGTTTGCTTTGGCCAATGGGCTATTGTAGATGTGACATACAAGAATCATGAAACATGCTTTGTAATCTACCATGAGAAGAGCATGACTTTGGTGTACTGATATCTTTTCAGCTTGGGCTCAACAACAAAAACACATGAGAAGTCCTGAGCCCAAACCACCACTAAGAGCCAAGTTCTATCAACCTATAACCTGAAGCACTCCACCAAGCTGAGACCAATACACATCATCGTATCCACAATTGACTTGCAGAGCTTGAAAAATGTGGAAGGCACAAGGTTTGAGGTTGCTTTGTTACTTAGAAATTTTGTAAAAATGCCTAACATATATCGCCTCAGACTGCTAGAAGGGCTGAGTGTGTCGTTACGTGAAAAATAAATTGCTTTTAGATCTGACTTCTTCCTGATGTATTTCAAACACCAAAAAGAGTATTTAACCCAGAGTAGATGTGCAAGAAACATTTGTTGACTATTGAATGAATATTGACTTTCACATAGTAAGTGCTAAAAATATAGTCTCGTATCCACTCCCTAGAGACAATGATGTGAACTTGGATGATAACGGATTGTACAATATTTATTGAACTTTCTGTTCAGTTATACCTACTACAAATAAATGTAGTTAAGGAGTTCAAAACTAAACCTTTAGTAAACAAATATTTTTTTCTGTTTGTAACTAAAGTCTTCATTCCTAGCCATAGACATCAATTAATCAATATGTGCCAATGATCACAAGAGGAGTTTGCAGAAAGAGTATGGAAAATTAAAAACAATTCATTTTCATTAATCTGACAAAGAACAGTGTTAAACAAATTAGTATAGCTTACAAACGTGAATTTAAAAGTTGAGAATAGCCCAAACAGAACTGGCTATATTTTTATAGTGGTGTATTTAAAAAGAAAAAAGAACATTACCATTTCAAGTTTTGGGATGTATTTTATTAAATTAAGCAATGGATGAGTCAATTATTTCTGGACTATCTCTCAAACTATTATAATGTCTGTTTTTTCTTCAGTTTTATTCAATTTCTGTTCTAAAGGAAAGGATAGGGATGGAGATTTATGAGGCAGAGGGCTTAGAATTTTCCAATTGTTGGGAGTTACATGGGATTTGAGTTGGTGAAAAGAAGAGATCTTATCTGATCCTGCAAGCCATACAGATATAAAAAAAATTGAAATTCAAAAAGGAACAATGTAAAGGAAATGGGAATTAGTTTTCTAAAAGAATTACACAGAAAACCATGTGTATGCTGATTACTGAAATTATATATCTAGTTCTGTCCACTTACATGAATACCAGGCACATATATCCAAGGGCCTATTTAACATCTCCTCTTGGACTGCTGTTTTAGATTTAACATGTCCAAAACAGAATTCTTGTTTCTCAACACTAATTACCTCCCCTGACTTCCCCCAAGTTCAGTAAAAGGCAGCTACATTTAAATCTGCTCAGCCCCAAAGTCTGCAGAGTGATCTTTGCCTTCTCTCCCTTCTTTCTACCCCATATCAGCCAGCCCTTTTGTTCTGATCTTTGGATATGTCTTAAATTTACATCTAAGTGCTTCTCTGTACCTCACTATTACTACACTAGTTCAAATCACCGTCGTCAATCTCCTAGATGCAAACTATCTGTTGACTTTCTGGGTCTCCCTGATTCCATTCACATTTTCCTACTGTAATTTTCCCAAGTTTTATTGAGATTAAATATATACAATTTTTAGATATAATTTTAAGCATACAGCAAGATGATTTGACTTAATGTTCTCCAGGATTTTATGTTGTCACAAGTGGCAGGATCTCCTTCTTAAAGCTGAATAATATTCCATTGAATGTGTAATATAAATATATACACACACATATAATTATATTCCATTGTGTGTGTAAATTATATCTATACATTATTTTATCTATTCATCCACTGACACACTTAGGTTGTTTTCATACGTTGGCTTTTATGAATAATGCTGCACAATGAATACAGGAGCATGAATATATCTTCCAGATACAGATTTCATTTCTTTGGATATATACCCAGAAGTGGAACTGCTGGATCATATGGTAGTTCTATCTTAACTTTTTGAGGAAACTTCACACTTTTTTCCATAATGGTGGTACCAATTTACATTTCTATCAACAGTGTAGAAGGGTTCCCTTTTCTCCACACCTTTGCCAACATTTGTTACCCTTTGGCTTTTTGAAAATAGGTGCCCTAACAGATGTAAGGGGATATCTCACTGTGGTTTTGATTTGCATGTCCCTGATGATTAGTGATGTTGAACGCCTTTTCAAGTACCTGATGGTCATTTGCATGCTGTCTTTTGAGAAGTGTCTACTCAGATTCCCATTTTTAATTAGGTTATTTGTTTTTCTGCTACTGAGTTGTATGAATTCCTTATGTATTTTTGATATTAACCCATTATCAGATATACAGTTTGCAAATATTTTCTTCCATTCCACTGTAAACTTTCAAACCAAAGCCAGAGTGATCTTTTAAAAATGTAAATCATATCAAGTCATTCTCCTCCTCCTACTACTACATAATCATAAACTACTACATAGTCTGGCTCTACCCTCTCTCTTTCTTCCCTCATTAATTGAAGTCTAGCCATTTTGATCTTCTTGCTGTTCTTCTAAGTATCCACACTCTTACCTGACTCAGGTTTTCTGTATCTGCTGTTTCCTTTACTAGAAATGTTAGTCTTCAAAGTCTTTACACAGTACATTCCCTCACTTGATTCGGGTTTCTGCTCAATATCACCACCTAAAAAGGCTTATGTAGCCACTCAATCTTAAATAACCTCTACAAGTGTATCACACTATCTCTTTACTTTGTTCTTCTACAGAGCATCTGACATCATATTTGTTTCTTGTCTATTTTTTTCCACTATAAGCGGCAGGAGGGCAGGGATTTGATTTTTATTCAGTTTATTTTCTAGCATATAAATTGTGCCTGGCATATAGTAGACATTCAATAAATACTGGTGGAACAAATAACTTAGAGGTTATGGTAAAACCTGGTGTATTTAAAGATTCAGAGACAGGTAGACAATTTTAAGAAATTTTGTTCCAGCATCGCTTTGCCCTTCTAACTCTACAAAATTCACTAAAAATGACCAATGATTTCAATATAGTTTCTTAATAAAATATAGTATAAAAATGCTACCTATAGCAATGGTTCCTTTTTAATTTCTAGGAAGAGTAAACTAAGTTAAAACAAAAACTTTCTGATTTAGGAAGGTTTTTTTTTTTGCGGTAAGCGGGCCTCTCGCTGTTGTGGCCTCTCCCGTTGCGGAGCACAGGCTCCGGATGCGCAGGCTCAGCGGCCATGGCTCACGGGCCCAGCCGCTCCGCGGCACGTGGGATCTTCCCAGACCGGGCACGAACCCTTGTCCCCTGCATCGGCAGGCGGACTCTCAACCACTGCGCCACCAGGGAAGCCCAGGAAGGTTTTTTTTTTTTTTTTAAGAAATACTTTTATCTTTACCTATAAACTTTGAAGTTTATATGTAACTTTAGGTGTGTATAGCGCTGAGTGGAGAACCCTTGTAAAAAATTTTAAACCTACTTATTTTCTTAAATGTACTTGCATTTTTATACTATTAAGTTGCTCAACAATGACTATTTAGTGTAAAAATAAATGTGAAATCAAAATACTGACATTTTTTACAAAATCTATACTGGAGAAGGCTGAGTTAAACAGGCTTTTGTTGTATCTATAATTTTTCTTTATGATTGGTCATTGCTGTTAAGTTGTTCATCATGATTTGGTAAGCTAAGCACTGCTTGTTTATCATACAATGCACTGATGGTCTTAAAAACTTCATGGAAATGATAAAATTGCCAAACTTCACTTAGAAACTGCATCAACAATTTCTCAAACTCTTCTTGAGTACTGATTTATCCAACATGTAATCAAAATGCTTATTGTTTGTTTCTAATAACAGATATTTACAACAGCCTGCTTCATCTATTTATGATGATTTATCAAGGGAGAAGTAATCAAAATATTTGTGAATGGTATCTTGGTTGGCCAAATGGTTTGACCTGCATGTGGTGACAGAGCCAGACAATTTCAGAATTTCTAAAAATCTCCAGAGTACCTGAAGTTTCTATAAAGAAGCATTATTATACCTTATATTATTCTGAAAGAACTTTACAAGGAACATGATAACTAAAGACTTATTGCTAAAGGATTTTGAACATTTGTGAAACAAGGACATTATTCAATTCAGTGAGGCATTTAACGTTTTCATTGAACAAAATATATAATATATAGCCTGTTGTTATATCAATTATCTAAATCTAAATGTAGTATATTCTTAGGCATTTTTTCTCTAAATAAAAGGTTATGTATCACTGATAAAAAGTATATCCCAGAGGAATTTCATGTTTTTATTTTCCTGTTTTATATATTTTTGAGTTAATTTTGACACAAATTGTTATTTTATACAAACTTCCAGTTTCATAAAGATTAACAATACAATATTATTGTCTTTTATGCTGAGTTTAATTGTGACTTTTTAAAAGTAAATATTAGGGGCTTCCCTGGTGGCGCAGTGGTTGGGAGTCCGCCTGCCGATGCAGGGGACAAGGGTTCGTGCCCGGTCTGGGAAGATCCCACGTGCCGCGGAGTGGATGGGCCCGTGAGCCATGGCCCCTGGGCCTGCGCGTCCGGAGCCTGTGCTCCGCAACGGGAGAGGCCCCAACAGTGAGAGGCCCGCGTACCACAAAAAAAAAAAAAAAAAAAAAGTAAACATTAAAATTTTCTTATTTATAGCATGAACATTTTTATATTTTTCCTTTGCTCAGTAATTTTGCATGAATTGACAAAAAACATTCTTAATACAATAGAAGTAAGGAACAGCACTATATATGAGCCTGAAAGGCACAGTTAGTGATAAGTTTTTATTTTATGTTGGAAGGGCTAAAATCTAACTAAAGACCCAGATGAGACTTAGACCTAGTTGTAAAATGAGACAAGGATCCTCTACTAGAGGGATAGAATTGTTTATTTTATATAAGTAATCAAGAACCTCCTAATTCTAGCTGACTTGTTATCTAAATACACATAAACATTGTCTTTTAATGCAGAGAAGAGTGATTTGGCAGGTAGCTATGGGTAATTAAAATGAAAAGAGCAAATCCTGGATTTAACATTATGACATGTAATATTTAGGATGTTTGGGCAAAACTAAATTACTTAATGTAGTAAGGGAACTAATTTCAAGATTATTTTTGTTGTTTGCTGAATGTTCTAAGTTCTTCTTTTACAGGAGTTCTAGTACTTTCCTGATTTCTCCCATTCATTTCTCCCTAATAGTTTTTCAAGTCTATAAATATCAAAAGGAAAGTCTGTGGGATTCTCATATTTTAGAATAATTCTAGAGATGAATGAATTTTATTGACTAGAACAGAAATTAAGATATACTTTTAATGACTAACCTATAGCATATCCAGGTAGAAATAAACCAAGATTCACTGGTAGATCTGTCCCTACTCTTTCAGATGAAACAATATTAACAAAATAGTGGGATTTTGATGGCTTTTACCTTACCTGCTCATCCAGAACCACATTCACCTGTAAAGTGTCTGCTAAGTATATTTGGAGAGGAGAGAGTGTCCCACCTGTACTTATAAGCAAGTTGAACACTGGGGAGTCCCACTGCTATTGCACTTATCCTGCTGGGCTACTCCACCTCCTGCTGCATCTGATGGAGGCCTGCAGGTCAGCTGAGCAGTCCTCACTATTCCCCCAGCTTCACCATCTCCTCCAAGGTTCCTTGCCAACTTTGCCAGGCACCTCGTCTGCCAAACCAAGGGGGTCACTTGAAGGAGTAGTGCATACATGCTTTCCTCTTAGGAAAGTCCAAGTTTAAACAGGCTGAGCATAAAAGCAAACGTTCATCCACCTGCCACTTTGCAGCTGAGTGACTCTGAGTGAAACTCAGAGTAAGTTTCTATGTCTGTAAAATGGGGTAGTAAATGTTTCCCCTTCAGGGTTTTTGGAGTATCGAATGAGATTATTTATGCCGCTAACTAAACAACCAATAAATGTTATTTTTATAATTAATATTTAGTACACTTGATGAGGTAGAAAAGAACGAAAGAGGAAGCTAGCTAAGAGACATCATTTATTTCTAGCAATACAAATTTTATCCAATTTTAGCCAGCTTATCTGATGCTGCCAAAAAAAGGTTTGATGTGGTCATGTATGTACACGATACTTAAAAACTTCAGATCAAATATTAGGGTAATATAAATGCAGAAGTATGTCTTATATTCAAAATCAAAGTTGTTTTCGTATGACAGAATAAATAAAATTTGGAGATTAATTGATGAATTAATGTGCTAAATGATATAGGCTTGGTAGAGAGAAGTAAACAAGTTAGGAGAATATTAAGATAAACATACAGATAGGGCTTCCCTGGTGGCACAGTGGTTGAGAATCTGCCTGCTAATGCAGGGGACACGGGTTCGAGCCCTGGTCTAGGAGGATCCCACATGCCGCGGAGCAACTAGGCCTGTGAGCCACAACTACTGAGCCTGCGCGTCTGGAGCCTGTGCTCCGCAATAAGAGAGGCCACGATAGTGAGAGGCCCGCGCACCTCGATGAAGAGTGGTCCCCGCTTGCCACAACTAGAGAAAGCCCTCTCATAGAAACGAAGACCCAACACAGCAAAAATAAATTAATTAATTAATAAACTCCTACCCCCAACATCTCCTTTAAAAAAAAAATACAGATAAATACAGTTACAGTTTATTCACGGGAATAATTATTGTAGTGCTTTGCTTACTCCCCAAAACATGAAATTAAAAAAGAACAATATTTCTTAGGACAATTTTATAAACACTGAGTGATAATAGAGGCTATTAATTCCACTTTCAGCGAAAAGCCAATATGTGATTAAAGGCATTAAAAGTGTCAAGCAAATAGTTTACTCAGTTATAAACTTTGATGCATGTGTTTAAATGGTTTAGTACAGGAACATCTTGCAGCTTTCACCAGACATTATTCAATTCCATTTTTTTTTTACTGCGGTAAAAACAAAGTTTCTGAATCTACCAAGAAACTCTGAAGCATTTTTATAAGAGTATGTGAATTTGTTATTACAAAGCACACTCATTGTAAGAGTTTTAAAAATGTAATTCATTTGAATTATTTATTCATAATGAAGCAAGTATTCACTGAGCACCAGTGCCAACTAATTCACTCTAACATACATCACTGGAGACCACTGGATGCTACTCACATGCTATATGCTGAACAAACAGATGAATAAGACTCAGTTTCTACTCATACATAATCTCATAGAGAAACAAACATGTGTACAACAGAAGATAATGTCAAATAGATTCTCTTCACTATGGTCAAAGGGCTATGGAACAACAAAGAGGGAGTGATTAATTCCATAGTGTAGTGTGGCTCAAAGAATCTAGTATTCAGAGTCAGAGAGGCCTAAATTTGAATCACAAATCTGACCTTTACCAGTTCAGACTGTTATTTTCCCGGCCCAGAATCCATTTATATTTCTTCCAAGTAACCACATCCTGACTTGCTTTCAAGAAATAATCCCGTTTTACTCTTGGTCCATGACTTTGAGTTAGACTGATCACCTACTTACATCCTCAAGTGTGGACAAAACAAGACTCAGGCCTAATCAATCTTCTCAATCTTCCTAGTCAAAAGACCCACAAAGCCTCCTCTTATAGCGAACGATTGTTAACATTTTGCCATATTTGCTTAATTCTTGCTGAAATATTTTTAAATAGATTAATTGCACCATTGCATTTTATCCCTAAAGATATTATTATATATCTCTATAAAACTAGATTTTTCTATTTCTGCTATATAACCACTCAACCATTATCATACATAAAAATTGGCAACAATTACCTAATAGTATATAGGCATATTCATATAGTATATTCAAATTTCCTAAATTTCCCGCAATCACTTTGCTTAGATCAAGAGTCAAAGACCACATAGCTTGCATTTGGATACTATATCTCTAAAATCTCTTCCCATGTAGAATAACCTCTCCTCCCCAAACTTTTGTTTCTCTATGACATTAATTTCTTGAGGCTGGGTTAGTTATCCTGTGGAATATTTCATCTTCTAATTTTACCTGAATTTATTATTTTTTTCATTTAACTCCTATCTCTATTTTCTGAATGTCATACATACAAAATGAGATAAAAAGGTATTAGACACAGGTTAAATGTATTTGGCAAGAATATTTCACAGGTGATACTCTATAATGACGACTCATCTGTTTTTTCCCCTGCTGTTGGTAATGATAAGATTATTGACAGGGTTAAGACAGAGACACCTAGATCTCCCCATTGTGGAGCCACATTTTCCTGTCTGTGAGAAGCAATTCATCTGTGAGATGAAAATCTGGTTTTATGAGAAGATCCATGTCCAAACAACCTTTCATCTACTGATTGTAGTACCACTGCCTTTCCTTCCTGGAGTCAATCGTTTCATTAGTGTTGCAAACTCCCAATTGCTTAGTGATATTCCTTCCATAATTATTAGTTGGTATTTTTCTGTAAATAAGTGCCTTCCTTTATCAACTGTGGCCTTTTTTGATTATCCAATATGGTTCTCATTGAAAACTTAGGAGATGTGCTTAATTCTTGCACTTAATTACCATTTTTCAGTAGAAGTTATTTGTGTAACAGTCACATTGGTGTTCAGTGAGATTTTTCTTTGTATTTTTCTCTTACTTTTTGGCTCTTAACATATTTATTTTAAAATACTATTTTAAATAGTGTATATCAATAAATAAACATAGTAGATATTACTACTCACCGATATCTCGGGTCTCCCTCCTCTTCCGAGTCTGTGAGAGGATTGCATTCCCTGCCTCCCTTTAAGTATGGGGTGGTGTAATCGCGCGAGAAGATAAAGTTAATAAGATACAGCTGAGAGGTAATGCAAAGTCAATTCTTCACGCTCTCCCTTCCCACAGCCTTAGCAAATCGCTCTCTAGTGGGTGGGACTTCATTTCCTGGCCCCTGTATGAGGACCACGAGGAGTAGACCCTATGCAACTTTTGAATTATGGGTAGTAAGAGCGAGAACTATTTTTTTTTATTGCTTTAAAACATTGATTTTTTAAAAAGTTTTATTACAACGTAACTTATATCCCGGCATATATAGTAAGATATTGTACAATACCTTACATAGGAGTTTTAAAATTATGGCTTCAGAATTTGCCCATCACTAAAATATCCAAATGCAATATGGGAGTGTTTTCAAATATTCAGATAGTCTATGCTAAGCAGTGAAAACTCAGTTAACTCTTTATATTTTATACTTTCTTCCATATGCTCTCCTGTTAGGTATATGCTTGTGACCAGAATGTGCCAGCTCGCTTGGTGACAGAGAGTTGAAAATCCTTTAGATACATTTTACTTAGATAATTGTAGTCTATCTCCAGATTGAAGTAATTGGCAGAGAGCTGGGAATAGCAGTCATAACAGTTGTTTAACTGAGAAGTGATTATCCATATCTGGCTGCAGGGCTTGTGAGAAATCGAAAAGGCTAAATGCTACCAGTGCCTCTATTCAGCTCCTAATCCTTCTGCAGCATGCTCATGTTTTTCAGCTTTCCAACTTTTTTTCCGACCCAATCTCTATATCACACGGAGTGCTATCACACCATATGCTGCTTTCTGCCCTTTCACACTTTCCAAGAACACTTGAAAAGCTAAAATCTATACTCTAGACTGGGAAGTAAGAAATGTTCAAAAATAAGCATACCACAAAGGAGAGAGTGATAAATACCAGAGGAGAGGAACAGATAAAGTGCTAAAGAAATAGGCAAAAAGAGTGTTTCCAGCTGTGAGATATGAAAGGTGATAGTTTTCTATACAGAACTTGAAAGATAGATAAAGTATGGATGCATGGCTATGAGAGGGAAAGAGGTTTTCTAAGCAGACCGTGGTCAAAACACTGGCCAGTGGAGGGTATGAGTGAACTCTCATCAAGGAGTTATGTTAGAGGAGAAATCATGGTTCCTTTCACCTCCCTGAACTAAAACGTGTGACCTCCTTCCCACCTGAGGGAACATTCACAATTCCTGATCTCTAGAATTCTGCAACCCAAGCCCTACTTATGGATGATTTCTGTTCATCATTGGGGTTACTACTTAAATATTACTTTTTCATGGAAACCTTTCTAACTTCTAACTAGTTTAGACTGTCGGTTTTAATTATTTATTGCATATGGGGCTTTTCTTTGGTTGCACTTAATAAAAGTCATTGTTTTATGTTTTATCCTACTTCCTCATCAGACTCTGGGTCCCACAAGAGAAGGGACTGTTAGTCCATAGCAAGGGCTCCAGACATATCTGATGATTAAATCAAAGCTAGATTTAAACCAGATAGGCATGTAATACTAATATTTACTTTACTGTAGGGGTTGAGAGCCAGGATAAATTAACAACAAATATGCTTCAAGTTCCCAAATGAGAGGAGGTTATTGAAGACAGCTGTATTTGTTTTCAGTGGCTGCTGTAACAAAGTATCTCAAATGTGGAGGCTTAAAACAACACATACTTATTATTTTATAGCTCTGTAGATCAGAAATCTGACACGGGTCTAATAGCCTAAAATCAAAATGTAGGCAGGCCTGCATTCTTTTCTGGATGCTCTAGGGGAGAATTTATTTCCTTGTCTTTTCCAGCTTCTAAAGACCATCTGCTCCCTTTGGCTCATGGTTCTTTGAGCATCTTCAATTCTCAGCAACTTTGGATTGAATCCTTCTCATGCTGCCCTCTATTTCTTTTGACTCCTTCTTCCACTCTTAAATAGGCTTGTGATTATATTGGACCCACCTGGATATTCCAGAGTACTCTCACTAAAGTCTGCTTATTAACAACATTGATTTCATCTGCAACCTCATTGTCCTTTGCCACCTAACATAACATATTCCAGGGATTAATATGTAGGTATCTTGGGAGGGTCATTATTCCGCCTTCTACATTAGCTACTTAAATGTTGGAGGAAAATGATAGAGTATTTTAGTCTTATGAAATTACTGATGAGATTCTCCTTGTGCAATAACTAAATAATCATCCTAATTACTCCTTAATACCAAAGTAAATAAAACCATGTCTATAGGATAAAGAGGAGACATCAGTAAGGATGCTATGAACTAAAAGCTATGTAAGTGTGCACTATTAATAAGAAGAATCTTATTAATAAGAAGAATCAGAACCATGTGGGGATTTTACTACTTTTTGTCCCTAAAGGATATCATCTCTGATCTAATTCTGCCTCTCACTCTAGCTACATTTATCACACATTTCCTTTTTTCCTTTCTTTTCTTAAAAGTAATCACTCCTCTTTGGCCTAGCTACACTAATACCTAAACATTTACGTCTTGACCCCGATAACACTTTTCTTCTATTAGTGTCCATGCCTTTTCTATTTTCCATTTTCCTTTTACGAGATTGTAGACATGTTCAAAGAGTGAATTTATTTCTCTTTATAAACCCTGTAGTTCTGTGATTGTCATGTCAATCAGCTGTACAGTAAATGTCTGCTAAGTGAATCAAGTGAATGAATGTGGACATGGAGTAAAAGAATCAAGTAGTTGAATCACATTATTTGAATACAAAATGGAAAGAAAATACTCTGTGATTAAGACTTATTTGAAAACTGCTTAGGACAGAATCAAATCAGCCACAAAAACATCACTTCTAGTTCTGATTTTAGCAGAATTATAGGGGCATAGGCAACATAAAAAGGATCATTATAATATTTATATTATTATAAATAGTTCAGTCCACAACACTGAACACTGTGTTGCGGAGCACAACCTCCGGACGCGCAGGCTCAGCGGCCATGGCTCACGGACCCAGCCTCTCCGCGGCATGTGGGATCCTCCCGGACCGGGGCGTGAACCCGTGTCCCCTGCATCGGCAGGCAAACTCTCAACCACTGCGCCACCAGGGAAGCCCTCAATACTTCCTTTTAAGGGAACTATCTTGTGAGTCACAATGTTTCTGAGTCTGAATTCATTGCCATCTACAAATTCATGTACAACTGAAATCCAGACCATCCACTGAGGTCCATTTTCAGTCACCTTTTAAGGACTTAGCATCTAGATTGCTCTAAATGTATTTTTTGTTAAATAAACATATATGAAATACTTACTACATATCGGGCACTGGGCATGGCATGAGGGGAGGGTGAAGAAGGCAATCAGTGACAGACAGGATGAGCCCCACTCTTGAGGAGCTCACATTACTAAGACATAGAAAATGGAAATGTGGTAAAATAGTATATTTATCTTTTTATGAATATATTTCTTTAATAGGATGGTCATAAGAATGACACATTAGCACTGCCTTTTTGATGTGATAAAGAATGAACATCTGACCCACATCATGGTAGGAAACTGGGGTACCAAGTGCCCACAGAAGAAATCTCCATCCACCAAAGAGAGAATGTTTCCTTGGATTCCATCATTTCTGCTCTGGCTTCCAGTCAGGTCTCCATGACTTGCCTGGAATCCTTTATTTCAGCACCTGTTATCCCTCTTTTCTCTTGCCACTCTGGACTCTTATAAGACCCAGGTCATCTATCCCATGTCTCATTCATCCAGGCCATCACTGGAATTCTGCAGCACATCTCTTTAATATGCTGCTGCCCTGCCATCCTCAAGGCAGTTGGGGGTGGGGTGGGGGGAAACATAGCACCGTATTAGGGAAAGCAAACAGCTGGGGTATATTAGCAAATGACATTTGGACATATACCTAACAAGCTCACACAATACATGCTTCCTTCTCAAGTGATATATAGTCTCCTAGACAGCAAAGAAAACCCCTTAATTATTTAAACATGTATGGGCTGATTCTCCACGCCAGGCACAAGAGACACCAAGTGGATGGTGTTTCCTTCCTTCATGCACAACCCATGATAGGAAGTTTGTGCCTGAAATCGGGAACCAGATCTCTATCATGGCTCAGCCAGGTTTGTCTTGGCTCTTCCCTACCTTTGAATGATGCCACCACTTTGCTTTCCCCTGTTCTGGGCATTAGTTCAGTTTTCAGAAGGAGGGATAAGATGGCAGAGAGAGGGCAGAAGGGGAAATGGGAAAGGTGTACCTGTAAAACAAAACAAAAACAATACAAAAAGCAAAAACCAGATTTAGTATTATGATATTCTGCAACAATAGAAGGTAGCTGGAAATACTATGCTCTAATGCAGACAACATGATACACAAGCCACAGGGGAAGAGTCAGTGGGGACAGTGTGGCACAGACCTCTTAAACTTGTTGGGTCTCAAATCTTTGTTACATTCTCAAATATTTCATGTTTCACAATGCCTCATTTAAGGTATTGTATTCTCTACATTTTCTAGCAATCTTCAGAGTAATAGAAAGCAAATCACTGTTTCTCTGGTAAGGGGCAGTCAAAATTAGTATCACTGTTAAACACTGGTATGTAGTTAAATGAAATGTCTCCCTCAGGAAAGAATGGAGAACTCAATAAAACCTCTATTCTCACAATATTTATAATTTTTCTGGTCCAATTTTGAGGAACAGGTTGTATTTGAAACGTTAAAATCTTTTTTTTTTTTTTTTGCGGTACGCTGGCCTCTCACTGTTGTGGCCTCTCCTGTTGTGGAGCACAGGTTCTGGATGCACAGGCTCAGCGGCCATGGCTCATGGGCCCAGCTGCTCCGTGGCATGTGGGATCTTCCAGGACTGGGGCACGAACCCGTGTCCCCTGCATCGGCAGGCAGGCAGACTCTCAATCACTGCGCCACCAGGGAAGCCCTGAAACGTTAAAATCTTAATAGCAATAAAGGTTAAATGATCATTTTCACGAAATAAATGTCTACCTCTGAAATGGAAATAAATAATAACTAAAATAAATTAACTTTGAAAGCTTGTCATGGTGTTAGATATATGCAGTGCATATCTAACTGTACATTTCATAAACTAGTGTTATGATAAAGAGATAATTGACATTATTAAACTGTGGTTAGGTATTCACCTTTGAGAAATAACCTTACCATGCTGATCTTGTTAAAAGTAACTTTGCCAAGCCAAGCCCTACCATCTTACAAAATAATGATGTGTATCAATGGCTTGATTGAGAATATAATGCTGAAAAGACCTTAAAATATTTGTGGACAAATAGATAACTCTTTTGCAGATTTGTCAGTGTGGTTTTACATTTACATTAAGGTTACTGAATTTATTAAGAATCTGGGTCAGAATGTTAGACTAATATGAAACCAACTAACTCAGATTCTAATTTTCTTATATGAACTCACAATAAATTTCATTTATCTTGTGGAAAATGGCCTGACATTTTGAAATCAGGAGAAGTCATTTTCTAAAAATGCAAGTCTAAATGTGCAATATTTGCACACTCAAGGAGAGGTTATTTAATTGATTTGAAGTTTGATAAAAAACTTTTTCCCTCAAAGAAAACTTCCTGTGAATTAGAATGAATAAGATGTGTGCTCAACCTCTTTCCCCAACAGATTTTGGAACAAGTTTCAGAGTGGAGGGAGAGACACAATAAGCTCCTAGATTTTTTTTTTTTTTTTTTGCAATACGTGGGCCTCTCACTGTTGTGGCCTCTCCCGTTGCGGAGCACAGGCTCCGGACGCGCAGGCTCAGTAGCCATGGCTCACGGGCCCAGCCGCTCCGCGGCATGTGGGATCTTCCCAGACTGGGCACGAACCCGTGTCCCCTGCGTCGGCAGGCGGACTCCCAACCACTGCGCCACCAGGGAAGCCCAAAGCTCCTAGATTTTGAGCTCTTGGAGAAGATGTGCCTTTGCCTCAGGACTGCATTAAAAATAGAGAACTGACCAGTTTCATGAATAGAGAAATTCCACTCTAAGATGGCACACTGGATGGGTCTGAGAAAGTCTCCCAGAGGTTCGCAAAGCTGAAACCATTTTAGGCATCGGTCCTGAGAAAAACAGAGGAGTGATGAAAGAAATTGTACAGTGCCACTAAATTTTCCATAGCTCCTATTCTTGTAGTTGGGAGTGAGGAACAATGAAGAAAAATCCTTTGAATATGAAGAATGAAAGTCATTTTTAATATCACATATGTGGAATCTAAAAAATAATACAAATAAATGCATATGCAAAACAAAATAGACTCACAGATATAGAAAACAAACTAGTGGTAACTAGTGGTGAGTGGGAATGGGGGAGGGAAGAATTAAGGATATGGGATTAACAGATGCAAACTACTATGTATAAAATAGATAATCAACAAGGATATAATGTATAGCCCAGGAAGTTATAGCCATTATCTTGTAATAATTTTTAATGGAGTGTAATCTGTAAAATACTGAATCACTATGCTTTATACCTGGAACTAGTATACTATTGTAAATCAACTATACTTCAATTAAAAAAAAAGAATCAAAGGCATTTCCTGTCGTCGATGTAATGAATGCCTGTGTGGAGAAAAGACAACCAGGCAGCAGATGAATTGCCCCTACTTCATGTCCTATCAATACCTGAGGACTGCACAAGACGGTGCCAGGAGCAACGGTGGGGAACCCTGACATGTCCAGAATTACACAGAATTGAACAAGATTTAGTTTCTGCTGTATAATAGAATTGTGACACAAAATAGAAATTAGATTGAGTTCTATAAAAATAATGAAGGTTATATTTCTTGCACACTTGCTTTTGTGGACTGACATTTGAACCTGCTAAACAAAGATTTAGGAATCAATCAAATTACCTCAAATAATTTGGGGGTACATTGAAGAAAGTACACATGGAAATAAAGACAATGAAATCTCATAGGATTCCAGGACCTGCAATATATCAGAGCCTTACAAAGCATAAAATATAATTTAGAAACTGGGAGATACACAAGAACTCTAGGATCGGGTTATCCCTAAGTGCCCTCGATAGCAAGAATTTGTTACTCTTTTTTGTGGTGACTCAGCTTCTCTCTACTTGCTTCTATTGCTCTTATGTCTAACAATCACCTCATATTTTTCTCTGTCTCCATTCTCCATCTTACATCATCTGTGTTTTCATCACTTTTACTTACTTACAACTTTAGTTTGAGAGGTGCAGGCTCCAGCTTCTAATGAGTTCCCTTTGCCTTTTCAGCTTCTGCTCCCACTATAAATTGACTATTTCTGTGTTTCCAATTAAAATTTCTAATAGAGAGAACCTGATTGGTCCAATTACTTATGATTATGCCTAATTGAACAGACTTCATGGTGCTGACCAGCCATGGCTCCATAGGTCAAATATAGCATGAAGTTGTGGGTTAGATATTTTCCCTTAAATAAGACTTTCATATCCATATCTCTGTCATAGGATTTATTGTAATATTTACAATGTGTTGCTTACTTGCTTGGATCTTACTAGACTAGTGTTTTACAAACTACTATGCATTCCTAGGAGAAAAATATTTTGAACATACACTCTGAACTATAGTATATTTGTTTGGACATAATGAATATACAGTACTGTGCTAATACCATATTACCTTATAGGACACACTAACAAAATAGAATTGAAAATTATTGAAATACAAAAAAAGGTTGAAAAAAACAGAAAACTGAAATATAAAACTAAGCTATACTTATTTCCCTCAACTCTAAAATCATCTTTTCTAGAATAAATTCAATTCACTTTGGACACCACAGTGCTGGATGAAAAGCCAATCAGGCTGACCAATGTTAATAATAGTAGTGGTACTAGTATTAAAAATAAAAATAGTAATAATAATAGCACTAGTAATAATGGAAATAGTAGGAGTTACAGTACTAGTAGTAGTAATAGTAATAACAGGTGTAGTAGTGACAGTAGTCACAGCAAACATTGATTGAGTGCTTATTATTCCAGGCACCACGTTACGTATTACCATATCATTTCTATTTTAACCTTCATAATGCTTTCCTGATACAGATATTAAATATATGTCAATTTTACGAGTAGAGAAACTAAGGCTTAAAGGGACTATATGGGTTGCTCAAAGTCACACTAATAGTAAAAGGCTTGCCAGATTCCAGACCTGATCTAGCTTTGTTCTCAGCCAGATGTCTTAACCATCCCCTTACTCTGTGTTACACATTGGTGCTTTGGAGCTTTTACCATTTACTGGATAGGACAAAAAAATCTCAAACCCTATTTAATGGTAGGGAAGGGCTTATAATAGTCATCAGGGCTTGGATATTAGTTATTACTGCAAAGACTGAACTGGGCTGAGTGTAGAAAGCAAATCTGGAAAATCCACAACTGGACTGGACAGGGAAAGCAGGGACTAGTATTTCTAGTGATTATTTCTTAATCAGTCCTTAGCTTTTCACATATTTAACCCTTTTCTCCCTTGAAAATAAGACTATCATTCTAATTTATTTGATCATTATTTCATGGATATATGAAATAATCTTTGAAATTACTTTGAAATCTATGAAATTACTTTCCTTGTATTATACGTAAGGAAATAACTATCTACTTGTCCATACCTGGGAAAACATGCTCTTTAAAATTCAACTGTGGAGTTGCAAATGCTCATTTAAATTCCTCTTGTTTTTGTTAAACATCACTTCCTCTGAAATACCTTTTCTGACCATTTTTCATCTGTCAACTATGTTACTTGTTCCTTACTACAGCCTCTCCTAGCTCTTAATACTCACTTAAGTGTAACATCCATTACACCAAAGTTACTCATTTCTTTGGTCTAAACGCTGAAGATAGAGATTGGTTTGTATTGTTCCTAGGATCTGGCATTGTGCTTGGCTCAGGTAGATATTCACTAGATTCTGTATTGTCTAGCAAAGGAGGAAAGTAAGAACATGTCACATAAGTTAGAAGAGAGGAAAAAAGAAAAAAAGAGCATAATTATAAAGTTTTTCCAGGCACAAAATCACAAAGATCTGAGCTAAATCATTGGCACTAAAAGAAGGAAAAAAGAGTGACATCAAATACTCATTCTATGCATCAGTTGACTTGGTGATCAGATATGTATAACAAGTTAGAAAAAGATGGAGTGTATCAAAAATTATGTTTACAGATTATATTTTGGGCAACTGGAATGTCAATATGAAAAAGAGGAAAGTTTAAAATATCCCCTTTCGAGAGTGGAATGGGTTCATTTTCAGATATGGTCTCATTGAGACTATGGGTCAAATTTTAGTGAATCAAGAGACTGTAAATTCAGATTTCAATCACTGGAACTACAAAATAATCAAATCAAAATAATTTATACAGTGCTCAAGCATTCTTTTAATATAAAAGATATCTAAATTAAACATCAACCACTTGTTTTCTGATAGCTTGAAATTGACCCATCTCTCAATAAAGATTACCTGACGGGCTTCCCTGGTGGCGCAGTGGTTGAGAGTCCACCTGCCGATGCAGGGGACAAGGGTTCGTGCCCCGGTCCGGGAAGATCCCACATGCCGCGGAGCGGCTAGGCCCGTGAGCCATGGCCGCTGAGCCTGCACGTCCGGAGCCTGTGCTCCGCAGCGGGAGAGGCCACAACTGTGAGAGGCCCGCGTACCGCAAAAAAAAAAAAGATTACCTGGCATGTCGGGAGTTCTTTGAGAAAAATGTCTGAACATGGAAGTGCAAACTAAAGTGCAAAGTTGAAACTTTGGGGACCCATGAACAGGGTGCCATGGACATCTGTGCTTGGGACCAGTTAGGATATAATTGCAACAATCATCAGAGGTTTATTTGAAAAGTGGGGCTAGTTTCAAGAGCTGCAAAGAAGTAAAGGTTAAAAAAAAAAAAAAAAAACAGATTCTACTAGGGAAGTGACCGTATTCTCCAAGTGTCTCTTCAAAAATGATGTGTTTGAAAGGTACAAGATGGAGGTAGGTATTTGGAAGGTAGAAGGTCTCCCTTTGAACTGAGAATACTCACGTAGTTCTGGATAAATTAGGAAAAAAGTAAAGACCCCTAGAGATTCAGGTTAGAATCTGACACATGGGTATTCAAGACAGGATTAATATGAAAAATAAACGAAATATGATGGTATTTCCACCCAAGTAGGTGAAGAAGAAAAATGGGCAACTTCTGTATGGTGAAGAAAGAGGTTTAGAATGATAGTGAGCAGTGTTTTTACTTAAATGCAAATCAACATAAATAAATAAATATATAATGGCAGCAATTATTTTCCATTTAATATAAAAAATCTGTATTGAATGCACTGTAAAAATATATATATTTGTATGTCTTTAATTGCCTACTTTATAGACAAAGGAAGATCAATAAGAAAATTGGTAGCACTCTTCAGCCATTTAAATTTTACTTTCTGGGTATATTTATGAAATAGTAGCACAAATGTAGTTCTTTGTAGCACTATACATTTGTGAGGGATGAAAAGATTACAGTTCCCAGAGAGACTGCATTTTTATGACAAATATTTAATGATCTCCTACCGTGTGCCAGGCATAGTGAAATTGCCGTTCATTGGTGAACAAAGCAGAGGTGATTCTTCATTTGTTGGAGCTTCAGTCTAGTTAAGGTGATTAGAAGTTTTCACATGTATTATCTCATTCCATCCTCCAATCAGCTGCATGAGGTAATAAAGTATCATATGTGATTTATTTTCCAATAAACTTAGAGTGGTGAAAGTCATATGGCTATTTACCAAGAAAGACAGCGTTGGGATTAGTTATTAAACTGAATGTGATATTTACTGAAGGTTTATTGTATGTTACTAACATTACAAAGAGCGAGAAAATAACCTCATTTTCTCCAGTTCTGGGTTCTTGCCCCCTTTCTGTTAAGGCTATTCTAGCAAGTTTTTGACGCAAATGACTGTGGGAACCCTGGTCAGAAGTTTCTGTCCCCACTAGAAGTCATACCCTCTGCTAATTTCTAGCCTTCGTTCTGAGACAGGGCCCTGCATTCTAGAGCCCATACTTCCAGTGCTAGCATCGCAAAACGGGGTTTTTTTTCCTCATCGTGGGAGTGGGAAAAGCCATCAACTAGAGAAGAAAAGATAGTGCATGAAATGAGCAAAAGGTACAAAAGAGACCTGCTATGTTGTGAGAGAATGTATCTGTTGAATAAAGCAGAAGGAAATGATGGGAACATATTTTAAGAAATAAACCCTTGTGAAAATCTCTACTTCCAAAACCAATGCCAGGTCAAGTCCTTAACCACAAGTACATTCTTTGGAGACAAGTAGATATTTATTGATTGGAAAGTAAACACCAAATTAATTACTGCACTATTATCTTTCCAGTGAATAGCTATTTTTAAATCAAGGTTTTTTCACTTGGGAAATTATAGGAAAAAGTCACTGAAGAGTCAAAGGATTATTTCTCTCGACTAACCAATGGCGCAGTAAGGTCCATTATTAAATTTTACAGCACATGCAGCAACACCTGACATACAGAAGTCAATAAATATTTGTGGAGTAAGTGAATAGAGCTGACCTTGGCACACACAGACCTAATAGCTAGTCCTAACATGTGGGGAAATTCATTTGAAAGGATAAACTTGGTGCCCAAGAAGTAATAGAAAATACTGTTAATCCTTTCAATTGGATTTTCCACACACAATCGGCATTTGTTTTCTAATTTTAGTGAAATATTTTAATTATGGTATATTTTTTATATCATGTGATCAATACTTATGGGTTCAACTGAATTGAAATTTAAATATAATATGGTATCAGCTATTGCATATGCAGGAATTTAACAAACTTTGTGTATTTTCTCTGACTTTTGGAAATAGACACTTATGTAGAAATGCCTTCTTCAGCATTCAGTTACTTTCCATTTTTAGAGGAAGATATGTAAAGGAAGGAGATTAGTATTGATCCACAACATCAGTTTTGGGGACTAGTCCATACATTCTCACCTAGCTGTAACAGGGCAGGAAAGGCTTTTTTTCCAAAGGCAAGAAAATGGACTACAGCTGTGCTTACACGTTCTAATAGTAACAGTTGGATTTAATACAGGGAAAATATAGTCAACTTCTCTTCACAACCATGTAGACAAGTCAGACAGTTTACAAGAAATGCTTGTTTTTCAGAAGCTTTTCTTGAAACAGTGCAGATACAGCCTAAATTTCTTGGGTGTCAGGCTGCCAGTTCTTTGGTTTTATGATGAGATCCATGTCAATAAGATGGAAAGGCAGTCTCTCGGTGGCATGGTTGTCAAATATGAGCCGACATTCAACTCCAGTGGCCTTAAGAAAGAAACTTTATTTTTCTTCCCTTATTGAGATTATCAGAGAAGAAATGATTCGCAACTGTATGGATTATCACATTCACAACACTTTAAATGGCAGCCAATGCAGCCAATTTGGGAATAAGGATAAAAGATTGGAGGACACTATTTTTTTTATAGTTTACCTTTAATCTGAAATATTTAAGAATCATTTTCAAAGGTTTTCATTAAAAAAAGGTATTTAATGGGAATGTAATATATAAGATGGAAATGAAGATATCATAAATGTATTACAGGAATAATATTTTTATCTATACCTTTTATATGAATTTTTCGTTAGGTAGGCCAAAATTGTATTGGTCATAGGTATTATTATATATTATTATATAAACAATTATTATATACATAATAAACTTACACATATATATGTATATGTGTATGTATATGACCTTACAGAAATATATCTGTGTATATACATAGAGATATAGATATAGATGTCTCTCAATATATCCCTGCAGAAATAAGTCTAATTCCTTGGGCATAAAAACTTTTCAGTTGTAAACTTTTACATGAGATGCTTTTCCTATGGAATCTTACCTTCTGAAGAGTTTATTTTGTTGCTTCAGGGCTAGGGATTAATAAAAGATGCTGGTTGCCTTTACAAATAGGAAGCATGAGAGGAGATCAGAAGACAAGAGAGGAGGGAGGTCAGGGGCTGGGATTCCCTGGTTCTCTCCCTATTGGATGATCATGGTGTCTGGATCCCTCAGCCAAAATCCAAAGCCTTTGCAGGTGGCCTTCTAATGTCTCTGGTGATCACACCCCCACCTTGTCTCTTCATGCTTAAATAGTGCTGTGCCTAACCCCAGGAGCCCCATTATCCTTTATTGGTTTCCCTAAATTCAACCTACAGCTTTGTAAATAAGACTTTATGAAACTCTCAAATTCCCCAGTCTGGGTGTGCCACCTTTTCCTGCAGGACGCTACCTGATACACAAGGACAGTATTAGCCCTTCTCTGGTGTGAGAAAGCTGAACTGTTGAATGTGTGCTTTCCCACAATGGGAAGGTATGCATGAACCAATTTAACAAATACAGAATAAAGGGTAAAGGGAGCTTTTCAATGAATAGATTTAGCTTCTCTCAGTTCAACAGACATTACTGATGTTCCCTGAATGAAAGAAGAGACACAATTATTGAATGAGGGAAGTGGTATGAGCTATTATAATTTACATATGAATTAAAATATCTTCTGTCAAAAGGAAACCTGAAAACACAGTTCTAATTATTTCTGAGCAGTTAAAAAATCTGTGGATCTTAAGTATGAGTGTTGAACATTAAGGATGAACCAACCCCTGCCCTGGTGCAGAGGTGTTTAATAAGTCCAAGTTCTTCAATGCTGATGGGTGGTTAGTGAAGGTGACAGTTTCCAATTTTGGTGTTTGGAGGAGAATAGCACTGAGATAGGTTTAGGGCAATGAGTAAAGGGATTTCTGAGATCCAAATCTTGTTTAAAAGTTCTTGATTACAGGCTGGCAGTACCATATGGCTCGCCTCTGGTGTAGGGCTTCCTGAATGATTATGTCTCTCAAGATATTATAAGTCGGAATTTTAAAAACTTAATTCTCCTCGCTATTTCAGGAATCATAAGTATTCTCAGAAAATGTGGTGCTTAAAGTATAAAATTTAGATGAAATAGGTTTGGAGGTGAGAGCTGGAGAAAGGTAATGTGTTTCAACTAGAGGAAAGATTATGCTCAGAAGCTAAGAGATAAGAGGCTTAGGGTAAAGAAATAGAGAATTGTTTAGTGTGGTTTAAGTTTAGAATGCTTCAGGGAAATGCACACTAAAATGCTGCTAGAGAGATAAACAAGACTAAAGTTATGACTAGAAGAAAATATAAATTTTATCCTGAAAACAATAAGAAGTGGGAGTGACATAATCAGCATTTTAGAAAGATCCACATATCCAGTTTAGAGAATAAAGTGGAAGCAGACAGAGTGAAAGCAGACAGAAGAGCTAGGAAGCGCTTGTGATAATACTATTGAGAGAAGATGCAATGGTATTTGAGATTTTTATAACTGAACCAAGCAAATATGAGAAGCTATAAGAAATTATGAAATTCCACTAAAGCTTCCGACTCTGCTTCTCCTTATAGATTCCTAACATACAAAATACTGACTTAGCAGATGTATTTAGGAATTGTGGTCTACTAGGCAAAAAAAATTTTCTTCTAAAATAATGCCCTATTATCTTATTTAAAACAATAAACCTTTCACTAACAAATATTCAGTTTGGAATGTCAGTTTGGAATTCAGTTTGGAAGTTAACTTTCTATCCACCTTTTCTGGCAGCATTCTGTGAATAAAGGAAGATTATTCTGGTATCTGGGGAAAAATACTTTTCACTTTTCAAGAACAAAGTTGGTACATGTTTCATCTGTATGTAAGTTCTTTAGGTGAACTGTGTAGACAGGCACCTCACCAAACAACCTAAGGGAAATTTGCCTCGTTTGATCTTAACTAAATATATTAGAGAATGGGTGGGGTTGAGGTAGGAGAGCACTGGACTCTTTCAAGCTTCACTAGCTCAGAACAAGCTTATAAACATGTGAAAGTATTATTTAAGACTTGGGCTACCTTCCAAACTCTTGATTACTCTAACTCATTACTCTAAAAGATAATGGGGGCATCAGAGTTCCAAATTTCACATAAAAACACTTTAAAATAATTTATATTCTGATACATTATTGAGTACAGAATTCAATTCCAAATCTAGATATACTTTCTTTAAGGCTCTTTTGAAAGCCTATACTCTGGAATGCCCATTTAAATGCTGACGTGTCCCAGGACCTATTGAATCAGAATATCTAGCTGAGTTTTATATCTTTTTATATGGCCTCAGGGAAAAGTCTGATGACAATTTGAGAACCACCACCTAGTCTAACAGTGTAAGTATATATATATATATATATATATATATATATATATATATATATATATATGAAGGAATACAATATGGGGCTTTGGACCAGCTTGGATTAGTATCCTCTACAATGTCCTGCAAAACTCTGTTAGTCAGACCCTTTCTTTCTCTCCAGCTTATCTTCCTACTCTCTTCCCTTTGCTCTCAATGCTCCAGCTTCACCATTAAGTTTTGACTTCTTTGAATGTTCTCTAATTTCAAAATATATTTTCCCTATTTGTGATAGATTGAATAACCGCCATCCAAAATATATCAAGTCTTCAGCTCTGGAACTTGTAAATGTTACCTTATTCAGAAACAGAGTCTTTGCAGCTGAGATTAAGTTAAATATCTTGACAGGAGGCAATTATTTTGTATTTAACAGGTGGCTCTAAATGTCACCACAAACTTTATAAATGATTCAAAGATAAATAACACTAAAAAGAGAAAGCAATATGAAGATAGAGGCAGAGATTGGACAGACATGGCCATAAACCCAGGAATCCCAGAGCAGCCAAAAGAAGCTGGAAGAAGCAAAAACTGATTCAGGCTTTGAGCTTCCAGAGGGTGCACAGCACAACTGGGTTTCAGACTTTTTAGCCTTCAGAACTGTGAGAGAATAAACTCATTTTTTTAACTAATTAAGTTTGTGGTAATGTGTTACAGCAGCCTCAGGAAACTAATACAATATTCCACCATGGATGTCTGTGGTGGGAGAGAGGGAGGCAGGGAGCTAAGACAAAAATTTGCCACATTTGGCCTGATGGAAAAAGTACTGCATGTATTGTATATCCTGAAATGTAAGCTGGATAAAGCCTGGATGAGACTTTGAGATGTGTCTCTTGGAAAGGAGTTTGGTTTGTTTAGTGTGTGGAAAGAGGCAACAGAGGGAGATTTGGTGAGTGGAAAAGTGAACTGTGGCAAAGACAGTGTTCATAGAATATTTCCTGTCCCATATATCCCAGCTACCCTTGAAGTAAAGTTGGGTTCCTGTGATAGTTCTGACAATAGACAATTAAAGGAAGTGATGTGTGTAATTTCCTAGCCAGCAATGAGAAGTCATAATCCATCATCCATTCTTCTCTTCCCTTGAGTCAGAGACTGAAAGTCTCCTGTTGAACAAACACTTATAATAAAAATGATCCTCTTAGTCTGCTTGTCCTGCTGTGACACATTACTGTAGACTGAGGGGCTTATAAAGAACAGAAATTTATTTCCCACAGTTCTGAAGGCTGGGAAGTCTAAGATCAAGGCACTGGAAGATTTAGGGTCTGGTGAGGGCCTGTTTCCTTATAGATGGCTGTAACCTCACATGACAGAAGGGACAAGTTAGATCTGTAGTGGGTCTTTTATAAATGCATTAAACTATCCATGCGTGTTCCATCTTTTTGACCTAAGCACCTTCCAAAGGCCCCACCTCCTAATATCATCACCTTAAAGGTTGGGATTTCAACATACGAAGTTGAGGGGGACACAAATTCTCCATAGCAATGCTTTACCTATAAAATGGAGATGGGCTACCTGACCATTCTTAGAATTTGAATGAGCAAGAAAGAAACCTTTATTTTGTTAATCCACTGAGCTTTCAGATTTTGCTTGTGACTACAGCATAACCAGACTATAAAAAGAACTTAATATCTTTACTGGGAAGATGAGTTACATAAATACCTATTACAAAAGATAAAATAAATGCCAAGGGAGATGTGAATATTATACTGCCAAAGTTTGGAGAAAATAAATATAATTTACCTATTTATTAATTTTTATTCTTACATATGGAATCAAAGCAACATTTAAAAAAAACTTGTCAGAAGACCAGAATTTCTACAGGTGAAAATGTTAAAAAAGAAAACATTTCTAGTGAATAGTATGATATGAGTATAGATGTCAGAGTTTGTGGCATGTGGGAAGAATTTAAACAAAAATAAAACAGCAGCAATAACAACAACAACAATAACAACTAGCATTTATTGAGTACTTTCATTGGCTCAGGTACTATTCTAAGTGCATTACTGGTATTAACTTGTCTAAATTTCATAATGGCCTAAAGAGGTAAGTACCTTATTACCCCAATTTTGCAGAAAATAAAACTGAGACTGAGAAATAATTTGCCCAAGTTTGAATAGCTTGTAAGTGGTGTGAACAAAATGTAAACCCAAGCATCAACGCTTTTTGTGAAAATTTGTAATATGGGACAAGTCTATCAGTATACTTTCGTCTATAGGTAATGAAAAACTCAACTGGCAATAACCTTCATGGGAAGCAGGAAATGGAGTACTGAGAGAAAAATATACAGCACTGAATGCTAGAAAGTTCACGTGTATTTGAAAATTATGTGTATTATGTAATTGTTGGGAGCAGTGCTCTATAAGTGTCAATGAAGATTTTGTGGTTCAGATTTTCTCTACTCTTGCAGATTTTTTTCCTACTATTTTTTCTTAACTTATTGAAGAAATCTTTTCCTTCCAAAAGGCCATAAAAAGTTCTGAAAGTTTTATAGTCATGTTTTTAAATTTGATTTATACTCTCTCTGGGGTTGGTTTTTATGTATGATGCAAATGGTTCAATCTCTCCCTCTCCTCCTGTCCCCTCCCCTCACCATCTCTCCCTTTCTCACCTTCTCGTTCAATTATTGAAAACGTTATCTTTTCCTTACTCCACAGAGTCAACTTCGTTACAAATCAATTGTGTGTGTGTGTGTATATATATATATATATATATATATATATATATATATATGGTTCTGTGCCTGTGGTTGCTATTCTGTTACCTTGGTCTACTGGTCTATACACAAAGCTGTACTATATCTTAACCGTCATAGCTTTATAATATACTTTGATATCATACAGAGTTGGTTCTTTTTCAGCAGTGTCTAGACTCTTCCTAGACATTCATGCTAATGATCAATTTAATATCCCTTTAAGGTTTTACTGGATATATTCACAAAATCTTATTTGTCTATTTTTTGAGTGCTAGGAAACATTTTTTTAAAGCTAAGTTTTTGTTCCTGTGCTTTTACCCCATTCCTTTTCTATCTCAAATACTGACTGAAATTGAAATGAGATTTTATAGTTATTTACAGGTATTGTTTTTCCATTTCTACCTATAGCTCCAATACTAACCTCAGATCATTGTTAAAATGAGAATCTTCAAGTGTTTTCAACAAACTATAAAATTTTAAATTAATAGAACAAACAAAATCATCCTCTGTAATACTACCTAGTAGCTTAAATATTAGTTATGGCTTGAAAAAGAAAAAATAAAATTACCAGTTAAGCACAGAAACTAAAACAGTCTACTTGAGCTAGTTCGTTATTCTTGTAGTTCCTACTTCTGAAAAAAATTGCATCTAAAAAATATAAAATATCGCCTATATATTTCAAATTATAATTGGAAGTTTGCAGTCATTAATGTACAAAAATATTCTGAGCTGTAACAGAAGTCACAATGTAGGAGACTGGCTATTACTAGAATAATGACACAGGAGGTAAGTTGTATGTACCACTTTAAAATAAACTACTCCCACACATATTTTCAAAGCAAAATTTTTAAAGAAATTATTCATTTGCTTTTGTTCACAACTTAGTAGACTAGTAATGGATGAAAATTCCATTGAACTACATTTAATATTAAATAGTTTATTTTACTTTTTTTACATTTGATTTTGTTTAGTTTTCTTCCATGTTGATCATGATTTCTCTTTCATTCGACATATCTCCTTTCTTCCTACTAAATAAGTTGACTTCTTTGGAATGATTATAGTCTCCTCTGCCATTTCCTAACTGCATTTTTAAGTGCATTCTTGGAATACTTTTAAGACAATTTTTACATGTTTACTTCTTTTTATTATTTTAAAAAATTTTTGCCCACGCCATATGGCATGTGGGATCTTAGTTCTCTGACCAGGGATCGAACTGTGCTCCCTGTAGTGGAAGCACAGCATCTTAACCACTGGACTGCCAGGTAAATCTACTTTTACATGTTAATGAGCAATAATTTAAGTTCTCTGTCCTCAAATTTGAAGTTGATGGGCTAAAACTAATAACCAAACAAGCAACTGTGCAATATTTATTGGGTAGTTATTCCATGCTTTCCACCATACTTGGATCCTCAGGAAGTGTACAGTAAAATATATTTCTATGAAATCTAATCTCTGTCCTGGAGGGATTTTGAAATTTATATTGCAAACAAGACTAATTGAAAAAGAACTGGTAAGCTTCTTTGTAACTGGTTCATTGTATTGCAGCTATAATTTTTTAGGAAGAAAGTTGTCAATCACCTTTAAGAACTTACTTGATAAAAGTAGAGCAATAATTTAAAGCAAATCTGATTATTTGTGAATGTATTTTATCCTGGTAAGAGAATTTACCAGACAGGAGGAAAAAGACTCATTAAATGTCTTTAACTTCCTCCACTGAATTAAAAATTTGCTCCTTAGAATTCTCCCAACTTTGATTCAAGCTTCCACAAATTTTCAAGCTCCTGGGATTTCAGTTTCATATGTCTTCTAATGCTCTGTTGCAAAAATCATCTTTCTCTTTTTCCCTGAGCATAGTTGAAATAGGTTGGTGTTAAAATAACAGAAACAAAACTTCAAAAATAAAAATCAAATATTCAGAAGTACCAAGGGAAAGTAGAAGAATAAAATGTGCAAATGTAAAAGAGTGTGAAATCATTCCAGACTAGTCGCTCCTAAAGAGAAGTGGTCTGTAGTGTTCTGCCTGTCTTAACCATCTTCTTTCATGTTCTATATATTTGGAGGAAAGATAAAAAAATAAAACTAGAAACTTTAGAAGTACAAGATCAGGAAAGTCCTGTATGCTATGCTATGAAGGTTCAGTTCTTCTTTATATTAAATTGGGATCCAGTGAAGATTTTAAAGACAGTATTAAATTTTTGTTTAGGGGAAAAAATCACTTTGGAATCATATATATCCTATATAGTCTCATTGACAGCCCCACCCCCTCATTTAGCTCCTATAATTCCAAATAAAAACTGCTCTCCACTTCCCATGCTCTAGGATGATCCATATTTGTAGCTACCTATTTGAGAGAGGAATGAATCCCAGAGACTCAAGATATTTAAAACTGGGCTTAAGACCTCCTCTCTTATGTTAATTGACCTGTATATTATTTCTCTTATACTTTATTTTGGCCACCATATCATTCTCCATCATCACTCCCCAAACCAGAATATTGGAGAGTCCATTTAGACTTCTTTAATCCATTGTCATTCTCTATCTCCCTGCACAGTTTTTATCACATTTTTCTAAGTCCATCTCCTCTATATCACCTCAATGCACACATGCACTCCAAGTCAACTAGAACTGCTTTATGTCAGGTTCCTAACAGACTTCATTAGAATTTTTAATGTCTTCCCACCAAACTTTTTACTCTAAGCTCATCTCCCTTAATATGTTGTCTTTCTCTGCTTCTAGAGCAATTTTTTCCTCTAAACAAAAATTTAGTACTGTTACTGTGTCTTTAAAATCTTCAGTGGATCCCAATTTAGTACTGAGAAGAGTTGAACCTTCATAGCATAGCATACAGGGACTTTCCTGATCTTATACTTCTTAAGTTTCTAGCTTCATTTTTTATATTTCCTCCAAATGTACCCTGGGCTTCAGGATTTCTAAACAACTATTTTACTCTAGCATACCTGTGTCTCTCCATATTATGCCCCTGTGCTACTAGTCTGCCTGAAATCTTCCCTTTACTACCCTTTTCTATCACTATCTACCATTTGGACTCTCACTCATCCTTCAAGAATTAACTTAAAAAGTTTTATTTTAGAATCAGCTTCATCCAACAGGTTAATCACTTCTTCTTCCATGTTTCACCTGGATAGACTTTATTATGTAACTTATCACAAAGCAAGATTTGTAACTGAAAACCTCACTATGGCTGCTTTATAAAGAATAGATGAGAAAAAACAGGACTAGATATGGAGAATGCACTTAGCAGGCTACTGCACTGAGTAGGTCAAGAGATGATGCTAGCTTGGACTAGCAATGGGATGGGAGAAGAATGAATGAACCCAATAAATATTTAGTAGGTAAAATTAACATAACATTGTCATACACTGGCCTATGGGAAATGAAGGTAAAAGAACTGTTAGGGACGACAACCACATTAATGGCATGAACGACCTAATAGCTGGGATGCAAACCATTGAGATAGATGCCACAAAGTTTGGAAACTGTCTAGTTTGATATACTGAGTTTTAGGTGAATACAAATAATTCTAAGTTTTAAAACAGGTTTCTAAGTAGGCAAAAAGATGTTCCTTCAGAAATGCTAATAATGTAAACAAAAATTCACCTAAGTTCAGTATATATAATCACATACTCATTACCCAGAAATTTCAACTACCACACACATATTTCTTTACAGTCACATTTGTAATGGGCATCTAGTTCTCACGTTATGAAACTAATACTTACATATGCTATTTAAGTATTTTCTAAATATTTGTTTGGGATTTATGAAGACACATTCATAGTTTACTAAAAATCTATTATCATAAATTATAATAAATGTAGTAATAAAAATCTGTACAGTAAGATAACAAATAATCCCCTATGATAATAAACTTTTAACGAAACATTTCAATTGATAACATTACTGAAATATCCTGCAACTGAATTAACATATTCCTTTAATTAAAGCTAAAGGAAGAAATAAAAGAGTTACTTTTTTTATGAGCCTAAATTTAGTTCAACTCATATTAGCATTTAGTCTAAAGAAGAATACATCTGAGATAGATAGAGAAAAACAGCCCCTGACATCCAGGAGCTGGCCTGGTACAATCAGCCATGACTTGGTGTAGCTACAAGCTAGCCTGGCACTACAGCTAGATCCTGATGTTCTCCTATTAAACATGGACAATTTCACAGACCATCAATATTAGATGTCTGTGATGTATCAAGACAAATATAAGATCCCTCCTTAATCATGTCTGAACAAGACAAAACATGAGTATTATCTAAGCCACAAAAATGACCAAACATCCCCATTTTCTGACCAATACAAGTAACTGTTAATCTTTATGAGTTATGGCTAAACTCCAGTCTAGTGTTTCTTCCTTCTTAAGGTTTATTAAAATACTCAATCATAGAAATTACTCCTGCTTCCAATCTAGAGAAAAACCTCACTTCTGTAAATTCACCAAAATCATCTAACACAAGCAAAAATCCTCTAACACTCTCTTACTGAGACACACCCTGGGGAACCATGGCAAGCGCTCTTGTTTTCCTTCACTGGAACAAGTAATTAACTACATTTGTTCAAGCATATGTGTGTTCCCAGTGGTCTTCTGCTGAAGGACATTAATTCTAACACATTTAAAATCAAATAAATGCAAACACTTGTTTTATATCACATGAACAAAACATAATCAATTTTAATTTCACTACAAAGAAAGAAAATAATTATTAAATAAGTCTATTTCACTAAAGAATTGATGTTGGTTACTGACACACTTTCTAGAATAGAAAGAAATTGCCAAAATCAAGGAAGGTATGTGGAGAGCACTGATGAAATACTCATTTAGAGCCACTGACATCTCATTGTTTTGCGATTTCTAAAAAATTATCTCTTAAAGTTGATATCCCATGTGTGCCTGATGAATAATACATCAGTTTCATTTAGTGTCCCAAACTGTCTAGAAATTTGTAATTTTCTCACATCAAAACCTTTGCATAGGATCTTAAAGGGTTATTCTCTTAGCTGATCAAATTTGAGTAAGAAATTCTTTCTAAATAGCATAATTATGAAAAAAAATTGAATTCTTGTGCAATTAATATTAATACTATTAATATAATTTGGATCTTAGTCCATTTTATGTTTATCACAAAATACTTTCAAGTAATATTGCTCCACATCCTTTTTAAAATTTAGAGCCTTAACACAAAGCAGAATAATTTTATAGCGTCAGCCCTTCAGTCAGGAGAAGAAATGTAGGGTCACCTTTATCCAAAAAGCTTTGATTTATCATTTATTTTACGCTAGTTACTATCTGCAAAGATTTAAATACCTTCATTACAGAATTGCAACAAAAGTATTAAATGAAATATATTTTATACATAATGCTTAATAAACATATAAGCAACATGTTCCCAGGTAAATAATTGATATCAATAAATATTAATTTTTATTCCCACTTCAGTCACAGCCTCCCTCAGTGGAATGAGCTACAAACATGAATACGATTTGACCTTGGAAGGGTTCACACAATTTATATGAAGGTCAGAAGGCCTTTTATCACATAAATACATTAATATATTAGCTACAGTTAATGTAGGTAAGAGGGATTATAAGAGCATGAACTTGTTTTGCTTGGAAGACTTTGAAAGCTACTATGGGAAGGTGATAAAGAGGATAAAATAATGGAAAAGGAATATAAAAAAAATAATATATTTCTGTGCAGTTTCTCTTATGTAGGTTTCTTTGCCCATAAAATACACTTAGAGCAAAAATAGTTTTTGATTGTTTTATGAAAGGTGTGCTGGTTCATATTTGTTGATGCTTTAGTATATTTCACACTTATTAATACTTTGAAAATACTAATTATTTTTCCTCATTCAGTTACTTTTGTGAACTACAATAATTAGTGTGGTAAATTCTTTTTTTTGGCTGTGACTAAAACTCATACTGGCAACGTATCAGAATTTATAAATAAATCTTCTTTGAGTTGCAATGTATTATTCCCTGTCTACAATTTCAGGTATTAAATAAGATATATCAATCAAGATAAATAATTTCATTGAAATGCTTCATTAGCTTACAGAGAAGCCAACCTCTAGACAAATTATAAACCTAAATATTCATGTGCTTATGTGTATCTTCCCAACATGCCAAAGGTGCTGTAGGTCTTTTTCTAAATTATGTTCTAAGAAATGCTGGCAGTCTATGTAATGCTAATAAGTTAGTAAGTGTTCCATGGTTAAATGTTTTTTGAAATATTTCATTTATTTTCTCATCTTCAATATTCAAGATGAACATTAGCATGTTAAATGTTCAGAGAATTTCTAGGAGAAACTTGTTCTATTCAAGAGACAAGGGACATATGAACTGCTAAAATGTCCTTTAAATAAAGAAACCACTTATTAAATTACCAGAAAATAATATGGTTTCTGCTTCTTTACTGTGCTAAGGAATATTTTAAAGTGTCACTTGATAATGATGCCTTGCACTTAGTTACATGGCACTATTCAAAGTAAAAGTACTTTAAATACATCTTAGTAACAGAAAATGAAATGTAGAAAAAGAAAATAGGTTGGATAGTGTAATTGCTTTAAGGAAAAAGAGATTCATTAACTCCATAAGCTCAAAGAAATGATCCTAAAAAAAAAAAAGACAACTTCTGGTCAGCTATTTTTTAAGGTTTTTCACATCTTAAAATGTTCTGTAAAGTAAAACAAATACTGTTACAGTTATTTGGAGAAGTATTGATTTCCTAAAATATAGAGAATAAAGATAAAAATATTAGCTCAGGTTCTTTTCATTCCTTTAGATACAGTTTTTAGAGAAAGATTACCTTTCAAAGGAAAAACTTACCTATTTGTCCAACATTCTTATTCTGGGCACTTTTGATGCAATTCAAGCAGCAAAACTAAAGTGAAAATACATAGATATTTGATAAACATCTATCATTCAATGGATTTATTAATTTTTCTCACTTTAACTCATTTAAACAGTTTGCTGTGAATGACATTATCCCTTTAGTTCTTAGTTTTTGTTTTGTTTTTGTTTTTTTTTTCGTATTGACAGAGTTGATGTGAGTGAGTCTCCTTAACTCACTTCTAGGTCTGAATACTCTTCTAAGAAAAGTTATCATCAAAGTAAAATCTACTTTTTAAATTTTAAACTAAGTTTTTTTCACTTAAAACTATATTTTTTATAATGTGATTAACATATATGCCTTCCTGGAAAAAAAGTCAAACAAAAGATTGTAATTATTCACACTCCTGATAATTGTGATTATTTGTATTTTATTTCTTTGCTTCAAGACATTTATGTTTATATATGTTTGTATTTGGAATAAAAAGGAAAATGGAAAGAGAAAAAGGGAGTGAGAGAAAGAGTGGTTTTGTTTTAAAAAACTGAAGTCTTCTTCATATGATTAACTTTGAACATGATTTTTAATAATTAGTTATATACGTATGGTAATTTCTAATGCAATCCCAGATCAGTGAATATTTATCCTGCTTATACACTGGTAACTAGTGATATATTTTTCACCATATACAAATAATGTATGATTTGAAAAGTCATGTCAAGTATCTCTCCCTGATTATTTCCTCTGGATAACCTATTGAGCAGAATTACTAGGCAAAAAGAAATACTGATTTCCCTTACCCAATAATAGCATATCTTTAAATATAAATTTGACCCTTGTTTTGTCTAATTGATTTGTATTAAAACTGCAGGTGCTCTATTCTTAAATTAAACTGCAAATGACATTTTATACATAAAGCTGCAATAAAGATCCCGAAGAAAACATATACAGATAAAGTAAAAAGAAAAGCAGAAATTCCCTATTGATACTGTGAATAGCTTATGATCATTTTGTCAATGTCCAAATTTTCCATGACATTAAATTGACCTAATATGCAGTTTTCAATTAACTCCATCAAATTCTGAATATTCTGAAAAATATGTATTGATGCCACATAACCCAAATCACTTCTATACTCCTTAATCTTATTCAGTAGGTTAGTCAAGGACTTACTTATAATTCCATAGAAGTCAATTTTATTTATTTTTTTTCTATTTGTATATTTTTTAAACATCTTATTGGAGTATAATTGCTTTACAACCCTCCCTATCCCACCCCTCTAGGTGGTCACAAATCACCGAGCTGATCTCCCTGTGCTATGCAGCTGCTTCCCACTAGCTAGCTATTTTATGTTTGGTAGTGTATATATGTCCATGCCACTCTCACTTTGTCCCAGCTTACCCTTCCCCCTCCCCGTATCCTCAAGTCCATTCTCTAGTAGGAAAAGTCAATTTTAATTAACAGAAAAAGTGAGAGTGAAAGCTTACAGAAAAGAACATAGTTACCACATAGAATTATTATGTGATATCTCCTATATATACTTTAAGAATCTTTTATAGCTTGACAAAACTTTAAGATCCATGTGTTTCTTATACTTTTATTCATCCAATAGCCATTATACTTCATAGTAGAGTAGTATGCACATGTTTAGTGTTAGAAAATATTTGCTGTATCAATAAATTAATTAATGACATTTTACTATTTATACTCACTCTTTCCCATTAGGGATTTCTTCTTAGAAATGTTTCTTCTTTATGTTGTTACTTGGTAACTAAAGTCCAACTTAAGCACTCAATTTTCATTGCCAATAGCTCAAGAGAACAATGTTTTCTTCCCTGTCCCATCACAATGTACTTGCTGTAAATTCTAATCGCTAAAGCAGGGTTCTTAACCTGGTATGCAGATAGAATTTAAAAAATTTGTAAACATGGGTGGGAAAATGCTACACCTTTATCTTCATAGCTCCTTCAAATATAGTATTTCCTTCAGTAAAAAGCTGGGTAAAAATAATCTCTGATTTTGTCATTAATAAAAATCACAGATATTTTATGTCATGTTAAATGTTATGAATATCTCAAAATAGTGCTTATGATACTCTTTGAAATTACAGAATTAGGCCCACTGCTTTTTTAACGTATCAGTAGAGAAGTACATATATATGTATGTATTAGTATCTATATATAAGTATATATATTCATATATATGTAGAATATTTAAAAATATTTTTATACTATTTTACTATCATTAATTTCCTTTATATTTCATTTTATGCATTTAAAAATTTCATCCTAAAAAGGGTGTTACAGACTGGAAAAGTCCTAGTTTAAAAATAAAGAGACTAGGAGCAGTTGCTCAATTGACTTGCTCTATAATAGCTGTGTTAATTTACTCACTGGGATTACAGTGCTATCTTGTGACATTCTCCAGATAACATATTTCTTTCTAATAAGTTCCTTCAGGAGATGTAAAATCTTAACTCAAGGGTATGAAGAAGATACTTACTGAGAAGGAAGGCCTTTTGGTTTATTTTAATTCATACCATGTAGATGGATCTATATTTTTCTCTATGTATCTCACTAGTCCTGCCAAAGCATATGGGTTCATCCCTATTTTCAGAGGTATGCAAATAGTTACAAGCAAGATTTGGATCTTATGAGAGTTTAAGCACAGACTTTTTGTTTTATGTTTGCAACACAACTTATAGCTATGAGTTTGAATGTGTAGAATATACTTCTTTTTCAAGACTAATAAAATTATTACACATGGGAACTTATTAGAAGTTGGGAAAGTATCTGGCAGGTGTTCACTAGTTCTGTTGCTTTGTATACTGAAGAATGAAATCTAATGTCCAGTGGCCATTTCTACTCCCTGGTAACTTTTAAATCTGCTCTTAAATTACTTTAGAATACCAAGCTCATGAAAGTGATGGCAGAAAGACATTTCTCAGACTTTTACACATGTATATCTTCTCAGATCAATATTCCCTTTCCTCCAAAGTCATCCTAAAAAAAAAAAGAAAAAGAAAAAAAAGAAGCAAATCAATATTTCTTTCAGCCAAATTTCAAACTGCCCATTCTAAATTATTTCCTAGACTTATGAGCTTCTATAATTTTACAGATGTTCAGTTTACCTTACTTTATACCTATTTTAAATTTATAGATATTTACAGACTAATACTTTGACAGGCAATAGATTCTCTTATTCTCTTTAAGAGAGCATCAGCTAGTTATTTTTATTGACTCCTTTAGCTAAAGTTATGGCTTTTTTCCCCTCACTTATAAGTGAAAAGGACAGGTAAAGTAAATCTGACCTTTGGTTTATTTCCACAGTCATTTTCATTAGGCTCTGTTATCAAGAGATCCTGGGTGGAACGTATGGTTTTAATGTCCTTAAATATAAGGGAAGCTCAAGAAGCCTCTTTTAAATTACTTCCTTAATTGAAATTTGCTAACAGAGTAGAACTCAAATGTTCTCATCAAAGAAAGAAATTTTAAAAACTATGTACATTTATCAAATCATCGTTATACATTTTAAATATCTTATAATTTTGTTAATTATACTTCAATAAAGCTGGGAAAAGAGAAAAATACAATTACTTCCACTAAAATTGCTGCTTACCTTTGAGAGTGTTAAAAAGATAAAGAGAACATAAAGAAAGAGAAATAATAAAAGGCTAAAAAGGATAAGACGTGTAAAAGAGGAAAGAATGTTAAGAAAAACATCAAAAGAAAGAAAAATTAAAAAGTTGAAAAATAAAAAGGGAGGAAAAGAAAAAAACACAGGGAGGAGTAAAAATAAAGACAAAGAAGAGAAAATATAGATGTGAAGTGAGTGAAAGGCGGAGGTAATAGAGTTAACAAAGTTAAAACAGAAACTACAATTATATCAAGAAACATTTATTTCTAAAACAAAGTGTAATAAACAGAGATAGACTGTAAAGGCTGGAGTTTGAGGTTTTGAAATATAAAGACTGTATTTTGTGAAAAATAGTTATCTAATAAAATTGAATTTAAATAACTTGTGATTTGAACTTTAGAGAAACTTGATAACTTTCTTGAGTACAAAACTTTACATGTTCCATCTTGGAAAGACAGATTTGTTTGTGCATATTAATTTAATGGAGCAATTCAAAAGCTTATTGGGTTCATACTTATGAAGCATGCTTAACATAAATATCTCTAAGAAAATATACTACAGAAATACTAGAAATCATCAGGTATATCTAAATTTAGATAGTATGCATTATTAAAGTATTTACATTTAATATAAATTCTAAGATGAGGTTCTTATGATACTATTATGTTTACTGGGAATGTACTTACTTTTAACAGTGCTACACTTGGGGAACTACAGAATATAGAGAAGAAAAACACCCATGTGTCATTATTATGTTGTGGACTAAGTATATGTAATATGCAGTTTCAGAACTTTACAACACCAAATAAAGATGGGCTCTTCATTCCTTTTACTAACCAGTACACTGGCAGACAACTTTGAAAAGAATACACGTTTTACAAAAGCAATTATCCATTTTTATTTTGTTTACATTGCACTGAAAATTTACATCATACTTTTACAAAGTTTTTTTTTCATAAAAATATACTTCTTTACAAAAGTGTATGCATTAATATAAGAGGAGTAGCCAGTTGCAGAAGAAACATTGTTTAAACAAGATCTTAAATGTATTAACCTTAACATTAATGAATGAATCATTGTTATTGCAGTCATTTGAATAAACAAGAATAAATAAATGATGGGATAAAATTTAAAACAGCATCCTGTCAGTAGAGTACAATGTTGAGAAAATTATATGAATTTCCAAAACAATGTATCTCAAAGTAGTTTACAAGAAATTCACTATATGTTGTAGACATAGATCCAAGTAGCGCTCCAGGTGCAATGATTTCTCTTAGGCACTCTGTCTCATGATACAAAAAGTCGAGACTGTTTACAGGTTTATCCATATTTGAAAGGGACAAGAACAAAGTGTTCACACTGGGTACATAATTTACTCTATGAAATAAAACATGCTATAAAAAGAAGACAATGACCTATTAAATCAAAATGCTGGCATTACTGTGATACAGTTGTAAATGAGCCACCAATAACTTGCCAATACATATCTTAATTTGACTATGAAAGAAACCTGTCATATCTGAAAGCTGCTTCTTAAGAATTAGAGTACAGAAATTTTAAAATATATGAAAATTTGGTAAATCCACAACTTTAGGAAATAAATTTATATTGGTGATTTGAAAGTAATTTCTTTTTTTAGTCATTTTGAGTAGGGGCTGGTCCAAAATATATGTTTAACTCATTGTTGACTAAAAGTTAAAAATTTTTAAAACTTAGAATTCTAACTCACTGTTAGATAAAAGTTCAAAATAATGTTAAATAAATTTGAAGGCTCAACTGGAAGGATAAGTAGATATACCATAAACTAAATAAGTAGATTAATAGGTTCTATTTGTTCTTGCAGAAACATTGGAAAGTTTGGTAAAGAATGGTAAGTTTGGTGTCTCAGATAACTGCAAAATTATCTTTATTATAGATAATTTTTGGCAGCTAAAGTGGTTTCTGAGTGACAAAACAGACTGAAGCAAGGAGTTAAACACTATCCCATGGCTCACTGAATAATACTGGTTACAACATAATGAGGGAAATCAGGAGGATAGCACGATGATCTTGCCATTTGCAGAAACTATGACAACCAGTCTAAAAAAAGATAGCAATATGATGCTGAAGAACAAAGACCAGAGAGTCAAATCAGAGTGGGCAATCTTATCGCTTCTGTGGCATAAGCTAGTTCATAAACATTTCAGGGCATGACTCAATCTGAAATAACCAGGGAAATAAAGAAAACAATGACTCAATTAATAGGAAGGAACAGCCGATAGAGTGGTGTGAAACACAGACTTATGGGTGTGATGTAGCTCATGACAGTTAAAGAGAAGTCAGTGATCTATTGACTCTTGTAAGTATAGCTCTTATTTTCTACCCTATATCATTTTTTTAACCCAGTCCCTCTAATATAGTTTATAAAGCACAGAAATACTGATAGTGGATGCTCCTCCAATATATGCAAATAAGTTTATGTTTTAGAATAATCTCCTTTTTAAAAAAAGCAAATAAACTGTGAGTAAGCACTCTCAGAGTGCAGCCGATTTTTGTAAAACTCTCCATGGTAAACATGAAGAAGAATTATGTCCAGTTTACGAAAAAACACTCTTCTCTATCATTCCTCGGGAAAAGGTGACCCAGCAAGTCCTGAAAAGTGTGCTTTAATTTGTTTATCAGTGAACTAAATGTGCACTGTTTTGTGTGTCAATTTCCAAGCTTTTGAAGAAGGCAAAGGTTGCCACGTTATACCATTGTGCAGACTGTGTTCAAGTTGGGATCGAACCGTACTGCCTTCCCTTCCACTGACTTCGAGTTGGTGTCATACATGGGATTTTCAAAAGCTGCTTGGCCATTGTTATTTTCATGAACTGAACATCCTGTATACTGTGTTTTGGGTGCAGTCCTGTTGATGAGAACATTGATTAGCTATATGTTAACTTTCTTCAAGAAATAGCAGAGTAGGGCTCAAACACAATGACTCGAGTTATTGTTAATGGATAATGTAACTTGAAAGTATTAATTGAGAAACCATAAACTCAATACAACACATGTGAACATTTTACCTGTCACTTTTAAATCCTGAGTGACTTATTATTTACATACAATATATATTTATAAAGAGCACCAATATGAGTAAGTGTAAATAAATGATATCATGGCTATTCTCATTAATTTTCTTATGAAATAATGTTATCATTATGAAATAGCATGTAAAATATAACTAAATTATGATGCTGATGAATTTTAATCTCATTACTCTTCATTCCTCAAATATTTACTGAGCATCTATTAAGTACTAGGCATGATCCTAGGCATTGGATATATATATATTTTTTTTTTAAGAAAAACATGAAGTCATCACTCTCATGGAGCTCATATTGTAATGATAGAAAGCAATGAATAAATTAAAAATAATAAAACAAGAAAAATAATAGATAATGAAAACTGTTTTGATAAAAAGGAAAATGGTTTATAGGACAGGAAGTAACTGGGAGCCAGTTTAGGAGAGGTAATAAGGAAAAGCATCTCTAACGAGGCAAAATTTAATCTGAGACTTGAAGGACAATAAGGAGTCGGTTCTGCAGTAATAGGAAGGGGGTTCCAAGAAGAGTAGACATCTAATGCTGATGCCTAATTTGGGAAGATGCTTGGAGTAACCCAGAAACATAACTATTCAGTTGGCTTAAAATTATATACAGTAGAGCAAGTAAATTCAAAATCTCAGAGAAGAAATTACTATCTATACTGATATTCAAGTCATGAAAATAGTTTCCAAAGAGTTACTGATAACTGAACGTTTGCCATTAGTTTATAAAACACATGGAACCTAGGCTGGCTGGTATAAGTTGCTCATCTTGAATTCTTGCTTCATTTTTTTATTTGTCTCCTTTTTGACTAATGTTTATTTCTAGTTTCTCTTTCCCACATCCCACTGCATAATTTGCTGACATTTGTAATGGAACAAAGGCATACTTGCCCTTACCTGTTTCTCAAACCTAATTCCTAAAAAGCCTTTGAAATAAATCTCCTGTTTACCCCAAACACCACAAATTTCAACGATTTATTTTAGTGTAATTTGTATTTGCCGTTATGCGCTTTTACTACCCCTAATGCATTTTCTGAATTTTTCTCCATACTAAAAATTGTTAGGTGATTTGTATGATGACAATATGAAAAAAAACTATCTAAAGCTTCTTTCAAAAGCATCATCTATATATTGTTATATAATATAAATTATATTGATTACAACTTGCTCTTGCCAGGTGTATAATTCTAATGGATCATATTTGTCTCTCTTTTTTCAAACTAGATTCACAATAGAAACAGAAGGAACATCGTTTCCTTCTAATTAGGTAAGGATCATAAATATGTAAAACAATTTCCTTCTGCTAATATTGAGCCACAGCTTTAAGTAAAATAATATCAAGCTTTAGAAAAGTTTACACATCAATGAAAATTAACTTAAAACTAATCATTTCTAAATATAAGAGCAAAATCTATAAAACTCTTAGAAAACATACAAGTTGTATGACCTTGAATTTGGCAATGGTTTCTTAGGTATAACACTAAGCAAAAGTAACAAAAGAAAAAAGAAATAAATTTTACTTAATCAAAATGAAAAACTTGTATATCAAAGAACACTATCAAGAGAGTGGAACTACAACCCACAGAAAGAGAAATATTTGCAAACCATATATCCAAAAAGGCCTAGTATCCAGAATACATAGAGAACTATTATACCTCAACAACAATAAGACAAATAACCCAATTTTAAAAATGGGCAAAATACTTGAATAGGCATTTCTTCAAAGAATGTAGGCAAATGACCAACAGGCACGTGAAAAGATGCTCAATGTCATTAGTAATTAGAAAAATGTAAATTAAAACCACATGAGATACCACTTCACTAGGATGGTTAAATGGAGGAGTACCATATAACCCAGCAATTCCATTCTTGAGTACATACTCAAAAAAACTGAAACATATTCAAACACAACGTGTACACAAATGTGTATAGCAGCACTATTCATAATAGAAAAAACATAGGAACAATCCAAACGTCCATCAGCTGATGAATGGACATATTTAAACACAACACATTCAAACATACAATGCAATATTATTCAGCCATATAAAGGAATAGTATGCAGATATATGGTAAAACATGGATAAAAGTTGAAAACATATTACATTCAAGAAGCCAGATATAAAATGTCACATATTGTATGATTCCATTTATATAAAATATCCAGAAGAGGCAAACCAACAGATAGAAAGCAGATTAGTAGTTGCCTGGGGCAGGGGTGGGAAGAGTAGGGAGTTACTGCTTAGTGGGTACAGTTTCCTTTTGGGGTGATGGACATTGTGAATGTACTAAATGTCACTGAACTGTACACCTACAATGGTTTCAATGATTTTATGTTATGTGTATTTTATCACAATAATAAAAAAGATTAGCATAGCTTGCTTTATAAATAAATTTAGTGATGATTTTTATCATTAATAATATCTTATATTGACAAGGCCTAAACAGCTGCTAATGCACAATTGTTACAAATTTAAATAATATTAAATAAATCATTCTTAGATAATACAGACTGGCATTTATAATAAAAACATCAGTTTTGAGAAAAATACATTACATTTAGATATTCATTCAATTATCTGCATACTTTTTTCTTCTTTTTTTTTTTTTCGTACTTTTTTTCTTAGTAAGGGATGGTCCCAAATAGTGGAGAATTGCATAGTGAAGCCCCTCACCAGGATGTTGTAATGGATGTAGTGAACAGGGACCAACGAATAATCTATATAGTCATATATGAAATATAACACAAATATAATATATTAACTCCATCATCTTCTAAAAGCAACAGAGATAAATGAGAGGATTAGAGGATTTTATCATCTGTCTCCCTGGGTAAAATCTATCAGTATTTTCAGGTGAAATAAGAGGTTTGGACACAACTTCTTCCTAGTTCTCTAAATAAATCTGGCAGCAGATATCACCGCTTCAATTTAAACCTTAACTTAGATTTGTATCTCTAAAGTTTCAATATGGATAATGTAAAAATAACCTATACAATTAGCTATGTACCAGGAATTTGACAGGCAAAAAGGAGGAAGGGTTAAGTTGAATGCTTGTGCAACTTAACAGAGCAATTTTAGTTGTGTGTATATTGCTGTGGTGGAGGGAAAGGCAGGGGAAAAAATGGTTTCAACAACCGTGGAAATATTTGGCACACAGAGATTTAAACAACCCAGAAAAAAAATGCAAGTTAGAATTTGAACTAGAGAGTAAAAAGAACATGAAATATAAATTTGGGAAATGCTTTATACTTAAAATCAACAAACTTACCTTTGTTTATAAAGATAAAATCCAAATCCTGCAAATATAAGTGCAAAAAAAGGCACAAGAATAGCAATGGCCACAGAACTACTATTTGTACCATAAGGTTGATTTGAAGAATTTGAACCTTCTGACATATTCAGTCCTATAAAATAAGAAAATAACTTATAAAATCAACCCTACTTTATCACAAATGAGTTTTTAGTTTTGTGAACCAATTAATTTCTCCCTTGCTCAAGATATCTACTTGGAAATATCTGCAAGATGTACTTGGAAATGTACATAGTACAACAAAAATAATTCACAAAACTCCTTCAACTCATTTCCACAATTTTGCACAGTGCCTACTATGTATAAGGTATTTTTCCAGGAAAGGACACAGAATAAAAAATATGCAGAGTCTCTGAACTGAAGAGTTCATACAATTGTGGGAAGAATACAGAGCCACAAATAAGTATATATATCAAGGATGAATTCATGATCAATGTGCTTTAGGAAAGGAAGGAGTAATTCCATCTGGTGGTATGTAAGAATGCTTTCTGGAAGACTTATGAGCTTGACCTTGAAGATCAATAGAACAACAAATAGGGGAGGAAGCAGGACCATCAGAAGCCTAGAAATGGGAAGGTGAGTGGCATATTTAGAGGATGTGACAAGCATTAGGCATGTCTGTGTGGAAAGGACATGTGGTAGGGAATAGGAGGGCAAAATGATACATTATTTGAAAAGGCATAAATATGATTCTAAACAGCCCAAACTTTCCACCCACCTATAGTGAGGAACAACTGGATGTGTTTGGGGGAAAAAACAAAAAAGGCTCAGTGATAAGATACAAGATTTAGAACAGCGACTAGGGTGAGATGGACTTGAGGGAGTCTGGTCTGAAAGCAAGAGTAGTTTGAAGATTGCAGGAACATCCTAGATAAAAACGGAAATTAAGATGTGAACTGCAGCACTAGGAAAAGCATGAAAAGATAGATTCAGGGGAACTTGTTTGTGTGGATGAAAGGGAGAAGAAGGCATAGGATTTAGTTATGTTCTACTTGGGGCTGAGTAAGTGGTTATGACATTTGCACAGTTAGGAAATGAGAAAAATCAGGTTTGTCAACATGTTGGCACAGTGACTAGGGAAGAGAAAATAAATAACAAGCTCTTTTTTTAGAAAGAAATAGTTCCTTTTCTATAGGTGCTGTTTTAGACATGTAGTGCTTGAGATGCTTTAGGGAATATTATATGAAAAAATCTTGCATTCATTTACACAAGTGTGTTAATATACTGTGTTAATGTTTTATCCTGCTTTTAAAACTAACAATTTTGGCAAGACATTATCTGAAATGACATCTTATTAACATTGCTCATTTGGAGAAAACTGATTTCCCTTTTTTTTTGTGGTATGTGGGCCTCTCACTGTTGTGGCCTCTCCCGTTGCAGAGGACAGGCTCCGGACGCGCAGGCTCAGCAGCCACGGCTCACGGGCCCAGCCGCTCCGCGGCATGTGGGATCTTCCCGGACCGGGGCACGAACCTGTGTCCCCTGCATAGGCAGGCGGACTCTCAACCACTGCGCCACCAGGGAAGCCTTGATTTGCCTTTTCGATAAATATTCAACTAAGTCATACCTTAGTCCAGGTTAAAAAGTGTTAGTACCTTTTTTATAAATTATTTTTCCAGGGACTCATAAAACTTATGTAAAAGTTCAAAGCAATGGAATTTTTAAGATAAACATCAAGTAGTAGATTTTAGAACATGAATTTATTCTTTATGCATTAATACCACAACATAGTAATGGGAGACAGTACACCTTAGGAAAATTATACACCAAAAGCTATGTTAATAAATACATTCAAATGAGACCATTAAATGTTTATACACATTTTAGAAGAGTTAGAAATAAAAATGACAAAACCCTGTGCCTCCCACCATGGAAAATTTATACATCTGAAGAGCACAAAGTCCCCAAACAGGGCTCACTCCTCAAAGTTATTTTCCCTTTCCAGACGCTATGAGTCAAAGTGCCACTACATGTTTTTGGAGCAGTAAGAAAATTGTGACAATATTCAAATTGCAGAGAAGTATTTTCTCATATGATAAAATTATTTAGTTTAATATTTTCTTTCATATCTATATCACTTTTTCTCCTTTTTACTTGCTTGAGGGCAAGGCAGTTTGTCATGTTTATTAGAAATATGCTGAAAAACTAAACATTGTATGGAGCTGGAACACAGAGAAACAATATTCTGAAGAATGCAAATATTTAAAAGGTTATCAAATGTATCAATGTATAGTCCTGACAATGCAAAATTCAAAGTATAGTAAGTGTGTCTAATGTTCAGAATCCATTGTACTTTCTTATGATATCTGGAGTAATAAAAGAACTACATGAAAATGAAAATGAATACATTACCCAGTCTTTGTAGTCCAAATTGCCCATAATCTTTGCCCTGAATAAATCCTTGAAATACATAAGTAGCTCCATCAGGCTCAGCAGAAACCTAAAAGTATTTGTAAGTTTGGTTAAAACTGAAGACTGGCCACAGATATATTTTCCCAGCCTTAGAAAATATTCAGTTTTACTCTGAAATGAATATTATGCAGAATTCCTTTCCCCATATCTTCTACTATGTAAAACACAGAACACTGTGAAAATCTGCCATCATTAAAAAGCAAAATTTAAAATTTCATCTTTAAATAATTATGATACTGGAAAAAAGGGATTTGTTATTAACATAATGATACAGATTTATAGACTTCTTTTAGGCTAAGAAACCAGTTGTCAAGAAAAAGGGCAATGATATGATGAAACAGAATAAGGCAAATGGTCAATTAAATTTAAAATATAATAATACTGTTCTTTGTAGATTAGATTACTGTTCGACATATATGCACCCCTTTCCCCCCACTCCCCATCAACCTTCATGGAAAGAGTATACTTTCTACCTCACTGAGTTGGATTTGGTCCTGTGACTTGATTTGGTCAGTGGAATGTGGGTGGAATTGACAATTGGTCAGTTCCAAGCCTAGGACTTAAGAGGCATGTTTCCCATTATAAGTGAAAGAAGCCAGTCACAAAAGACCACGTATTGTATGACTCCATAAATATGAAAGCCTAGAACAGGGAAATCTAAAGAGACAGAAAATAGAGTTGTGGTAGCTTGGGGTTGTGGGGGTGATGAGGGGTAGATGGGTGATAGCTACAGGGTATGAAGTTTCTTTTTGAGGTGATGGAAATATTCTAAAATCAACTGTGGTGATGGCTACATATCTGTAAATATATGTGTGTGTGTTTAATTAGCTCAATTTAGAAAATTAGATTTTTCTGGAATTTTAATGACAAACCAAAGCATAAATTTGTTATTAAAATTAGCAGCAGACTTTTAAAGAACTATACTTACAAAGCCATCCATGGCCCAATTTTCCTCCTTCATTTTCTTCACAGAAGCTTGAGCTGGTACTTTAATAAGATAGATGTGTAATATTAGGCGAGCTTCTTGGCTTTTATATACTCCTGTAAAATGTAAGGGCATTTAGTCTATTAATTTTGCAAACAGTTCTGCTTTACTTTACTATCTATAACTACTTAAATATATCACAAATGCATGTGATAGAAAAGAAATAAAACATGACCAAGTCAAGGCCACCTTCACCCATAATGCTTTTCACAAATCCTGCAATATATATTGATCTCTCTTTAGCTGAAATTTTCAACTGAAATCTTAACTGTGGGGTTTAAATTACCTATGCTATTAAAATTAAATATTACTGTTCTTAATAACATCATTCCAAGATTATTGTAAACAAAATGATTTCTTCCCCCAAACAAATTTAAAATCTTCAAGGATATGAATCAAATGTTAAAATTCCAGATATTTTCCTTAATAATAAGTTAGGTGCCAACTCTGAGAAAAAGAGTATTCGAGGTGCTACTGGCACCACAAAGATGAATATGTTGTTCCTATCTAAAAATAGGATGCTTAGGTGAATTTCTGATGAAATAGGAGATATAATGATAGAGATAGAGAATGTGATGAATTAAAAGACAGAAGAGAGAAGGATCATTTCACACTGGAGTGCTTAGGAAATACTTATTAAGAAAAAAGAGCATTTGAGCTGGATCTCAAAAATCAAGTAGAATTTTTAATTCAAGAAGGTAAATATAGTAATGGCATAAAGGAGAGAAGCAAGATGACTACAATTTTTTTTTTTTTTTCCTGAACGGGAGTATTCCAAGAGTAGGAATAAGCTGGAATGTAAATGTGTTTAGGTGAATGATAGAATATAAGTTTCTAAGTAAAAATTTTGTGATTAACTGATGATTGAAATTTGACTCATTACTTCATTCACTTAATATTTCACCTATGTAATAAGGTATCATAAAAATTAGCTGGGAATACAACTATAATGATGCATAGATCTTGACCTAAAGTAAATTACAATTAATAGGGAAAACATACAAAAGTAACCAAAATTACTGGGAAAATGTTATAATGAACTTTATGGAGACAAGGATAGAAAGTCTAACTATTTATGTTTGTTTATCTATATTTGTAGAAATTTGTTTTAAAATTTTTCTAAATTAGAATATACATTTAGTGCTAACTCTCTTACACAAGGAAAATAAAAATTTATGTTTCAAAATTAAGTAAATCAGTAGTAACATATTCCATTCATTCATATAAAGCTTCTTTCAATTTATATGATGTAATTGTGTATATTTTAAAAATTAAAATACATATTAACTTCTTTTTTTTTTTTTTTTTTTTTTTTTTCTCGGTATGCGGGCCTCTCACTGTTGCGGCCTGTCCCGTTGCCGAGCACAGGCTCCGGACGCGCAGGCTCAGCGGCCATGGCTCACGGGCCCAGCCGCTCCGCGGCATGTGGGATCCTCCCGGACCAGGGCACGAACCCGCGTCCCCTGCATCGGCAGGCGGACTCCCAACAACTGCGCCACCAGGGAAGCCCCCCATATTAACTTCTAATACCTTTACTTTGGGTTTAAGGTAGGTTCATTCAACAATACAAAATGAAGCTTTATAGTTCTTATAAAATTTACAAAATCAACAGATATAATTTTATTTTCTATTTTATTTATACCACAAATTATTCCATTATTAATAATTGTATGGGATATATACATTGCCAAGAAATTTAAAAATACATATTTCATATTTTCAATATCAATACTTTTAAAATGTATTTTTAAATGAGAGCAATAATTCAAATTCATTGTGGCCCATTTTGTTCCAGATGCATTTCTTTTTTTTTTTTCTAAACATCTTTATTGGACTATAATTGCTTTACAATGGTGTGTTAGCTTCTGTTTATAACAGAGTGAATCAGTTATACATATACATATATCCCCATATCTCCTCCCTCTTATGTCTCCCTTCCATCCTCCCTATCCCACCCCTCCAGCTGGTCACAAAGCACCGAGCTGATCTCCCTGTGCTATGTGGCTGCTTCCCACTAGCTACCTATTTTACATTTGGTAGTATATATAAGTCCATGCCACTCGCTCACTTTGTCCCAGCTTATCCTTCCCCTCCCCGTGTTCTCAAGTCCATTCTCTACATCTGTGTCTTTATTCCTGTCCTGCCCCTAGGTTCTTCAGAAAAAAAATTTTTTTTTTAGATTCCATATATGTGTGTTAGCATACAGTACTTGTTTTTCTCTTTCTGACTTACTTCACTCTGTATGACAGACTCTAGGTCCATCCACCTCACTACAAATAACTCAATTTCGTTTCTTTTTATGGCTGAGCAATATTCCATTGTATATATGTGCCACGTCTTTATCCATTCCTCTGTCAAAGGACACCTAGGTCGCTTCCATGTCCTGGCTATTGTAAATAGAGCTGCAATGAACATTTTGGTACATGACTCTTTTTGAATTATGGTTTTCTCAGGGTATATGCCCAGTAGTGGGATTTCTGGGTCATATGGTAGTTCTAATTTTAATTTTTTGAGGAACTTCCGTACTGTTCTGCATAGTGGCTGTATCAATTTACATTCCCACCAACAGTGCAAGAGGGTTCCCTTTTCTCCACACCCTCTCCAGCATTTCCTGTTTGTAGATTTTTTGATGATGGCCACTCTGACCGGTGTGAGATGACACCTCATTGTAGTTTTGATTTACATTTCTCTAATGATTAGTGATATTGAGCATCCTTTCATTTGTTTGTTAGCAATCTGTATATCTTCTTTGGAGAAATGTCTGTTTAGGTGTTCTGCCCATTTTTGGATTGGGTTGTTTGTGTTTTTGATATTGAGCTGCTTATAAATTTTGGAGATTAATCCTTTGTCAGTTGCTTGATCTGCAAATATTTTCTCCCATTCTGAGGGCTGTCTTTTCGTCTTGTTTATGGTTTCCTTTGCTGTGAAAAGTTTTTAAGTTTCATTAGGTTCCATTTGTTTATGTTTGTTTTTATTTCCATTTCTCTAGGAGGTGGATCAAAAAGGATCTTGCTGTGATTTATCTCAGAGTGTTCTGCTTATGTTTTCCTCTGAGTTTTATAATGTCTGCAGATTTAGGTCTTTAATCCTTTTTGAGTTAATTTTTGTGTATGGTGTTAGGGAGTGTTCTAATTTCATTCTTTTACATGTAGTTGTCCAGTTTTCCCAGCACCTTTTATTGAACAGTTTTTTCTACATTGTATATTCTTGACTCCTTTATCAAAGATAAGGTGACCATATGTGTGTGGGTTTATCTCTGGGCTTTCTATCCTGTTCCGTTGATCTATATTTCTTTTTTTGTTCCAGTCCCATACTGTCTTGATTACTGTAGCTTTCTGGTATAGTCTGAAGTCAGGGAGCCTGATTAATCCAGCTCCGTTTTTCTTTCTCAAGATTGCTTTGGCTATTCGTGGTCTTTTGTGTCTCCATACAAATTGTGAAATTTTTTTGTTCTAGTTCTGTGAAAAATGCCATTGGTAGTTTGACAGGGATTGCACTGAATCTGTAGATTGCTTTGGGTAGTATAGTCATTTTCACAATGTTGATTCTTCCAATCCAAGAACATGGTATATCTCTCCATCTGTATCATCTTTGATTTCTTTCATTAGTGTCTTATAGTTTTCTGCATACAGGTCTTTTGTCTCCTTAGGTGGGTTTATTCCTAGGTATTTTATTCTTTTTGTTGCCATGGTAAATGGGAGTGTTTCCTTAATCTCTCTTTCAGATTTTTCATCATTAGTGTATAGGAATGCAAGAGATTTTTGTGCCTTAAATTTGTATCCTGCTACTTTACCAAATTCAGTTGATTAACTCTAGTAGTTTTCTGGTAGCATCTTTAGGATTCTCTATGTATAGTATCATGTCACCTGCAAAGAGTGATAGCTGTCTTTCTTCTTTTTTTTTTTTTTTTTTTTTTTTGCGATACATGGGCCTCTCACTGCTCTGGCCTCTCCCGTTGCGGAGCACAGGCTCCAGATTGCGCAGGCTCAGTGGCCATGGCGCACGGGCCCAGCCACTCCGCAGCATGTGGGATCCTCCTGGACCAGGGCACAAACCCACGTCCCCTGCATTGGCAGGCAGACTCTCAACCACTGCACCACCAGGGAAGCCCCTGTCCTTCTTCTTTTCTGATTTGGATTTCTTTTATTTCTTTTTCTTCTCTGACTGCTGTGTCTAGGACTTCCAAGACTTTGTTGAATACCAGTGGTGACAGTGGACATCCTTGTCTTGTTCCTGATCTTAGAAGAACTGCTTTCAGTTTTTCACCATTGAGAATGATGTTGGCTGTGGGTTTGTCATATATGGCCTTTATTATGTTGAGGTAAGTTCCCTCTATGACTACTTTTTAGAGTATTTTTATCATAAATGGGTGTTGAGCTTTGTCAAAAGCTTTTTCTGCATCTCCTGAGATGATCATGTGGTTTTTCTCCTTCAATTTGTAAATATGATGTATCACATTGATTGATTTGTGTATATTGAAGAACGCTTGCATTCCTGGGATAAACCGCACTTGATCATGGTATATGATCCTTTTAATGTACTGTTGGATTCTGTTTCCTAGTATTTTGTTGAGGATTTTTGTATCTATGTTCATCAGTTATATTGGACTGTAGTTTTCTTGCTTTGTGACATCTTTTTCTGGTTTTGGTTATCAGGGTGATGGTGGCCTCATAGAATGAGTGTTCCTCCCTCTGCTATATTTTGCAAGAATTTGTGAAGGGTACCTGTTAGCTCTTCTCTAAATTGTTCATAGTATTCACCTGTGAAGCCATCTGGTCCTGTGCTTATGTTTGTTGGAAGATTTTTAATCACAATCTCAATTTCAGTGCTTGTGATAGGTCTGTTTATATCTTCTCTTTCTTCTTGGTTCAGTCTCAGAAGGTTGTGCTTTTCTAAGAATTTATCCAATTCTTCCAGCTTTTCCAGTTTATTGGCATATAGTTGCTTGTAGTAATCTCTCATGAACCTTTGTATTTATGCATTGTCAGTTGTTACTTCTCCTTTTTCATTTCTAATTCTATTGATTTGTATCTTCTCCCTTTTTTCTTGATGAGTCTGGCTAATGGTTTACCAATTTTATTTATCTTCTCAAAGAACCATCTTTTAGTTTTATTGATCTTTGCTATTGTTTCCTTCATTTCTCCTTCCTTTATTTCTGATCTGATCTTTATGATTTCTTTCCCTCTGCTAACTTCGGGGTTTTTTTGTTCTTCTTTCTCTAATTGCTTTAGGTGTAAGGTTAGGTTGTTTATTTGAGATGTTTCTTGTTTCTTGAGGTAGGATTGTATTGCTATAACCTTCCCTCTTAGAACTGCTTTTGCTACATCTCATAGGTTTTGGGTTGTCGTGTTTTCATTGTCATTTGTTTCTAGGTATTTTTTGATTTCCCCTTTGATTTCATCATTGATCTCTTGGTTATTAAGTAGTGTATTGTTTAGCCTCTATGTGTTTGTATTTTTTATAGTTTTCCTGTAATTGATATCTAGTCTCATAGCGCTGTGGTCAGAAAAGATACTTGATACAATTTCAATTTTCTTAAATTTACCAAGGCTTGATTTGTGACCCAATATATGCTCTATCCTGGAGAGTGTCCCATGAGCACTTGAGAAGAAAGTGTATTCTGTTGTTTTTGGATGGAATGTCCTATAAATATCAATTAAGTCCATCTAGTTTAATGTATTATTTAAAGCTTGTGTTTCCTTATTTATTTTCATTTTGGATGATCTGTCCATTGGTGAAAGTGGGGTGTTAAAGTCCCCTACTATGATTGTGTTACTGTCGATTTCCCCTTTTATGGCTGTTATATTTTGCCTTATGTATTGAGATGCTCATATGTTGGGTGCATAAATATTTACAATTGTTATATCATCTTCTTGAATTGATTCCTTGATCATTATGTAGCATCCTTCTTTGTCTCTTCTAATAGTCTTTATTTTAAAATCTATTTTGTCTCATATGAGAATTGCTACTCCAGCTTTCTTTTGATTTCCATTTGCATGGAATATCTTTTTCCACCCCGTCACTTTCAGTCTGTTTGTGTCCCTAGGTCTGAAGTGGGTCTCTTGTAGACAGCATATATATGGGTCTTGTTTTTGTATCCATTCAGTCAGTCTGTGTCTTTTGGTGGGAGCATTTAATCCTTTTACATTTAAGGTAATTATCGATACGTATGTTCCTATTACCATTTTCTTAATTGTTTTGGGTTTGTTATTGTACGCCTTTTCCTTCTCTTGCGTTTCCTGCCTAGAGAGATTCCTTTAGCATTTGTTGCAAAGCTGGGTTGGTGGTGCTGAATTCTCTTAGCTTTTGCTTGTCTGTAAAGCTTTTAATTTCTCTGTCAGATGTGAATGGGATCCTTGCTGGGTAGAGTAATCTTGATTGTACGTTTTTCTCTTTCATCACTTTAAATATGTCCTGCCACTCCCTGCTGGCTTGCAGAGCTTCTGCTGAAAAATCAGCTGTTAACCTTATGGGGATTCCCTTGTGTGTTACTTGTTGCTTTTCCCTTGCTGCTTTTAATATTTGTTCTTTGTATTTAATTTTTGATAGTTTGATTAATATGTGTCTTGGCGTGTTTCTCCTTGGATTTATCCTGTACGGGACTGTCTGTGCTTCCTGGACTTGATTAACTAGTTCCTTTCCCATATTAAGGTGGTTTTCAACTATAATCTCTTCAAATATTTTCTCAGTTCCTTTCTTTTTCTCTTCTTCATCTGGGGCCCCTGTAATTCAAATGTTGGTGCATTTAATGTTGTTCTAGAGGTCTTTGAGACTGCCCTCAATTCTTTTCATTCTTTTTTCTTTATTCTGCTCTGTGGTAGTTATTTCCACTATTTTATCTTCCAGGTCACTTATCCGTTCTTCTGCCTCAGTTATTCTGCTATTGATCCCTTCTAGAGAATTTTTAATTTCATTTATTGTGTTGTTCATCTCTTTTTATTTGCTCTCTAGTTCTTCTAGGTCCTTGTTAAACGTTTCTTGTATTTTCTCCATTCTACTTCAAAGATTTTGGATCATCTTTACTGTCATTACTCTGAATTCTTTTTTGGGTACACTGCCTATTTCCTCTTCATTTGTTTGGTCTGGTGAGTTTTTACCTTATTCCTTCATCTGCTGTGTATTTCTCTGTCTTCTCATTTTGCATAACTTACTGTGTTTGGGCTCTCCTTTTCACAGGCTGTAGGTTTGTAGTTCCCGTTGTTTCTGTTGTCTGCCCCCATTGGCTAAGGTTGGTTCAGTGGAGGGGAGGGGTGCCTGTGTTCTGGTGGATGAGGCTGGATCTTGTCTTTCTGGTGGGCAGGACCCCAACCAGTGGTGTGTTTTGGGGTGTCTGTGAACTTATTATGATTTTAGGCAGCCTCTCTGCTAATGGGTGGGATTGTGTTCCTGTCTTGCTAGTTGTTTGACATATGGTGTCCAGCACTGTAGCTTGCTGGTTGTTGAGTGGAGCCAGGTCTTAGCATTGAGATGGGGATCTCTGGGAGAGCTTTCACCATTTGGTATTATGTGGAGCTGGGAGATCTCTGGTGGACCAGTGTCCTGAACTCAGCTCTGCCACCTCAAAGGCACAGGCCTGACACTCAGCTGGAGCACCAAGACCCCGTCAGCCACACAGCAGATCAGCAGAAGTTTAAAAGCTTGACAGTATCCTCTGTTGTTAAGGGTGTGGAGATACAGTCTCTATTTTACATTGCTATTGAGAAGGCAAAAGGGTAAAACCAACAACAACTCTGTCAGTATGTCTTCATCAACCAAATGAGCTAGCCAATGTGGGACACAGGACCACTCACTCAGTGGAAGAATCCCATGCTGAGCTTCAAAGCTTCCAAGATCTTGGCAGCTGGGAAGTGAAAGGCAGAGGGAGGGAGTGTGGGGCAGGAGCAGCTCCTGTGCATGTGCCCATGGGAGTCCAGATGCATTTCTAACATCTGAGGCATTAGTAATGAACTGGAAGGCAAAGAGCTGCTCTCTTAGAGCTTGTATTGCTGGAGTATAGACAAATCATGTCATGTCATACTATACTATACTACACTATACTATAATTTCAAATAGTGAAAAGAAGAGAATGAAACAAGATAAGACTGCCTATGACTAAGAGTGAGTCTATTTGTAATGTGAAGCTTACTTTAGATAGGGTCATCAGAAGTACTGTTGACAAGATGACATTTGAGGAAACATTTGAATGTCAGAAAAAAACACAGTATTCAAAGATAATGAGGGAAGTGCATTAGATAGAGGAAACAGAGACCTGAGAAAGTTGAGCAGATGGATAGGGCTCTGGGTTCTGTCTGCCTGTTTAAGGTAGTGTAACTCTACCTTTTCTGTCTTAAATTGTAGTGTCCTCCTAAACATTCTCATTTGAAGACATAATTTTGTGACCATAGAATAGCTTGCAAATCACTGATCCAGTCTCTTTGGTGTTATGAGAATAGAGAAGGAGTTAGTTATATTCAAATTGAAAGTTCTGTTCTATTTCATGACATGTCATTCTAGCCACATAAAAATATTCTTGAGGGAGCTTATTTCAGAATCACAGAGTTTTGTATTTGTGTAGTAATATTCATGCATCAATGAAAAAAACAGAAAGCCTTGTTTCTGAATGAATTATGAATGTCATCAAAAATATAGCAAATATTTCACAGTATAAAAATCACTAAAAAAATGATGATGTGATGGAAATGAAGGTATAAAGGCATTGTTTGCTGTTCTTTAATGTGATACCTGAAAGTAGTAGTTCCATGTTGCTGTTACTGAGTGTTGCATTGACTCTCCCAGTGGAAGCATTGAAACTAGTAACTGTCAAGGTCATGGGTTGTTTCCTTCCTTTAAAATTGTAAGAGCCTTTCCATATATAATTTTGGGCAAACACATCATCAGGAACTGTGAATAGATTAAATAAACATACATGTTAATTTTACAGTGCCCTGTAAATATGAGCATTAAATACCAGATTAATGAGTATTAGTTTATTGAATAATCATATTTTTCTAAATATACAATAATATAGAATTTACATTATAAAATGAATTCTTCACATAAGTATTTTAATTTTTTTAGAATAAACCAAAATAATAATCTAGATTTGTACATACATCATCAATGAGTGATAAATAAACACCACCAATTAATGACATAAGACATATTTAGAATCCAGCTAAATATCAAGTTTACTTATATTTGGTTTCCTGTAATAATATCTTTCTTTCAGAAGGAAAATAAAATGATTTTACTGGGCCAAGTCAGTCTATATACAAGTCCCAATAGGCCTGCTTTTCTCCTAGCAGTAGGAATAGGTTCATAGGAAGAGCATAGAGTTAAACCCCCCCCTTGCATAAAAGCCTTGGAGACGATCAGGAGAGATGCTCCTTTGACCTTTTTACCCCTTTACAGAATACTGAGTTCAGTTATTTCAATAATAGATGCTCCTGAAGAAGAACAGGGCTCTACCTGTTTTGCTCCTGACAGCTTTGAGGTTTACAGGTATTTATGGAAATAAAAGAATTGTCACTAGAATTGGCTAACTCTCATGGGAAAGAGATGAACTGTGGTAGAATCAAAGAATATTCTAATGTAAACCTTTCATCCAAATAAGAAACACTCTTAATGTTAAATGCAGACAAATAAGTCATTACATTTATATAAATTAGTTATGTAATTTATAGCTAATGTAAATTAGGTATGTCAAAGTCTTCTCAGGTCCTGGTAAGAGGCTGAGAGAGCTTCCATTAATTCTGTACATCACATTAAAGCACATCCTCAGAAATCAGCTATTCAAAAGAGCCTGCCTATTTGTGTGACTGAATGAATGACATGGATTTAGAGGAAAGCCTTTTTTTTTTTCTAACAAGTTATTGACATTTGTTACCTGTTTTTCTCTACATACATCACAGTTCTTACTGCTCAGATCACAGAGACTGTGTTACAAATTGTACATTCCCTGAATTCTACTAGGCAAACAAGTAAAACAATACTATGGTAGAAGATGAACATACAATGCACTCAAGAATTTTTACTGAGTATTTCAACCAACATGATTATTTTTTTCTATGATAATTCAAAAGCTATATAGCAGAAGGACTAGAAATGTAGGCAGTGGAACTAGACTGCTTGTATTTCCGTCCCTCCTCTACAATTTATAAACTGTGTGGTTTTCCCTAAGTTACTTAACTCTCTAAACCCGAATTTCCTCATCAGTAATGTGGGATTAACACAAAGTTACAAGGAAGATTAAATGAGATAATGAATATGAAGAGTTTTGATAAGTGTTAGTTGCTATCATTAGTATTATACAGGTAAAATAGGGAAACCGTGGGTCTCGTAGATCATTACATAGTTGCTAATAAAATATATAGTTAGTGAACATGCAGTTAGTATCATGAAAAATCCATAGTCCTGGCTCTGGGACCTTTGCCAAGTCACCCTTATAGTGGCACTCCCTCCCCAAACCTCAAACTACACAGCTATGCTCTGTATGTACAGGAGACCTTACCTAAAAATTTGATATGGTGTATGCGTAAAAAGCCCTTGATTTGGTAAGCACCTTAAAGAGCAGTTAACTCAAAAATCATACCTAAAATAAGTTTGGAGGAGGGAGTGACAAGCTAAATTATCCTTCATTAGAAAGATCTGGAATTTGGAGGTAATAGGCTCTTAGTTGTAGAGATAGGAGGAAGAGCAAGGGAGAAAGATGTTCTAACAGTAGTGTGAAGGCATATAGTAGGTACTCAATAAATGTGTTATTCTTATCTTTCTGATTGTTTATTTTCCCTGGCCTGTATTATGCTTACTCTTTGATACCCCTGAATATTTAATGAAAATCTGCTACACTTGGTGATCTTGTCATTGTGCTTAGAGGAATTAAGGAAGTTGGTTGAAGGAGACTAAAGAGAACCCCCGTGGCAGGAGAAAATAGCAATGGAAAGAAGTAGGTACCAGCAGCAGCAAAGAACATTGTATCAGGATTAATCATTGATGTGGTAGTAAATGTTTAACAACTGGCTCTCCAGAAAACAAACAAACCAACAAACTGGTTGTACTATTTGCTGATTCTATAGTGTAAATATCCCGTGATGTCAGATTTCAAACTATGAACATGACATCACTGAACGCAGAGTTTGGAAGAATGCACAGAACTGGCTATGGCAAAGCTCTACCGGTCAGCTCCAGCATGCCACCACCACCCTCCACCTTTCTCACACATAACTGAGAAATGTAACTAATGATAGGATGGGAGAGGCAGACGCTATTTGGTCATTTAAATCCCTACGTACAAGGAGATGACAATACTTTCTATTGTTAAGTCTAATTTGAGATTTAAATGTGATTGTGTATTTGGCAGTTCTTTCTAAACTCTAAAATGTCATCTAGCTATCACTGATGTGGAGCACAGTGAAAAGGAGGAAGACAATGATGGTTACGATCTTTATTTTTCAAGACAGTTTTGAATCTAAACTTTGCTACATAGGCCTCATAGCATTACCATATAGAGTATCATGCTCCTGACACTGATACCACTGCCAAATTTAATTGTTACTTTGGAGTAATCTAATCACTGTGTCATGATTTTAAATGAAATGCTTCTGTTTTCCCACTTAAGATGACATTGTTCTAGAGTTTTATAGATACCTTCACTCAGGTTAAAGAAATTCTTTTCCTTTCTAATTTATTAAAAGTTTTTAAAAATTATAAATAGATATTCAATCTTACAAAGTAGTTTCTGTGCAAGTATTTAGATGATCATAATTTAGATGATCATACATAATCATATTTTTTGCATGCTAATCTCTTAATGTGATAGATTACTTTTGAGGATTATTTAACATGAAAATATCCCTGTAAATCTTTCATTAACCCAATTTGGTAATGATGTGTCATCTTTACTATAATGTTGTACAGTTAATCCTTGAACAACATGGATTTGAACTGTGAGGGTCCACTTATGCACAGATTTTTTTCAACAGTAAATACTATAGTACTACTGTACTGATCCGTGGTTAGTTGAATTCATAGATGCGGAATCACAGATATGAAGGAATCTTGGGTAAGGAGGAGCCACATACTGCGGGTCAACAATAAGTTATATGCAAATTTTTGACTGCACTGAGGGCCAGTGCCCCTAACCCACTTTCTGTTCAGGGTCAACTGTATTTGATTTGCTAAGGCTTTATGTAGGATTTTTTCATCTATAATCTTACGTCAAATGGGCCTGTAATTTTCTCTTTTTATAGTGTCTTTACCTGAGTTATTAGAGTTATGTTGGATCCATCAAATGAGGGTTTTTTTTGATAGTTTTATAAAACTGGGATGATCTGTTCCTTCAAAATTTGGTAGAACTTATCAGTAGAGGCATATGGAACAGGTTTTTCCTTGTGGAAATAGCTTTAACTATTACTTTGTTATGGGATTATTCGAGTTTTCTCCTATTAGTTATGTTAAAATCCACTTTTCTAGTAATTTGTCAATGTTTAAGTTTTTTTAAAATTGACAGTTACAGTAGTTTTCTGTTATATATTGCTAATTTATTCGATCTACTCTATGTAGGTTTTCACGTTTCCTTTTGAAATGTTACTACTTTTTGTTCCTTTCTTGATCAATCTTAACAGAAATTATTCACTTTGTACATTTTTTTTTTAAAGGACTACTTTGACTCTGTTGAGATTCTTCTGTTATATTTTTGGGGTTTTTTTGGTTTGTTTGATCATTTTTATTACATTGAGTTCTGCTTTCTTTTGATCATTCCATTATACTTTTTGTATCTTCTTAACAGGGACAGTTATTAATTCTAAGGCTTTCTTTTCTTCTAATGTAAGGGTTTAAGGCTTTATATTTCCCTCACATCTTTACTTTTGCTCTAGCTCCCAAGTTTTGATATCTAGATTTTTCAGCATAACTAAACTATATTGTTATATTTTCCATTTTAATTTCTTCTTCAATTCATGAGTTATTCATCAGTATTAATTTTGTTCTTAATTTCCAAATATTGAGGAATTTAAAAATTTTATCCATTTTCTTATTAACTTTTAACTGCATCATGGTCAGGTAAGACTAACTTTGCTTTGAAATTTGTATAGATTTTTTTATTGCTTAATATATGATCAATTCTTATAGTTGTCCCATGTGCCTTTAAAGAAAGTATATATTATTTAATTGGTTGATGAGAAATATATATATATATATTACATCAAACATATTAGTTTTGTTGTTTAGTTCTTCCATATTCTTTAAAAAAATTTTTTTTGTCAGCCTGAAATATTTATTGGTAGCCATTGGCCATGTTTTGCCCAGGACAGTCTAGATTTATACTTGATATGCTGGAGCTATTATTCAGGGTACACTTCTGCTCCCAGATAAAGTATCTTTCTTGGAAAGTTCTGGGCACTGATTGCCCATTGTGGTTTTCTTTTTTTTTTTTTTTTAACCAGAAAAAAGTCCTTTAATCATTAATGGTAAACATTTTAACAGTGGACATGAAATGAAAGGTCCAATGGAAGATATTTACCTAAAAATGAGGCAAACCTAGTCTTATATTGAACACATTTTGAGTTATGATTACAACCCTGCACTAAGTCTTTGTTTTTCTTTTTTTAAAAAGTTGTGGTAAACAGGAAATAACAAGTGTAGGTGAGGATGTGAAACCCTGGTACTTTGCTGGTGGGAATGTAAAATGACTCAACTGCTTTGGAAAACCGTTTGGCAGTTTCTCAAAAAAGTTAAACCTAGAATTACCACATGATCCAGCAATTCTACTACCACCCAAAAGAATGGAAAGCAGGAAATCAAAAAGAATCTCGTATACTAGTGTTCACAGGATTATTCACACTAGCCAAAAAGGTGAAAACAATCCTAATGTCAGTGAACAGCTGAATGGATAAATAAAATATGGTATGTACGTTCAACGGAGCATTATCGAGTCAGACACAAAAGGACAAGCATTGTGTGATTCCTCTTATATGAAGTACCTATAATAGGGAAATTCATAGAGACAGAAAGTAGAATAGAGGTTACCAGGGGCTGGGACCATTGTGGTTTTCTGAATCCATGCAACACTTTCTCTCTCATGATGACATATTTTTTGGTCACCTTAGAGAAATTCAGTCTGTTTTCACTGACTGTTGAAAAAAATCAGTTTCTCAGACTAATTTTTTTGGTAGGCAGTCCAGTTTAATAGCATGTACCATTGAAAACTTTTTAAACCAACTAAAATTAGATTCTAACACTCTACCTGGCTTGTTACAACTGGACCAAATCTATTTCCAAGGTAAAGATTAAATGCTGAGCCTTTAATTTTATGTGTAGCTTTTCATTCCTACCATGTAAATAAAATACATACTAATACATTAAAAAGAAGCTCTCGTATACTGAGCCCTTACCATGAGCCAAGCACTTTGTGCTTCAATTTTATGAAGTTCATTCATATTAATCTAATCAATATGTCTTTTGTATAGGTAAAGAAATGGAGGCTCAGATGTAGAAATTAACTTTTCCAAAGTCATAGGGTAGGCAGTGTATAACATGGGGATTACATCAAGGTTGTAGGACTTCAAGGCCCATATTTTTAACGACTAAAAATTTTATTTTTAAATCAAATTACTGAAAATAAACTGGACAAGTTTTAGAAGTTGCTGAACTTTTTACTCTCACTCCAAGTGTATTTGGTTCCTTCTTTAAAAAATTTATATTTAAAAATTATATGTAAATCTAATTTTTATTTTAATGTTTTAAATAAACCATTGCCATTATTTTATAGCTATATACAGATACTCTTGAAGGGAAATTTTATAGAGACAACTATATACAATATTTTTGGAATATTAACATGTCACAGTATTACATTGCTCGAAGTTTGGTATCCTATAATACAAATTTTCAAACTTCAAATTCCAAACAGTAAAATGCATAGTTTTCCCATACTGAAATATATTTTTCTAAATAAATGGTCACTTTGTCAATACAACAGAAGATCACCTTGGGAAATCATGACTACTAGAAAAACAACTGAAATTACTAACCACTTAGCTTTGGGCTGGGTGTTCCTAGCGCAGGTCTAGGATCTTTCACCAATATTTTGGAACCAGCTATGAAAAGAAACAAAAATTTTACAAAATTTAATATAATAGATAACACACACACACACACACACACACACAGTTTGATGCACTGTCAATTTTATTCTTTGAAATATCATATAGTTTTCTCCAAAATGTCCTGTTCACTATAGCATCTCAGTCCTCACTCAACACTTCTGTTCAGCTAACAACTTCTATAATTATCCCCATTATAGTCCAGTGGGGCAAAGGGAATATCAGTGCTGCCTTAGTATTTTGGGGTCTTGTTTCTTATTTTAAAAGCATAAACCAACATGGAAACAGTTGATTCCAACATGGAAGTTGAGGGCTGAGGTTATGTTCCTGTTGCTTAAAGGCAAATAATTTGGGTAGGGTTCATGTTTAAGAGTTAAAAATTGTTGGGAATTCCCTGGTGGTCCAGTGGTTAGGACTTGGCCCTTTTACTGCTCGGGCCCAGGTTTGATCCCTGGACAGGGAACTAAGATCCCACAAGCTGTGCGGCATGCCCTCCCACCAAAAAAAAAAGACTTAAAAATTGTTAAGGTATCCCATGATATCACAAGAAATTGGCTAGTCTCAAAGGTAAAGAGTTAAACTAAAGTTTTTAAGTCAAACCAAAAGGAGCTCAAAATCATGTGGGGTGCTGAAAGTGCCTGCAAAGTTGAAGCAGCTGTGATATGCAGTGCTTGTAGACCTGTAAAGACATACATCTTTTTCCTAAGAACAAAGTAATGTCTTTAAAGGTTTTAAGGGGAAGTTATTTGGTTGAACATCACCTTGGCTGCAAGGTGGAGAACAATTTGGAAAGGAGTGGGTATTGATTTGGGTAGAGAAGTTAGAAGGCCATTTCAGTAGTCTCAGTAGAGATAAGGCTGAGTTAGATTACAGTAACAGTGATGATAAATTCAAAAGTGGATAGAATTTTTTTAAACCTACTAAAATTCTGGTGGATTTAAAGAGACAAGAAGATGTCAAAGGTGACTGCTAGATTTCTATTTATTATGTGATGATGGTACCACTGAGTTAGGGAACATCAAGAGAAGACTTACAGTGAAGGGAAATTGATGAGTTTAGATTTGCATATATTATTTAAATGTCTTTGAGAAATTCAAGAAGAGATATTAGGTAAGAAATTGAGCATATAATTCTGGAGCTAAGAGAAGATAAATGAGCTAGAAATATTAATTTGTAAATAACCTTCATAGAGAAAACTTTAAGTCACTGGCTTGAATGAGATCAGATCACCTAGGGAGAGAACACAGAGTGAAAAGAAGAGAAGACTAAGAACTGAGCTTTAGAAAAAATGGGTAGAAAACATTAAGCTTAAAAAGGAAATGGAGAATAGGTAGCCAGAAATTTGAGGAGATAAAATATTTATTTATTCAACAAATATTGATTGAACACTTTTCACATATAAGGCACTGATCTAGTGGTTAAAATCACAGTTGTAAATACTTTGACAAAGTTTCTTTTTTATTTTTACGTAAAAGAACCCTAAAATGGGCCATATTTAGATTTATTAAACTTTCTTTTTTTTCTTTTTCTTTTGAGCTTATATTCTAGTCGGGGAAGGGCAGATGAAAGGACAGGAGAGTGGAGAAAGACAATAACAAGTAAACAAATAAAAGAATAAGATCTCACACAGAAGGGATTCCTATCATGAAAAATTAAAAAAAAAAAAAAGAAAAAAGAAACCTGTAATGTTCTAGCTAAGAGAAGAGAGTGAAAACATTTCAAGAGGAGAAAGTCATTTACATTTGTGAAGGCTACAAGACGTAAAGAATTAGAAGGACTGAAAAAAAAAGAATGTATTGATGACTTTATCAAGAATTCTAGAAAAACCTCCTTTGTTCCTTCTTCTGGAAACATAACACTTTTTTCCTCTGGTAAACTCATTACAACTTGTTCAGATGGGGATTGTCCTGATCAACCAAAGCACCAACCTGGGTGGAAACATCACCTAGATCTGGTCAAACTGTCATATCATCGTGGCTGAGAAATGAATTTGGAGACGGATTCCATTAAAAATTGTGGCAATCAGACTTTCATATAGTGCTTTCCTGACCAAGTTTTGGGAAAGACTCTTTCTACTAGGGTTATTCTACCAGAAGGATATAAACCCAGGAATGCTGGCAGCAATATTCCCTACTATAGTGGGTTGAATAGTACACACTCCAAATTCATGTTCACTAGGAACCTCAGAACATGACCTTATTTGGAAACAGAGTCTTTGAAGATGTAATTTGGTGAGAATCTTGAGGTAAAATATTCCTGAAATAATCCCTAAGTCCAATGACTAGTGTTTTTATAAGAAGAGAACAGGACATATAGAGATACATAGGAAAGAAGGCCATGTGAAGATAGAGGTAGACATTGTAGTGAGGCATTTATGAACCAAGGAATGCCAGGGATAGCCAGAAGCCATAACAAGCTTGAAGGAGGTAAGGAATGATTCTTCCCTAGAGCCTTCAGAGGATACATGGCCTTGTTGACACCTTGATTTTGGACTTCTGGCTTTCAGAACTGTGAGAGAATAAATTCCTATTCTTTTAAGTCACCCAGCTTGTGGTACTTTGTTATGGCAGCCTTAGAAAACTAATATACCTACTGTGAATAGAGAACTAGGAAAAGTAATAAAGGCAAGAATTAAAAATAGAGCATGGAAAAGAAGCTATAAAAAGGCCTGAAAATATTTCTGTGCCCCGGGATCCAAAAGTGTCTACATCACTCCTACTCTTAGAGTTGGTGAACAAATTTACCTTGTTCCTAAGTTAATCTAAATTGATTTTTTTTGGTCTCTTGTATCTGAGGAAAGCTTAAACAGTACAAAATCTTCTGTTGAAAGCTTTTATAGAGAAAACTTACCTTCACAAACAGGAACTTTTCCACTCCAGGTGTTATCAGATCTACACACTCTATGTTCTGTTCCACCTGCTAAGAAGAAGCCAGGCTGGCAGGTATAAATTAATGTATACCCATGGGATGGAAGGTCCATTCCTACTACATTTGCATGAGCAGGAGTTTCTGGCTGTTTACAGCTGTGGGCTATATTAAGAAAAGCGAAAAAATGTTCATTTTTATAGACATGTTAAGAAACTTTTGAGATCGGAGTCACAATATATTTTTATAGGTATGTTAATGTTTTTATATAAATATAACTTGTTATTCTCATGAATCAAGGAAAGCTTATCAATGTAAATGTAAATGTTGTTTTCATAGACTAGCATTTCATAAATGATCATCTGTGGAACACTGGTGGTTGTTAACATATAAACTGAGAGAAAAAATAAAATACTAACTCTGGATAATTAAGCTAATAAATGTATACTATATCACCATTTTAGAGAGTCACAATATATATTAGCATTTTAAAGGATCTAATAAGTCTTGCTTAAGATAAGTTTTTTTTTTTTTTTTTTAAATTTATTTCTTTTATTATTTTTGGCTGCATTGGGCCTTGGTTGCTGCATACGGGTGGCATGTGGGATCTTCCCGGACCAGGACTCGAACCCGTGTCCCCTGCATTGGCAGGCAGACTCCCAACCACTGCACCACCAGGGAAGCCCCAAGATAAGTTTTAAAGTTGATCAAACTCAGATTTTCTATACCAGTTTAGGAAATATTAATATTTAATTTTTATTTATTATATTTATTTTAAATTAAAAAGCATGTCTTCTAAAGGTAAATTCAACCACAGTTTAGTACGTTGCTCTGATATTCATATTTCCTAATGTAGAAAGTACAATTTAATAATTTTTTGCATATGGAATTTTCTGGCCATATTTTGGGTCCATATGCTATGAGTATCTTTTCATTCATTTAATTTTTTGATTCCACTAAACCTGCACTTATGACACTCTCTGACCCTGTCGCTCAGTTCACCTGTGTCTTATGATGACCATTCCCTTCTTAATCAGAAATAGATGCTACAAAGAATTCTCCCCCTAAGCAAGACAACATTTCTGATCATTTGTTCATGGATATAGACCCTTAAAGATGGTCTCTGAGAAAAAGTGTTCTGTGGACAAATTTGTTTGGAAAAATTTTTTTCCATGCTTCCTAGTGGATATGTACTAAGCTATAAATAATAGCTAATATTTTTAACATTATGTGAAAAACATTTTGTTATGTGGTTTATATTTAATATAATTCAGTTAATAAAGTTGAATTCTTATTGAGGAAATACTGCTAAGAATAAACACAAATAGTCTGTTTCTGCTACATTCTTAAGCCCCATTATGCACCCATTAGATATTCTGAGATGCTCTGCAGTAACAGAAGCCATTTAATTTTATTTAAATCATCATATCCCACATGCAGGTCATCAAAGAATCTTAGTTTACTATGAAATACCTCAGTATATCCCACACAGCTGTTCTAAAGTATGTACACACTCTGAGGAATTCTCTTTCAAGGAATTTTGCCGTATTTAAATATAAGCCAGCCAGGCACGTGACATGACTTCTCAGTGGAGTGTTCTGCCGCTTTTCAGTAAACTGAGGATCCACAGGGGCCCCTGTGATTATTTGGGTGGTTCTGAACAGGGATGGAGTAAATTCACAGGACTTATTTGGACTTCAGTAAATCCTAAAAGCTAGAAACCATTCTGATGAGTATTTCTATTCCTGCTTACTCTTCATTTTTCTCCCCCGCAAAAAAGATGGAGAGGAAATAAAAAGAGAAAGTAGGAGGGAAAAAAGAGATAACTCACCAGCTAAAATTTATTTCTAACTGTATTCAAAAAAGACTGTTTAGTGATCTTTGCTCTTATTCAATCTGTACAGCAAGTGTTTTCAACTTAGAGTCAGTGCACATTTAGAAGCTCCAGGAAATCCTAAGTAGTATTCAAATTTTTGGTTAAGGTATTCATGCATATATCCTTTCATGGACATTTCTAGCTTTCCTCAGGTTCTCAGAGAATTTCACAAGTGAAAAAGATTGAGTCTCTACTATGTTGGAGCCTCCTGTATCTCACAAGTACTTCAGATTCATAGGTGCAGATCTATGAACCTAAAAAATAATCATCATCTAAAATTACCTGGTGACCAAACTGAACGCAATTACAAGAGCTTTTCAAAAAGAACAAAATTTTGCCCTGTGCCTTCTGACTTCTTAAAGAATAATGCTCCCCACTAGCCATGGGGGTATGCTACAGTAAAACACTATATGCATGAATTATATTTTATAATAACCTAAAAAAACAATGCAACAGCTCTTTTACATACATATAAGCTTATTTTTCACACGTGGAAAAAATTGCATATAAATTCTTATCCTTGATAAGTATAATTTTCTTAGCCACAATACTTACGTATGCACTCAGGCTGAATTCCACTCCACGTGAGGTCAGGAAGGCAAGTACGTGTTGTAGAACCTTGGAGAAGATGTCCTTTTTTGCAGTGGAACTGTACAACACTTCCTACCTATAGCAAATTACAGAGAGAAAAACAAATGTCCCAATGCAACTTCAAATACAGCAACAGATAGAATAAAAACATGGACGAGAAAATGCTTTCAAAAGAAATTCTGCAAGGTAGAGGTTGGAAGGAAAAGAAACTGAAATCTGATTTAAAATAAAATTGCAGAAAAAAACTGAAGAAAAAAACCCTTAGATTTCTTTGTGTGCATATCATCATTAAATACTTGAATACAATGTATACATAGGTGCCAAATATTTGCCATGGTGATTTGAAGAAAATATATGATACCAAAAGGCCAATAAGCTACATATGAATATAAGATAGACAGACAGTTAAACAGAGACAGATAAATGAAGATGGATAAAGGCAGATACGGAAATAAAGATAGCTACCAACACAAGAGGCAGTGAATATGTAAGACAGTAAATGCAATATGAGATTGAACATAAAGGTGTTTATTGAAGGTTGGATTGGTAGCAGAAAAATACAATGGAAGACATGCTATTTGCATTAAGCTTTTAAGGGATGCGTAATTTAGATAAATATATAGAACAATGGTTCTTAAAGTGTGGTCCCCAGACCAGTAACCTCAGCATAACCTAGGAATTTGTTAGAAATGCCAATTCTGGAAACTTAGCTGAGACCCACTGCATCAGAAACTCTTAGGGTAGCAACCAGCAATTTGTGTTTTAAAAAGCCCTCCAAGTGATTTTAATGCAAACTAACGTTTGAAAACAACTGATATAAGTAGAAAAGATAAGAATATTATGAGAAAATGTATGGTGGTTAAAACATACATCATATAGTTTAGCAAAAAAAGAGAACACTTTTGATTGGTTATCATAGATAATTGACACAGTGAGGTGGGAATTTGGGAGTAAAGTAGAAAGCTGTGAGATATAGGTAAAAAAGAAAACAGACCCCAGAGGTGTGTATACTCGGCTTTAACTTTGACTCTGATCTTGAATAAGGTATATCTCCTCTTTGAGACTTAACTCTCTCTCTATAAAGATGATATTATTTCTCTTGCAACTTAAGGATTAAATAAAATAAGATATATAATTCGCTCCACATGGGCATGGAACATAAGCTTTAAATAAATTCCAGCTATAATTATTCAGTCAGAGACATAATAATCAGTTTCTGAAGACTCTCAAATAGCAGGCTATAGCAATTGAATTTTTAAAATAAAAACATAAAGTTGCTAAAGCTTTCAGAGCAACTAAAATTTATGTAGAAAATAAAATCTTTGAAAAATTAAACTAACCACTGTATGGGGAAACTATGAAACAAAAAGAATGATGAACAGTAATTCTAATTATGAGGCTTGAATTGCCATTTTAGATTTGAGTGGATAAAGCTTGACCAACTTGTGGCGATAGACACGGGAAGGAAGTTGTTTACTCAAAATGTATTAAAAGGAAAAATCATCAGGATTTATTAAATGATTAGAGGTGGAGGAGAAGATAAGGGGTATTTAGAGTCTGCCACTTCAGCCTTCCCCAGCATATGGAGTCTGACCATGTTCAACTGCTGTCTTAGGGCTTTTCACATAGACTGTGTTTCCTTTTTTTCCCATTAGTTCCTACTCCCACCTGCTAAAGCAACATGAGGCTAAGCTTAATGTGACATAATTTGATACAAGATTCCACTTGGACCTTGAGACTAGTTATTTTCCACCATCTTTCTTATTCTCGTTATCACCCAGAACTATGCTACACTTGAAATGCTCAGTTCTAATAGTCATTCTCTTATAACAACCTTTATCCTTCCAGTTATCTCATATTATGCCTTCCGTGACAGCATCATCTCTGCATCCAGGAGATCTCTTATCTTCTTAATGCCCGATTTTGTCCAGGGCTACTACATTGCTCCACTCCAGGGAGCACTTTTCATGCTGTACTCAATATAACCCTTCAAATTGTGCTCCAGAGCATGCCATTCACATACTCCCTTAAGTTGTGCAATATGGTGCTACAGATTTTTACTTCCTCATATAGTTTATACAACTGATCATGTGGACTTTGCAATTCCATCCTTTAGTCAAACTGGCTCCATAAAACCCATCACCTCTATTAATCCAGCAATCTTACTTTAGGCTAGATCTCAGTTAATGGCCAGCCTTCCCCCATAAATCTCCCCTCATTTAATCTACCACCAAAGACTGACAATTTTACCTCCTAAATCTTTCTCAAACTGTCCCCTTCCCTCTTTTCCCACGTATACATCTTGTTTTAGTCCTCAACATGGTTTCTCAATGGTTCTCAAACTTTAGTAGATAACATAATCACCAGAAGGACTTATCCAAACACAGAGAGCTGAGCTCCCCTCAGGAATTTCTGACTGGGTTAAATCTGAGGGAGACCCCAAAATCCACATTTCCAACAAGTTCCCAGGTAATACTGCTGCTGCTGGTCAGGGACCACACTTTGAGAATTACTGTTATAACCAATTATAATAATCATCTAACTTGTCTCCACTTCTCCAGTCTTGACCCCATTGAATTTATTTTTCATTCTAAAGTCAGAGTGATTTATTCAACATGAAAGTTTTACTTTATCATTATCCTTCTTAAAATCTTTACTGGCTTATCCCGCATAGGATAAAGTTACATTATGTTAACTTGGTGGATAAAAGCCTCCATAAACTGATCACTAGCTGTCTCTAGCATCATCATTGACCACTTACTTTTACTCAAATTGTGCTCATATAATATTGAATTTCTGTAGTTCCCGTAATGCATGCATATTTTTACACTGTCCCTCCCACATGGAATGCATTTCCCAACTATTTTTTCCTAGATCTTACCCTAAAAGATTTAGCTCAGACAAAATTTCTAGAAAGATTTCCCTGCAGCAAGCAGACTAGGAAAGCTGTCTCTTATGTGCTTTATTAGTTGCTTTCAATGTTATCAATATTATCAACCTATCCTATAAAATCATCTATTCCATCTGACCCACACACCAAAATGTTAGCTCCGCTCAGCCAAGGACCATATGTTATTCACCATTATACACCAAGAGCTTAGAAAAGTGTCCTGAAAATGTTGGAGCAACTGAAGGAATGGGGACTAAGAACTTAGTATAAAATTATTTGATTACTTAAAAAGATTTAACATGTCTATCAGTTTCTTAAAATATAGTGATATCCCTTCCATACTTTAATTAACATAAAGTTAAATCATTATTTGTTCTTTGAAGAGTACATTTGGGTTATTTCATCAACCTTTATATTAGTAAGGAATGAGAGACATGATCGATTACATACACTTTTTTTTTTTTTACTTCTAAGACTTTTTCCTCATGTCTGTAATCTTTTCTGAAATCACGATAAATACTGCTTTACATATTAACCAGATACCATAGAACTAAAATCTATTTAAAGCTTTTCTATATATCAACATATTTAATAACAAAATTTTTGTCAAATTCACAAATACTCATACCTAATATTTAAGATACCTAGAGTTATACAAATTTGGTAACTGATTTTTATTCAGCATTTGTTGTATTCAAATCAATCATCAAAATTTTCTCTAAATATTAGTGAATTAATAATTTTGCCAGTGATAAATCCACTTAATAGTATATTTTACATATCTCTCCATCCTTTTCCAACTTGTCATGTAAATTCCTCTGACTATAAGTAATTTCTAACATAAATAATATAATTTGAATATTTGTAGAAAAATAAGTAACATTATAAAATTTTCCATTATATAATTTTAAAAATTCTTGTAAAATAATTTATGTACAATTTTCCTGCCAATATTTACTAATAAAAGTGTTATTTGTATAAGCAATTATACAAAATGTAAAAATTAATTTTAAAAATTATTTTTATATCAAGATTTAAAAAAATCCATATCAAGTTTTAATTGCAGTTAATGTTTAAATAAAATTTTCTTTAAATTGGCCCAAATTAGCATGTTGCTTACAAATGCACTATAAAATTATAAGACATGTCTAATTAGTAAATATGACTTACCTTCTTTAACTCTTTATTCCCTCTTTAAAATGTTACAGTTCAGTTCCTTAGTCATGAAGTTAGAGATCTAATCATATGATTAATCAAAATTTTAGAAATTTAAAATATTCTGAATAAGATCTATTTTCCCTTTCATGATGTTTTATAGCAAATTACTCTTACTTTGCTAGAATTTTCATCACTGTATTTTTTTGTGTCTGATTTTCAATATCAAATATTTGTTTAACTGGAGTACGCAGTATGATTCCTAGCAACTTATCAAAATATATATATAATAAAGGCATCAAAAATTCATATGCTCCCTCTGTAATATATTTTAAACAACTATTTTATATTGGTATTTTTATTATGCTTATATTAAATACTTTACCCAAGAAAAGTTGAGGTAGCTTCTAATATAATTTTAATACATTAAAATTAATAAAATTTAAGTAGAAAGGCAGAATCATAAAAATGAAAGGATAACACATATACTTAAGATGGGGTGCAAGGGATTTTCGCTGACTGAGCATCAATTTTGGGCCCTGAGCTTCCTGAATGAGAAAAACAGAATTAAGGTGTTTTATCAGTTTTTATTAAAAAATAATCAGAAGACTTCAATTTTAAATGTTTAATTTTACTTTTTTGTTTTAAAATTCATGTTATGATATTCACCATTTAAGGTAATAAAACACTATGTAACACACCTGCCTCATTCAATGTACTTATTTCAATTATAAACTGGAAGTCATACATAATCACCATGGTTGTTTTGTTTTTTTATGGAAAAGTCATTTAATCTAAAAATCATATTTCCATTCATTTCACAGGGATTGTCACATGAACCAACCAAATGTAAGAAAGCCAAGTTTCAGAGGCTACTCAACAGAATCTGTATTTCTTTACAGATATGCTTAGAGATGCAAAGGCACATTTTTTTTTCTTTTGAAGCCTGAAATAGCAAAACGGTTTTGTGAATACCAGGGAAAAAGTTCTAGTCACAAATTACTTTTTAACTATGAAATTGGATTCTACACACCAGTCAATATTCAATACTAAAGTTTAAAAGTGCATGATATATGGTTGTTGTTGTTTAATGCGGTACGCGGGCCTCTCACTGTTGTGGCCTCTCCCGCTGCGGAGCACAGGCTCCAGATTAGCGGCCATGGCTCACGGGCCCAGCCGCTCCGCGGCATGTGGGATCTTCCCAGACCAGGGCACGAACCCGTGTCCCCTGCATCGGCAGGCGGACTCTCACCCACTGCGCCACCAGGGATGCTCCATGATATATGGTTTTAAATAAAACATTAAAGTGCCATTTTAAGTACTTTATTGACATTATATCACACAGTACTTTACAGGTAGCCTAACTTAATTAAACATGCAAATATTTTATTCTCCAAAATATGAATAAAATGTCTTTTACAGTGCTTTTGAACACTCTAGTATTAGTCTTAGTCTAGCATTAGTATTATTAGTCTAGTATTAGCTAACCGTTTATGAGTTAGATTTTTTTAACATGATTTTTAATAAGTTAATAAGTACTACAGCTGTAGATAGTAACCATTTGATAAATAGGAACAAAGTTTTAAAATGGTACTTAATTTATATCTTTGATCACTTCAATAGTCAATGAATAGCCTCTCTTGTTTCTCTAGTCCCCAACCTTCAAATTTTAAAAGCTGTAAAAGTTCAGCAACTGTCAGCTTATGTACAGGTTTCTAGAAGAGAGTCGATGTCGTTACATATGTAAATGTGAGCTGTACATACACATACACAAATTCTAACACACATGTACTTAAGGGTCATCAGATGAACCTCTTTTCAGAGGTACAGGGTTGACCCTGGTATCTGGATACCCAAGGAAGCTGCTTGTAGGTGTCCATTTAGATTATTTTGCAGAAATGGTCAATGTAGAATGGTGTTGAATATCTTGGGCTCTCCCAGACTGCTCCAGCTAATCCTGACATTTTATTACAATATCAATATTCTGGTTCTCACTGACTACACTAAAGATAATTTTGGCATAAGAGTAATTGCTGCTCTTACATGGGTCTAGGACTGTGCCAAGCCTTTGCTCTCTAAAGCATTCCACCTTGAAAGATGTTTTCATCTTGTAGTATACTGTAAAATTTTTGTAAAAATATTAGTTGTAAACTTTTTCTGTGATAGATTGTTTTCTCCTATTAAGAACTATATTTACCCCTTTTAAAAATAACCCAAAGTTATTCAGTATGGTTCGGCCTTATCTTTTTAACTGCTTCTAGCATTACTTTATAACCAATTGTTTTTTCTTCTAAGAATAGAAGTGTTTCCATTATAAAACCACATTTCAGCCAGGGCTGACCCTGAATTATGTCTGGATTCTCTACATGGCTTCTCTCTCTGCTTTGGGAAGCTTTTTCGTTAGACAAGCACTGTCAGTGGTGAAAGGAAAAAAGCTAATTATTACTTGTTGGAGTCTTGTTTCAGGCACGCTGTAGCTCTGTGCAAGGTCCATTACGCTGCTGCTGTTGTCACTTGGATGCTACATTTACAGAGAAGTGGTTCAGCACCCAGCACACTAGTGATTGCCAAACACATCTGAGCATGTCAAGATGAATTTTTTAAACATTAGCAGAAGGTGTGTGACAGAACACCGAGTTTACTTAAAAGAGATGCGGGGCACGGTTGTCTAGGTAACTGATTACTGTCAAGTTTGCCAGATACAATAGATAACTGCCTAGATAGAATACCTAGGACATTCCTTTTAAAGTCAGGTAGCTAAGAAGCTGTTTGGTTTCTTCAGTGTTCTCCACCTACTCGGGTAATATGGTTGCTCATGAAACATTCAATAGTAGGGTGAACTGTGGTTGCCAAGATGGCTACTGTTGTACCTAGGAGTCCTGTATCTATAAAACTGGGTGGTCCAGACTTGCTTTTGGAAACAGAAGCCAGAGAATGAAAGGTGTCAACAGTCACAAATAGTTGATCATATTGTCTTTAGTTGATTATTTCTGTCTTCCTACCCCTCAATCAAGGCTGCTTTTGTAGTCTCTGTAGTCAAGACAGAGCTTTTTCATAATGGTTATTTTGGTAGGGTTAAATATCTTATGTTTAATACCTTGGAATTAAATATCTAAAATCAGATTAAAAATATTTTATGTTTATAATAATTTTATGTAACAAGTCCTAAATCAGTGTAATGTGCCTTCCAAACCCCAGAGCTCAATTTAGAGTAATACAGCAGTTAGTGAAATATTTGTGTTTGGCATTTCCTCCATAATTAATCTGGATGTTGCATCAATCATTTTGATACTTATTCTCCTTACTACTAATATATTTTTAGCTAAAATTGTTCCAATTTATAATATTTTAAATAAAAAGAGAAATTACTTTGAGTACTTTTTTCTAAAACTAGAGTTTTTGCATTCTCTAGCAACAGGTGATATATTCTTATATTTTAGTAATTATATCAATGTCCAAAAATCTACTATATAAATCTTTATAGAAAAGGAGAGTGAACAAAATAAACACATTAAAGAGAAAATTAAGAAATGCAGAGTGCCTCTGTAATTTATAACTTTCCCCTTTCTCTTGTCCCTCCCAGAAGTGGGCTGGCTAACTATAGCTATGATTTTATTTAACTCACTACTGGTCACTAGATCAAACCAGAGGTAGATACAAAAGTTGAAACATTTTGATTCTCTCTCTGGATATTTGAAACTGAGATTGAGACAATTAATCACTTGCTGTATGTGGCTGAGATGTAAATAGAAATGATGCACCCTCTGCCATATGGCCAATCTACAGAGAAAGAAAACAAAGTAGATAAATACAGAGTAATGTAAGAGACTGAGTACTGTTGTCCAGTTCCTAGATTCTAGGCTTGATGAGTCTCACCTAGATCCTTTCTCTTGTGGCCTGGGACACACCTACACATGGCTTTTAATGCCTTTAGGTTTAAGTTAGCTCAAAATAATTTTTCTTACTTGTAAGCAAGAGTTTCTGGTCAACCAGTAGAGAAGTCTTTTCTAGTTATATAAGGCCATGTTTATTTGGAATCCATCTATAAATTGATATTAGTTAGAATTACATAACTTCTTAAATTCTGTTGACTCTATACAGGTTCAGTAAACATAATTTATATATAAATATATAAAATAAGTATATATACAGACATAAGCACATATCTGCCATAACCATGTATGAAAGTTGACACCCTTAATTTAACATACTCAGTATATCATTTGTAGTTTTAATAGAGATTAATAGAGATTATACAATTTTATTAGATTTTACCATATCTGAAATCTAGTCTATTCATATTTATCTAGATAGACTATAATGATCTAATGTATGTTTATTAGCTGAATAGTATGAATTCAGGGTTAGTTTAACTTTGTGATAACATTTTTCAATGATTATAATAGAATTCTTAAAATTTAGAGTGAATGACTCTATTCATTTCATTGAATGACTATTCTAAACTCAGTCTTATTTATTTCAATTTCCATTATCTCAAAGGGTATTTCCTAAAAAGGACTCAGATTCTTCAGAAAATCATCTGATTTAGTGTACAGACACTGACATCAAAATTCTGTATTCTGTAAAAATACTGCCATTGACTTGCTCTGTGATCAAAGTTAAGTCATGTTCTCTTTCAGTTTCTCGGTCTATATGATGAGGTCTAATACTGTTTAGCTAGTTCATTTTTCAAGATCTCGATCAACTGATAAAACACTTTATGGAGATATGAATCTAAAGTTTTCTGAAAACACCAACATAATAGAGACCGAGATGCTTTTTCACACTTTTGTATTACCTAGACAGACCTGAGGCAAACAAGAAGAATTGGAAAAGCTATCAAATCAATGCTCATACTGTGCCTGAACTGTAGATAAGTGGAAACTATTTTTAGCAACAAAAATATGGCACCTGTTATGAGTACTTCCTTTAGAAATGAATGTTCTTCGGGTTCACATTGAATTCCACACAAAATAGCACAATTTAGAAAACCCTGCGACACAAGGCAATCGGTTAGCATGTAAACTGGCTATTTCCTTTTGGAATTGGTATGCACTTTGGCTCCCCTTAGGCCCCTGTAATGAAAATCTTGCTGAATCTCTACATAAAATCTAAACTGGAATAAGAAAGAAAAGAAAGTCAGCCACACGTGACTGGGCATGTTAAAGAATTCTAATATTACAATCCAACTCTGTGTTGTATAATAATAGGTTACAGTTAAATTATTTTTACAGAAATTTCCCACATCAATGAAAATGTTTAAAAATTATTTTAATATTATATACATATTATAAGAAAAAAGTCTTTTAGTCTTATTGCCTTCTTGAATAACCACATTTTTATATATTTGGTAACTCTTTGTCTCAGAAGTTTCTCTAAACCTCTTTTGAGGCAGGAGATAGATGGGTCTCAGGCTGAACAGGTTCTCCCCTATGGACAGAAACTCCATAATAGCAGAAACTCCATAAAAGCAGGATGATGGAGGGGGCTGGGCCCTTCCCAGATAGAAGATAAGAGACCACATATTCCTCATTCTCAAAGTCAAGGAGATCTTCCCAACTACACATGTGCAGAAAGGCTCCTTGGAGGTCAAAAAGGGAGGGGGTGCCATCCCATAGTAAGTGATGCCAACTACCCATAGCCCTCTTCACTAGAATCCATCTTGGCTAAGAGATGTGCACGCACACAGGGGAGGACCCTGAGATAAACCAAATACGGACTCAGAACCAGGCAAAACAAGATGATTGGTCAAAGAAACCCGGAAGAAATACCCCATAAAATTGATTCAAACTGCTACGAGGGTGCGGATCTCTCTCTCTGAGCCCGCTCGTGTGTCTATCCACACATACTGTACTCATTTTCCTCCTAATAAACACTTCAGTTGCTTCACTACTTTCTGTCTTATGTAGAAATTCATTTCTTCATGGCTGATCCCTGGTGGTCTGGTGGCTATGATTCTGCGCTCTCACTGCCGCTGCCTGACCTCAATCTCTGGTGGGGAGCCGAAATCCTGCTTTAAGCTGCTGCAGGCCGAGGTCACCGGATCACTTTCAACTACAATTTTCCTCATTGTCCCCATATCTTCCTGTAGAGGTTACCCATTTACTCCCTCACTTAATATTTCTCTTACATACTAGCTACTGCTTACAGATTTTCCTATGCTCACAGCTCTCTCCAATTTTAATTTTATCCTCATGGTCAGTTAGGCTATATCTTGAAGCATATATTCCTTCTAATTTCTTTTTATTTCCACTCTTTCGTTTCCTGTTACCTTTTTTAAAAGGTGTTTTTGAATGCAGATATAAGCATGACTTTTTTTTTCTGTTTACATTAACAGGATTTGTGCACATGAACCAAAGCCTTTTGATCTAGCTTATATTAAATGGAAATATTTGAAGTATCCATTTGATGAAATGACTCAGACAACAGAAAAACAAATACAATATGATCTCACTTATATGTGGAATCTAAAACAACAATGAAAACCCGAACTCACATAAAAAGAGATCAGATATGTGGTTACCAGAGCAGTGGCGGGGGGAGGGGGCAGGATTGAAGGAAGGTAGTGAAAAGGTGTAAACTTCTAGTTATAAGATATGTAAGTACTAGATATGTAATATACAACAGTGATGAGTATAGTTAACACTGCTGTATTGTATATAGGAAAGTTATTAAGAGAGTAGGTCCTAATAATTCTTATCACGAGGAATTTTTTTTCTTTTTTGCTTTTTTTTATTTTATGTGTATGAGATAATGGAGGACATACTCTCTGGATTGCTAACTAAAATTACTGCAGTAATCATTCACAATATATATGTCAAACCATTGTGCTGTACACTTTAAACTTATACAGTGATGTATGTCAATTATATCTCAATAAAACTGGAAAAAATGATAAAAAAGTACCCACTTGAAATCCAAATGTACTGTTTTGAGATCCATGACGTGGCACTCCTGGGTTTTCACATGAGGTACGTGTGGGTTCTGAAATAAAGATTAAAAACGTGATATTCCTTTAAAATTTATAGTTTTATTTAAATGTATATTTCTCTTACATAAAATAATTTTAAGACATCTAGGGTTTAATGAAAGGGCCCTGGGTAATAATAAAGAGTAAAATCTAATCTCCATGAACAGAAGCCTGCTAATCTTAAAGCAGGAAATTCAGGTAGACTGCAGTTTATATGAATTATGCAATTCTTGAACTTTGAACCCTTCTAATATAAAAGCACTTGACATCTAACTAACTCTGTGAATAAAAAGTTAAGGGAAAATGAAGGATATGAAAGAGGAACGCATACATAAAACATTTGCTCAACGACTTTACTAAGTTATAATATCAAGTAGGGCAATATTCCCTTCAAGAAATAAATTATTTTTCCAGAAACAGGACTTAGTTATTTGCATTTTTCACTGACACCTGTAGGAGATTCAGGCATAAAAATGGTAGGGCTGGTAGTCTCTGGTTTGGCTAGCTTGTATGACAGGTTATTTGGTTAGTTTATTCAATGTGGAATTTAATTTTAGGAGAAAAGGGAACACTCATACACTGTTGGTGGGAATGTAAATTGGTACAGCTGCTGTGAAAAACAGTATGAAGGTTTCTCAAAAGCTAGAAACAGAACTGCCCTATGACCCAGCAATTCCACTCCTGGGTATATACCCCCCAGAAAACTAAAACACTAAATCAAAAAGATACATATACCCCAATGTTCATAGCAGTGTTATTTACAATTTCCAAGATATGGAAGCAAATTAAATGTCCATTAACAGATAAATGGATAAAGAAGATATGATATATATATATATATGCACACATATATATACATAAAATACTACTCAGCTATAGCAAAGAATGAAATTTTGCCATTTGCAGCAACATGGATGGATTTGGAGGGTATTATGCTAAGCAAAATAAGTCAGAGAAAGACAAATACTGTATGATATCACATATATGTGAAATCTAAAAAATACAACAACTAGTGAATATAACAAAAAAGAAGCAGACTCACAGATATAGAGAACAATCTAGTGGTTACCAGTGGAGAGAGGGAAGGAGGGAGGGGCAAAATAGCGGTAGGGGATTAAGAAGTCCAAACTACTATATATACAATAAGCTATAAGGATATACTGTACAACACAGGACACATAGCCAATATTTTATAATAACTATAAATGGAGTATAACCTTTAAAAATTATGAATCACTCAACTGAACACCTGTAACTTACACAATTTTGTACATCAACTATACTTCAATAAAATATATGACAACAAAACACAAAAAAACTTAGGATTACAGAAATGTACTTAGAGCCATCTTGAAATCAAAGTACCTTTTTAATATTTTTGAAGAAAGTCTAATTTCACTTGAATATGCTTTATTAACTATAAAGCTCTATACAAATATTAGTACTGATATTTCATGATATTAATCTGGAAGATTTTTCTTTTTCATTTTACTGATAAACAGGGAAACTATTTTAAGCATTTATTCTAGAAGTTTTACGTACTCAAAATAATATATGTTTAACAATATTAATTTTCAGTGCCTTCCAATGGCTTCTATATTTTACATTTGTTTTTCACATTTAGCCAACTATAGTTTATAGGATAAAGAAAATCATTAAACCTCCCTACTATCTATTAATTCCCAAATTACTGAGCATTATTGATCTTTAATTAATATTACCTATGCAGTGAGGTGATGAACCACTCCAAGTGCCATCTGCTTGACATATTCTGGTGCTAGATCCCACTAATATGAAAGGAGAATTGCAGCTGAATGAAACCTCTGACTGGTATATAAAGCTTTTGCCTTCTCTTTTCCCTTGGGCAGGTATACCAGGGTCACCACAAAACTTTGCTGGAAGTGGAAAGAAAGAGAATTATACAGTGATTTAGATTCATCAGAGTAAATGTCATCAGAAAAATGACAAAAATAACTGAAATACTGCACTAAAGTGACATGCTACCCATGTTAATCTATCCCAATTAAAATTTATCTTTTGTCTACATGAATAAATGCTGAATATTCAATTCAGCATAATACTTTTTAAAAATTAGTCTGATTCAAATATTTTTCCACCTAGTAGACCACCTTAACAATTGTAGATGTTTTGGTATTTTTTTGTTCTATACTGACCAGAATCAAACCACATATTTGTACATATATGGTACAAAGTTGGAGTGTATTCTTGAAAAGACATGTGATTCACAGATAGCTCTATCAGAAACAAAAAAACATAATGGTCTAGGATATACTCTCCAGATTGCTATGTATTTTTTAATGTATATAAAAGATATAGTTATTTGTTTCAATGATACGTGCTCTGTTGAACACTCGGATCACGTATCCTAGTACCCGAGTATTTGGTTGTCTTCCTCTTCAAAATATTGGCGGGGGGTGGTGGTAGTTTTTTAAAGAGAAAAGAAGGCCATCAGAATCCAGATCCATACAAAACCAAGGAATCTCAATGTTCTACAATCACTGAAGAAATCAACTTGACAATAGTTCTAAACAAATTGATTAGATGATTCCATTCAACATATATTTTTAAAGTACTAAAAAACAAGCACTATTCTAGGTAATATTAGGTGCTTGCACTTATTAGTAAACAAACTAAGGTTCCTGCACTTGTGGAGTTTATGCTTTTGTGAGGAAAGCAAACGAATAAACATAATTAATAAGTAAAAATGGTAGTATATGGGAAGATAATAAGTCCCATGGGGAAAAATACTGTGGGCAAAGGAGATCAGGACTGTACATGTGGATGTGCTAGAGGGTGAGTAGTAGTAGTGGATTTTAATAAGGTAGCATGGGTGTCTCTCACTGAGAAAAGGTTTGGAGGAAAAAAACCATTTAGCCATCCATTCTCTCGCAAGGGAGAACATTGCAGATAGAGGAAACAGCATTGCCAAAGCCCTGTGCTGGGTCAAATCTAGCATGCTGGAGGGAGAGTAAGGCCAGTGAGACTGGAGCAGAGTAAGCATGCAGAAGTGTAGGAGAGGATGAGATCAGATGGCTTCAAATCTAGTAGATAACTGAGGCGAAGTACATATAGCATGTTTTCAATTTCTTTTTTACTGTAGTCAAAAATACATAACATAAAATTTACTATTTTAACTATGTTTTAAAAGTATACTCAATTTTCAAATTTGCAGATTCAGCACCTGAAAGCTTATTCCCCTATAAAGCAAACGGAAATAACCAAATGTTTTTAAGTAAAAATGTAGCCTTAAGATAGTTATAGGTTGAGTGACTATAAAATGCATCATCCAAACCAAGACACTTTTGAGAGTAAAAGGAGGATTCTAACTGGATAGGACACCTACCAGGATAACAGAATAAACAAGAATTGCTCCAGGAAACCTGGAATAAATGAATACCTTATTTATAGAATACCTTAGTCTCAAACGCAGTGTTCAAAGACCTTCCCTGAAATTCAAGACTCTAAGAGAAACTTGGACTTTTAAACTTCTTTTTAGAAACATTTTTTTCTTTTAAAACAGTTAAGATGAAAAGTAATCATAAAGTAAATATTAAAATAAAATAAACTGGGGAAATGTTCCAAGTATAGTAACATATGTAAAATAAATATTTATTTATTGTGTTCTGTTTTAATTTTCACCATTTCTTAGATATTGTAAGCCTTAGTGGTACTTGGCATCCAAGCACTTCTAGCAACATAATATCAAACCCCAAAGGCCAGGCTCCTTGTGTTCTTAGTCTTTGTATCTCTAGCACATTTTAAATTCAATGGATATTTCCTCAGTGAACATTATCAATGGGTACTTCAGCTTTAGCAATCATTTCTATTACTAAGTTATCTCACAGTTATTTTATAATTTACTTCTGAAATGTTTCTCTAGCATATTTCTGCTGAGTCATTCAACTCAGAATCTTATCTTTATTCAATGAAAAAAAGAAAGGAGGAGAGATGCAACCACATAAACTCTTCAATCCCCCTTCTCGGACCCCCCATCATTCAATCTGTTTTCTATCTTTAGATTTTCATGTACTAAACCAAACAACCTATTGGTGTCAAGTTTAGAGGCTTAAGACACAGGGTTTATTTTCAAAAGGCTTCAGTTCACAGTGATATAAACTTTAAGATAAAAAGGCATAGTTTGAACAGATTTAATGAGAAAAGATTTTCTTCTTTGTTAAATACCTAAAATTATTGAATTTGGCTATTCAATGGATAAGAGAATTGTCTCTTAGGTCTACCTCTCTGAACTGGAATTCATACTCTGCCATTTACTAGTAATATGACTTTAGGCCACACAATAATGTAGCTGGTCCCCTAAATGATAGCAGAGTTACCCAGTGTCCTTACAATTTGACCTCTCTGAGCCTGTGTCATTATCTATTAAAATGTCATGACTAAACATACTTAGCCAGGAGTTCTATGTACCAAAAATAATATATGTAAAGCAATTGGGACAAAGTGAGCCTTATTATATTTGGATATTTATTACAATTTAAATGTCTATAGTATGTATTTTATTATTATTTGCATTTTAATAGATCAAAAAATAAAACATTATATCAAGAAACTTTTTGATTGAGATTTTTTCATTCATATCAAACAAACTTTACCATAAACTCATCTCTGTAAAATCCCCTTGTTGCTATTTATTCTGAAGTAGCTATAGAATATCTAGTCTCATTCAGAACACATTGGTCTGTTTTAAGATGATCCTTAGCATCAGAATTTTAAGGGTCAATTTGTGTGACATCAACCTTGAGGCTTGGAACACACTCTAATAAATCATATTACCTAGAAGGAGCTTCTTTAGATGTTGCATAAATTGAAGTCTAACAGACCACAATTGCAGAAGTAAATTAGTTTTATGTCTCATGCTCAATAAAACTGGTTAGTAATACTCTCTGTAGCAAATGTGATATGAATGATCTGATGGGCCAGCAAAATGGTGGCATGCATGCCTAGTATTTGCAATCACTTAATAGGAAGCTCTTCAAATAAACTATCAGGTTTATGATTGGCCTTTCAAAATGAGAAATTTAAAATTAATAATGTAGCTTATTTTTTCCACTTTTTCAGTTATGGGTGGAGCTTTTGCATCACATTTTAAGAGATCCTTTCTTACTTCAAGGTCATTTAGGTAGTGTTGTAATATTTAAAACTTTTATATTTAATTCCCTAATGATTTGACATTGATTTGCTATTTGGTGTGAGACAAAGATTGTATGTGTGTGTGTGTGTGTGTGTGTGTGTGTGTGTGTGTTTGTGTAAACGAATTGCCTTATTGCGTTAATTGAAATGTCCATTCTTTCCCCACTGATTTGTTCTATAATACATCAAGTATCAATAAATGGTTCTGTGCTCTCTATTCTCTAACACTGGTTTACTTTCTATCCCTGTACCAATGCTGTAATGTCTTAATTACTATAGCATTCTAAGTTTGATACCTGCCAAGGATTGCACTATATACCAGAGGTACAACAGTGAACAAAAACAAAAATCTCTGCCTTTAAGGAACATAAACCTGAGTAGAGGACATCACCCAAAAAAACAAGATGTGTAAAATGTATAATGTGTTTTGCAAACAAAGCAGTTTAGTCTAAAAGTTAGAGCAGAAGGAACATAATGGTTGGATTGCATAAAAATAGCTACACTGGTAAATGCTGATTTTAATTGAATTTTAATTATGCATGGGAAAGAGCTTAACAATCTCATATTTGTCCTGGCAAAATCTGAAAAAAATTATGTAACAGCTGTAATCACAGTAAAGTAGCTCTAGGAGAGTGAAAACATATAATTTTAAGTACGGAAAGTATACTTACGTAAGCACTGTGGTACTTCCCCACTCCAGGTACCATTCCCTACACAGGTCAAAACAGCAGGAAAGGATAGTTCATAGCCTGGAGAACAGATGTAGCTAATACTAAAACCCCAGTCGAAATTTGTTCCTTCCAATCTTCCATTAGAAATCTGGGGAGGAGTTGGGCAGGTAACAGCTGTAATTACATTAAAAATTATTAGACACAGCTGTTGAAATATCCTGGTGTTAAAAAAATAAATATCATTAGAAGAGGCATATGTGCTAATTTAACCTTTTGGAGGACAATATGGTGTGGCATGTTCTATTCTCCTGGTAGTATTCCTGAAAAATCCTTGGAATCAGTCCTTCCAGGATGTGACTACTTCTTGGCAACATAATGGCTACTGGTTGTCAGATATTCTCTTACAAAATAACAAGCTTTCTGACATCGAAGGGAAGGCGAAGAGAGGGTGACCTTCTATCCAGTATACTGCAACTGAAAAATTACTGGTTTTATATAAAATTATTTTCCAGTGACATTTAGAAAGACTGAAGTGCTGGGTTGTTTGGCTATATAAAGTGTCAGCATTGTAGCAAGGAATTTGGGAGTAATTCTGTGACATTTTTGAAAACACAGATTATGTATCTCATTAAAATATCCAAATTTTGTTCTATCAACCACTTAGATTCATATGCTAAAACTTACTATATAGCTTCTAAATGCATTATAAAATTTTTAAACATTCATTTTTAAAATTAAGTTGTCTTCGAGCAAAGATGAGTTAGATAAGGTGACAGAGGTGAAGGGAAAATGAGGGGTACCAATTATAAAATCTAAAAATGAGGAATGATTTTATTTTGATGACTAGCAACATATATAAATAAATTTTGGGAGTTGTATAACATTGTCATTATCAGAATCAATTAATAATCTATGAAATATTTTATATTTTAATAATGTATAAAATATAAAATGTCTGTTCATATATTTTCACAGACTAACTGTATATTTATAGTGATCTGATTAGGCAACTGTGTAATCAAGAAGAAAAGAAACACATTGGTATTATTCTTTTGTGTTAGATTACGTCAGGGAGATATTAAACTCGCAATTCATAGGCATTTAGAGATGCACCTTAATGAGAAATCTCGATGATTAACAATCAGTATTACTATAAAACAGTATAAATTATCTGACATTGTATCTACAGTATTTCACAAATAATAAAAAAATTGACAAAAGATTCTGAAAATATTTTCAATGGAAAAACAAATAGCATAAAGTAGTAAACTTACACCTATATTGACTAAAATATTACTTCTAGATTGCATTCTTTAAAGAAACAGGTTTACCTTTTAAGAAAAAGTACAGTTCTACAATTCAGGCTGATTGTTTTCAAATTATAGAAAGTTTTTCTTCCCATCCATGAATAACTCGACCCAGGTAGCTAATCAAGTTAAAGTTCTAGTTCATTATGATTATATTCTCTTTGAAGTATTCATCAATCAATATAAATGATGATGGTGATTACATAGCACAGAACATGATATTTTTGTTATTTTGGTGGTATGACAGTTCATTATCATTACTTACAATGAGATATAATGTTTTTGTTAAAATGTTTTAAAATCTTATATGTTATTATCTATATGGTTTAAAGCACTCAATTTTGGTACCAGAAAAAAAAGCAAAACAATACAAAAAAAACTATTTAAATTTACTTTAAATTTGCATATTAAGGCCAAAAATATGTGGTGGTTATCACTTATAAATATTGAAGAAATCATTATCATACCTCTACAAGCTGGCATTACTCCACTCCAAGTGCCATTAGTTGTACAAGTCCTGATTCTGGAACCATTCAATTCCATTGTATAGCCTGGCTGGCACATGTAGGAAACATTTTGTCCAACCACATAATCATCTCCATATCTCAGTCCACTGGCTGGTATACCTGGGTCTCCACAACTGATTACTATCAATATTGGATTGGAAGAGCAGATAGTTAATGTGGCATGTATTTAATGGAAAGAAATAGTAAGCATATTCCATACTTAATATAAAAGTAGGGAAAATTAGTCATCATGCTCATTTTTTTTTATCATGCCCATTTTTAATGATAAAACATAAGCATATTTAAACCACATACTGGCAATTCCTGATTATGATCAGTTACTTATTACAGATTCTATACACATGGCTCAGAAACTGTCATTTAGACTCGAAAAGGCCAGGTTAGTATGCTATTATGTTGTAAAAAACTGTGATGTGGTAACCTCTTCTAACCTGAATTAAATAATCATGGAGAAGCTCTCCTATAGGATCGAGATTTCTAACATAATATTTGAAATTTATACTCTTATATATGGTTACTGAAATCTCTAATTTATCAGGCTTGCTGGACTGAGGGTATATTTTCTGCACAGTGCCACTCAACTGGATATTATCATAGTTTTCAACTAACATAATGCTAGGTGCAAAAATAATAATTTTATTGAATAAATGAAAGAATGAATAAACTATAAAATGTGAATTTATCACATACTGGGCAAGATACATAATTTGTGGGTCTAGTGAGAAATGAAAATGCCAGAGCTAGGGATAGAGAAATCAATTTCCCATTTCCATCATCTCATTGCCATCCCAAGTGACAGAAAAATCCTCAAGAAATTGCGACCTCCACTCTGGAATGTGTTTGCTTCCTGGATTAGGGGTGAGTAAGAGGCCTCTGTCAAGTGCTTGCCAAATCTGCCTTGTATCGCCAGTCTAGGAAAGGGTTAGCTGCTGCCCTGCCTCTGCCCCAAGACTCCATGAGTACAGCCAAATCCAAGCAGCCCGACCCACGCTTGCACCCAGACCCCACAAAGGGGTGAAGAACAGAGGTGCAGTGTGAGCCTCCTTCTGCTAATGACATGATGGACCGGCTGGGCAGAAGGCATCAGTGGCCCAGAGCAGGGGTGGGAGTGGGAAGGCCAGGCAGGGCCAGGGGCAGCAGGTGGTAGGGAGCTAAAGGCCTATAACCCATCCTAGAAAGATAGGGAGGCAGGGAGGCAAATTGTACAAGAGCAGACTCTCCAAACCTTCAGCACATGCTCCATTGTCCCAGTGGGCTTTAATTATAAAACACAAATTCAAAGATTAAATCATTAAAAAATTTGAGACAGTGATCACAGAGCATTAAACACCAACCACAGGAGGCTTTTGAGCACGAGATTCTAACAATCATGCTGGTCCATAAAGCTGTCTCAAATTACATATATAATATTCTCATTTATAAAATGACACCACACAAAAACTTTCAAAAAGACTGATTACAGCATAGGAAACAGAATTAAGTCTAAATATGGCATTTAAGAACAAAGCATAACAGAGATCATATATAAGCCACAAAAGCACTTGCTGTTTTGAGAAACATGATTTAAGCATGCTTGGCTAAACGCTTTCTGGTGGCTAAGAGAAAAAGGAAAACACAAAAGGTCACATCACTTTTCCTTTTCTGGAGACAAAAAACATGTAGCATACCTACCTTTTAGTATTTGTTTTGCCTTTTGAATTTTTTTTTCATAAAAGGACAAACAATTTTACCAGGTAAATCTAAGTTATACTATCTCATTTTTATTTTGAATTAACAGTAATTAATTAATAGTTCCCATTTTGGAAGTCTAGGGTTAAAGACTAAAAATAGATTAAGACATCGAAGACCTTAATGACAATTAAATTATATTGTATTTATTAATTTACCATTAAAATTATGAATGTCAAGGTTTTTTTCATATTATTCTAATCTGTTGAGCCTAAGAAATTTAGGACCATGAATGATGACATTTAAATTAAAGAATAATATTCACAACATTCCGCCTGCTAATCCTCAGAGCCCTGAAGAGTTTGCTGAAATCACTCATTGAGTGTTTCTATCTGACTCCTAATAAGAGTTTTGTATATAGGATGATTTTAATTCTTTTAGTTACTGACAAGGAAAATATTTTTTAAATCGTACAACTGAGTTGAATAGGAAATCAAATCCTACTTGTTTACCATAAGATGTCAATTCTTTTTGCAGTTTTAAAACGTGTAATCATATAAAAATGAGTTTAAGACTTCAATTTATTTTATTTTACTTGTTATTTTATATTTTTAATCTAGATTCAAAGCTAAGAAGAAGGAAAATTAAAGAGAACATCAACAGATAGTTATTGTTTTCTGGGCAGTGCTTTACAGACTGAATTAGAATTCTGGCAAGAAAGAACAGCTAACCCAGTCGTAAGGCACATGAGCTGAGTGAGATGTAGCCACCCAAAGAAGACAGAGGATTTATTTTAGAGAAGCACTGAGGAAGAGTTCTGCATATCTTGGCAGCATCATGAATGAAATGCCTGATAACAACAGCTTCAGAAGGATTTGTTCTGGTGGTTTCATAATGAAGCAAAGGTCAAAGAGGAAGTTTCCAATAGCAACAATCTTTGTAAACAGCACCTGCTCCACAAGTCAATTCAGTCACCACCAGCTTGTTTTCAGCAACAAAAAGAGGCTTTCGGGTTTTTTTAGGCAAAATCTTAGAATAGTAGCTCTTTAGGGCTTTCCCCTAAAATTCAGAGACATTAGTGCCTAACAACAGGGTGCTGTGGTTTAATGCAAGAGAATCTTTTCTAAAGTCACCAAATCCCTTATGCACACAGCAAGAGTGCACGCACACAGCAAAAGCGCACGCACACATATGCATCCACACACCCAACAACCAAATAAACTCCATGAAGGCAGTTATTTTGTCTCTTTTCTACACTACTGTATTCTCTGAGCCTAGTCTTGGGCATGACTTATCATAAGAGATTAAGTAAAATAGTTGTTTAAAGAATAAATGAGTGAATGAGTATGTAAGGAATAAACAACTCAAATTCTCAAAAACACATGAATTGTTTGAAAGGTTTGAGTTTGGTTTTGTGTGAGCTTTTCTAATTAGCTTCTATCATGTAATTGATGCTTATTTGGCATCATTTATGATAAATCTAAGTATATAACCTCTATGCTAAATATAAAACATAATTGTACTAATTCTAGTCAATCTATGCCACCTCAAAACTACTTTCTCTTAACTTCTTAAATGAACATTATAAATATGCATTTAAAAAAAAATATGATCACATTACCCACACTTTTACAACAGAATTCATTTTTTACTCAATACCTAATGAACATTTTTGCATGTTAATACATATAGATCCATTTAACTTGTTTTTAATGACATGATATTCCCTTGCATGGATATACATGCAATATGATTCATGTAACCAAACCCCTGTGACTGATATTTGAGTTATCCCATCATTTTCCCACTGTACACAGTGCAGCAATGGACATGCTTGCTTGGACATTATTACACATGTGCTTTGCTGGGTTTCAAGTCCAGAACAGAGTTCTGTAGCACAATGAAGTTCCAGAAAGGTGCTCAAGCCACTTCCCTGGTAACATTTTTGATTCTACACAATCTCCCAATGCAAAAGTTAGTTCCCTTTTTATATCTTAGTAAGGTAAGTTTTCTCAACTTTAACCTTGGCACTATGACATTTGGGACCAATAATTCTTGGCTGCTTTATGCATGGGGGAGGTGTTTAACATTGATCTCTACCTGCTAGATACCAACAGCTCATCCCACTCACTTGCAATGTGACAGCCAAATATATGTCCAGACATTGCCCCTGGGAAGCAAAATCACCCCTGTCTGAGAACCGCTGCCCTGAAGGATAATTCTCTCTTCTTGAGAAGATTTAGATGACCTTTTAGCTTCATCTCCCCCAGTTTCATTCTGGGATAGCCCCCAGATTTCTCTTGTGTAAGACTAGCCCAGCTCCCTGACTTATCCTCTACAAAAAAAATCCATGAGAATTCTCAGGCTGGTAAAAAAAGATTGAGTAAGAGCCATTTCTGTGTTGGGTATTTGGAACAAAAAGCTGTAGTTTCATTCATCACTGGATATGATTAAGTATGCTGTCCCTGGCCCAAATAACTTGTAGGATGCAGGGCATTGATCAGTTTGGAAGCAGAAGTCCTGGTAGGTTAAAAAAAAATCCAAGAAACAAATTATATATATATATATATATATGTATACATATACAGATATATATATATATTTTTTTCTTCTTTTTCTTTAGACCTGACAGCCAATCCTTACTTGACAAGCCCTGTCCTGGCACAGATTGTATCTTTTTCCCAAACACTATGTGCCCTAGGTACCAGAGGTGGCTCTGCCTGTTAGATTTTGTGAAAGATAATGTTTCCATACTATTAGTATCTTGAAGGGTTTCTGTGTTAACAAAAAATGTATATATGTTTTTAATGAGTATTTACTTGTGCTTAGTTTTTAGATCTTCTCTCTCAGTCTGAACATTACAGAAGGGGACTTCACCAAATCTTAAAATCAGGACACTGTTACAAGCTTCTTGGTATTGTAGCAAATATCTTTTCCTTCCAGCTTGGTTTAAGTTCTGTGGATGTTTAACATTTATAATTTCTCTGCCAAAGTGTTCACGATATTTGAATGCATGGTTTTGATCTCATGATATATTCTTTTACTCACCCATGAGAAAATTAGTTATACTAATTTTATACTAATTTTAACTAATATACTCCAGCACTGGTGGTGGGTTTAATAAGGACCTGTCTGGAGATGCAGAAGGATAGGCGTAGAGAAGAGGGAAGAGTTCTTGGTTTTGAGGCATATTTTTAGAGAAAGATTAAGTGTACAATTTCTCAATTCCTCTATAATCTGAAGCTGGAGAATATTAGCAGTTAGAATTTATGTGAGGAACATTTTATCCTTTTACCAATATCTGTAATAAGGCTAGATATGAGGAAGAAAAGTAGGGGCATTACCATTATTATTAAATTATGTTTATTCCAAAAATGTTTTCTAAAATCATGAAAATGGATAAGGAAAATCACAGGTGACACATCTACACATGTGATTGGAAAGGAGTGTTTTAAGAACAAAAAAATCTGTGTGTGTTTGTACGTGTGTGTGTGTTTGTTTTGCTGCTGGGAAATCAAGCAAATAAAAGGTATATTTGCAAATCACTCTGGTAGGAAATTCTCAAAGGGCAAAAATGCTTGAAATGCCAAAGCTACTTTACTGCGTGTGAAATATTAGAGACCAGAGACCAACCTTACTAAACTTTGCCAGTTCCTGGCAAAGGGCTCTATGATAGGTTCTGGGTAAATGATGTTTTATTAACTGAATCCATACGTCATCCAATTATATTATATACCCACGGTTCTCTTTCTATTTCATTTAAACTGTATTTTATATAAACTATATTACTATAATAAGTTAAAAATAAAATAATATTCTAAAAATTGGATCACTCCTTTGATTATCACTATGCAGGAGGTACTAGCTGCCTAAGGATAATTAGCCCAAGGATAACTAGCCCAGTTACGGAGGGGGAAAACATTTAAAGTAGCCAAAATTTCATTTTTAAAATGTAGAAAAAAAATCTAAATATAATTCAACTCTTTATATTTTACTTTCATTCAACCATTGTAACTAGATGATTTATTCAACTATATTTTAAGACTTTTATTAATTCTTTCCTATTCAAATCATCCTATATTGAAACGTGTGTCATGTAATCAATCTTGTTGATTTTATCTCTTTCAACTGATACTGTCCTAAATCTATCAGATCCCTATTTTCAATGATAATATATGTGATTCAACAGTACTCCTGTTCTTCTCTTTTGACTCATCATATTAAAATATTTCATCTCCTGCAAGATTTAGATTTATTATTGACATACCTGTACTATATGTTTGAACTCTCATCTTGAGATAACCAAAAAATTATTGCTAAGCTATATAGAGAAAATTGCAATTTTAAGTGGAAAGTACTGTTGAGAAAACACAAATTTTATAAGTGATCAGCTCATTAAAAAATGACATAACTTTGCAGAACTCCAATTGGCAAATGTAGACAAACTGGAAAAGTAAGAGAGGAACAGGCTATAAATTAACAAAACATTTTCATATGCTTTATAAGCAATGCCCTATATCTATATCATGTCAAATATATTTGACCATGGTAAAAAAAAAATAGGAAATAAAGCAAGAAAACAAGGAGGAGGAAAAATACAGAAGGAGAAAGTGAAGTGAACTTGATAACATTGCTTCCTGAGTTAAAAAGACTTGAGTTTAAATCTTAGAATCTACATTTACTAGCTGTGTTAGCACAGGAAAGAAAGTTATATTTTCTCTGTAAGATACCATTTCTTCAAATGTGAAACAGAAAGGATAATAGTATATACTTTATAGATCTGTTCTGAGGATTAAGTGAGAGAACTTGTGTAAAGCACTTAACATAAATCCTAACAAATGGTAAGCAATGACAAATTTATTTATTATGAATACAAATAGTAACACTTTGAATGAAAAGAAAAAAAGGAAGGTTTTGTTTTCTTTAGGTGGGTTTTCCAAAAATTGGAATTAGGAATTTGGTTTAGAAATTTAGTTCAATACTTTAAATTTTTTCATACTTAATTTAATTCATTTTAAATTCATGTTTATGTCCTTGCATACAGATACTAGAAAAATAATGCCTACAAAAGGCAATTACATTAAATCAAAATTTATTAAACATATGCTTTATTTGAATTTAATGTTTCTGGTATATATAAGAAATGAAAAAATTAATTTACTGGGAAATTTCATCCATTTATGTGGCAGAAATAACTGTTTAGTGGTGAGCTCTGTCAGTATTCAGTAAATCAGTTAGATGATTTGGTGCCTCAATTTCCTGACCAATGCATATAAGTCTACGATACAATCTCTTCCAGCTCCAAAATTACATGATTCTATCAATCGTATATTGAAATTAACTTCCACTGCAAATTAATGAGAAGGACCCTGAAACACTTGTTCTAATCAACAACAGATCACCACATATAAAATTTTCAGTATGTTAGATTCTTTAATTACAGGAGTTTAATCTATTTTAATTTCCACTGAAACTTCTCTCTGTGTTTCTTTTTGAAGGATATTTTTATTTTTGCTTTTGGTTTGGGTTGCTACTGAGGTGTTTGCTGTGAAGTAAATCAACTGTTAAAATTCTCAGTTTCTAGTTTAATAGCAATTCATCATTTAAAAGCTAATGCTTGAAATACCTTACTCAACACAATATTTCTCCTTGAACAACTGACATAAAGAGACTTTAAATTTTGATACGTCATTTGCTCCCGGTCTGTGTTGAATTGAGTGTTTTTTAACTCGTTTAAAAATTCCTAAGGAAAACCAAAAACAATTCAGTAAAAAATTTAATCTAATTTTCAATCTTAAGAAATAGTATGTGTTTTTCTTTACTAAAGTTGGAAAATACTTTAAGTAAAAGACTTAGGTATTTATCCATGAATTTAAAAAATTGTTATTCAATGTGAAAAAAATGTTACTCAGTATATTTCCTTTATTCTGAATATATTCATTATTTCCTTCTTTTTCATAACTATATATTGAAAACATACTATATACCAGAAACTGTGTGCTATGTTATCTATAAATTACAAGCCCTCTCTGCAAGTATTTTAAAATGGAGTGGAATGGTAAGTCATGTGCACTAATAGCTAAATTAAATTCATATGAGATATTTGAGTCAGTCAACAACTATTTACTTGGTCAATTTATGTATCAGGTGCTAGAGGGTCAATGATATAAACAGCCCCAGTTACTAATGCCCTATTAAGTTTATAGTTTAGTGATGTAAGGAACTGCCATAAAAGAGTTATACAATGTAGAGAGATCAGTTTTAGCCAAAGCGGATATGAGGAAGAAGTGTCCTAAGAAGGCTTTTGCCAAATGTGCCGTTTGAGCTAATAATACTTAAAGGGTACTAGGTAAGAGTTTTAAAGGCTCAGATTGGGGTGGTGTACTATGAAAACAGTAAAGCATATTTCTTAATTGTTAGAATGTTCAGTATTTTAAAAAATGAGACATTTTCAAAGTAAGTAGGAGGACTTCTTTCCTTCAAGATGGAGAAACAAGGAAGAATTTACTCTCCATTTGAAGCAGCTTCCCAATCCCACCCCCCTCAAAAAAAGTACAAGTTTCATCAGGCAGCAAAGTACAGTGATCCTTGAGTGACAGGAAACAAATGGGGTGATTGCTATGACTGCCTCGTCTTACTGCCCAAAGAGAGTTTCCAGGCTGTGGCACAGGGAGAAGGACCCCATGCAGAGCCCGGCAGACTCCCTGAGTTGAAAAGATGGATTGGACAGGAGACAACAAAGTGGACAGACTTAGTGAGACAGAATACAAGAGAGGACACACACACAGATCTCTGGAGACGTAAGGAGAAAATTCCTTGAGTTATTTGGCAGAATACTGATTAAGCCATGAGAAAACTGCCCAAGGTGAAGTAAAAAACTACTCGCAAAGATTAGATGTAACAGTATCTGGTGCTGACACAAGGCCAGGAATATAACTTGTTACTGATTCAAATCAACAACTGAGAAATATTTTGCTATTGCACATTTGGCTGATATGTTCTATTCAGTGCTTATTTCAACAACCTTCCAGCCATAGTGTGCCTTTACCTTTGAGGAGACACAATACACGAAGTATCTCAACAGTTTTCAGGCAAGATATTAACTACAACTAACTTTCTCAAGAATCACAGATATGACATGGCATTAGTTTGACAGCATCCTCCTCTGAATAGATTATTTCAGCTATTTATTCAGGAAATACAAATACTCACAAAAGAGCTAAAGAAAAAGGTGGGGGATGCATCATTCGCCCAAACATGGTACAAGCCCCTGCCTTCTTAGTAAATTTCTGGGAATTACTAGGTCAGCAAAGGGCTGCTCTACCACTGACACTGTCAAGAACTATTGACCTTCTCCACACCACAACATTAAAATAAGCCCAGCATCTTTTTGGATCCTGGAAGCAACATGCTTCTCATTTACAAATTTTACTTACGCCCATTTATGTTAATATTCACAAATGACTTTTAATGAGGGCCTCTACAGCAAAAGTATAATCTGTTCAAATTTCAACACGCAAGAAACTTCCATTAATCTCCTCAGAGCCTATTTCACTCAAGGGCTTTAGCAACGTCTCATGACTCCTTGAATGAGTCTCTGAACACATCCTAAAATAGCTTTTCTTTCAAAAATTTCATGATTTACATGATGCTACTGCAGTTCTTCTTAATATAAGCAGCAGTGATTTTCCAATGGATAGATTATTGTTAGTTAAATAAATTCTACTTTTCCATATATAGGCATTAATTTATATATAGGAATTTTAAATACATTAAAAAAATCCAACAAGTGGGTAATTTCATTATGATGCTGAATCTCTGAAATGCCACATTTTTTAACATCTCAAGAGGGCAAATCAGCCATCAGGACTTCCGACAATAGTGCACGAACCCAAAAATAATCAGTCTGCTTTTTCAAAAACCAAGTCAACAATTAATATGTGCTAGACTGGCAAAACGAAAGTACATTCCTTGTATTTTTAGTCTTGATTATAGCTGATAATTCATCTCTGTTTTTAACATACTGTAAAATTACATTTAATAGCACTGATATTCTGTGATCCCTCTTTTCTCTGCCAATGTGATACCTTGGAAGCCAACTGATTCTTAAACTCACTAGTGTACACTTGAACCGTAACACTATCATCATCTTTTAATGTGAAGGACAATACAAATATTCAAAACCCTGCCTGGTTTGATTAATTACAAAACACACACATACATGTTTATATAACTATTTTTCACATACCTAGTGATACTTCAAAATACTGAGAAGAAACTTACTTGTACAGTTAGGCAAAGTTCCAGACCACGTTCCATTGGCTGTGCACTGCCTAACTGAAGGTCCAGAAAGGATATATCCCTCCATGCAGGAATAAATGACTGAACTAGAAAATGTTGTGCCATCAATCCGAAAGACTTTTCCATTGGCTGTTGTCCCTGGGTTACCACACTGTACAGCTATAAAACAAAATGGTTAAGAGTATATATAAAAATAGTGCATTTAGGAATCCTCTCACAAAAAGTTAAGGACTAAATGATTGTTTCAGATTATCCAAAGGAGCAATAAAATCCTCTAAAATAAGCATTGAATTCTCTTTTATAAGGAGTTGAAATTCAAGATGAATTTATATCTTATTAGTTTAATTACTGGGATACAAATCATATAAAAGCTACTTTTTAAAGAATTTTGTGAGTCATTTTGGTAAAACTTTGTACAGTAATTACTTGAGAGTATTGCTTTGGGGTAACACAAAGTCTTTCAGAGAAGAATTTTAAGAGTCTCTGCCTAAAAAGCAGCTCATGTAAAACTGGAAGATATGTAACGAGAAGAAACAAAGATTTACTATAATTATACTTGTAAGAAAACAGATATAAAATATACACTGATTTACTATAATTATACTTGTAATAAAACAGATATAAAACACGCTTAAATATTATAAGCATCATGTATGTTTTTATTTATATAAGTATATAACTGATTTGCACTAAAACTTTATAATCTCTATTTCTGGACCAAAGTGTACAAAAAATTAACTGAGTAAAAACAAAGTCACTAAAATTCTAGGAATGATTTTCATTAAGTTTTCAATGTATCCTAAATAGGAGTCAGAAACACAAATGCCTTATATGATTATTCTGTATTATGTTTAACTATTTGCCATCAATGGCATCAGTGAATTTTTTAAATATATTAAAAGCAAGCCTATGTCAAATGCAGTACCTAATTTTGTTGTAGTATAAGAAGGCATCTTAATACTTTACAGAATTTGCTATCTATACGAATATGTAGTGTAATTATAATTTCAGAAAGTACCACATATATCTATCTCTTGCTGCATCTTAAATATTTAATTTTGTCGATCATTGGTAGTGGTGCTGTATGTTTGTGTGTATGTGTGTGTAGACAGAAAACTTATACATCTTGCACATTACAATTAGGACAGCTTTCTTTCATAAAGGTTAGTACCTGGAGAGTTTTCCATTATGTGTGTATTCATAATCTACCTAACTAATCTCCTGCTGATAAACATGAAATTTAGTTTAGTTTCTCTATCATTTTTGGTTATAATGTACTCTAGCTTATATACACAACTATGTACATTGATCCTATTTTTATGATAAGTTTCTGAAAGTGGAATTTCTGGAAAATTTTAATTCTGAAAAATACTTTTAAGTATATATAGTGTTATCCAAGATATTAGAAAAATACACACTTGTATCAATAGTGTGAAAGTTTGCTTATTTTCACACATCCTCTCCAATACCATGTCCCATCATTTTTTTTTTTTTTTTGGTACGCGGGCCTCTCACTGTTGTGGCCTCTCCCGTTGCAGAGCACAGGCTCTGGACGCACAGGCCCAGCTGCCATGGCTCACGGGCCCGGCCGCTCCGCGGCATGTGGGATCTTCCCGGACCGGGGCACGAACCCGTGTCCCCTGCATCGGCAGGCAGACTCTCAACCACTGCGCCACCAGGGAAGCCCCAATATTTTTATTTTCTTTAGGAAAAAAAAATTCCTCAAAAGTGGAGTTAATAAATCAAAGCAAAGAATATATATGCATTTTTATCAACTTAATCTAAAATATAATTTTAAAAAACCTCTAGAAATGTTTTAAAGTTCTAGTTTTGCTGCACATACGCTACAATTTCATATTAAAGCAGGTGAAAAATGATGGTTAGATGTTTAATTGTAATATTCGGATTAGTAGTTATGTAGAATTTCTTCTATAGTTTGCAATTTTTTTTTGCTCTTCTGTATTTTCTGTTCATTTCCTCTTTCCAGTCATCTGCTAGAATCTTTTTCTAAGTGATTTGTATGAACTCCATTTTATGGGGAAAATATTAATTCTGTTTTATTTGCTACAACTCCTAGGTCTATTTTGTCTGTAATGTGTACATTAACAAAACAAGGTCAGCACCAGGTTGCATTTCGTCTAAAAATATTTTGCAGTTCAGCTGAGCAAAGAGCTGGCTTAGATATCAACCACATAATGTACGACATCACTATAAAGACTTTGCCTTTGGAAAGTAAGTTTGAGAAATAAAGTGAAGACAGTGTGCTTAGTGTCTTTTGCTCCACAACTCTGTTCCCACCCTTTCCCTATAATAGAAATTGAGCTGCGATTCTCTCTTAAGATTATTAATTTAGTCCAGTTATAAAAAAGATAACTATCTTTCCTAGAATATGGATATTAATTTTAAACATAATACAAGTGTCTGAAAATATAGTCAATCAAAAAACTGCCAAGGAGGTTTTATTGGGAATTGTTTTCTATTTATAAAACCCATACATTTGGTATAACATCAAGTACATTTCATACATACCTTTGCAAGTTTAGTTTTTGCACTAAAATAATCTCAAAAAGAACAATTTAAATTATAAGGGTAATTTTCCAGCAACATTTCCTTTTCTAGGCAGTGTTGTAAAAATTATGTTTACTCTGAATCAGTCAGAACAATTAACAATTTTACTTAAACACCCCAAATATTAAGAATTCTAGTTATGAGCAATACCTATAAATAAAAATATCATTTATACTTAGACATCTGTTTATATTTTTCCATTTCTACAAACCTGAAAACTAAAACAGATCATGAGATAATGTTGATGTGAGAACAACCTAATTTCTTCCTGGTGGTGTCAACAATACAGAGCACTGTGATAAAGGGAAAGACAAAATCTTTTTAACTTTTCCAATCCTGATATCTACTGTGATGTGAACAATGTATATAAATGATCCATGAAAGATAATTTTAATAACTTAATAATTGTTATCTATCATATTTCTCTTATAGGACAGTGTTGGTAAAACTGGAATGATACTGCTTTTATTCCATGGTTGAGGATAAGAACTGGTAGGAGTAATTTCATGAGCAGCACCCAGTTGAATTTGATACACATTAAATTCCAGCGTCATCAATGTTATTAGTTTCTATTTGAGATTACCTTTGCATTCTGGCTGCCTTCCAGTCCAACTGCCATTGGGTAAACATGTTCTTTCTTCTGAGCCATGAAGGATATAACCAATATCACAGGCAAAACGTACAGAACTTTTGGTTCTGAAATTGCTTTCCTGTCTAGAACCATGACCAGGAGTACCTGGATCCCCACATGTACCAGTAGCATCACCTGCAATTCAGTACAGCTCAAGTTAACTTATTTCAATGAACATTTACTAAGTTATGATTTAGTCCAACATTCTTGTAGGAATTTGTTTTTGTGCATGTTGTGTTTTAATATGCTAAGTTGACTGGGTAAAATCGTAATTCATATTTCCTATCTGACTCCAGTCATAAGAAAAAGCCTAAAGGAAAAAGAAAATAGTTGCAGAGTATGGTGTTATTTTCCATATCAGTGATATTTGGAGATGTTCAATAAGTTGAAGATATTTCATTAGTATTGCCAGAATCTAGTTCTTAACCAACATAATGGAAAATTTATAATTGACAGTTCTTTGGGCTCAAATGAGAATGGATTTATACAATTAAAATTGAAAACATGGACTTGGCAATTTTCATCTTTCTCTGAACTGAAATCAGTTTCTGTTAAAATAGAACTGTGATATACTGGAAAATATAAATGTTAAAATATAGTATTTCTAAACTTTCACCCCCTAATCGTCTCTATCAATGACCACTGACCAAAAATGAATAAGCTGCATACTTCTCATACATGAAAATATAAAAATAAATTGTAAACAAAGACTAGAAACTCTGACTTAAGTTCTTAATACGGATTTTTTGCTCATGCCAAAGCGTTTCTCTTTTGATTATAGTGTTTAGGGTTTACTGTCTCTTTATCATTTCTTAAATAATTTTAATTAAAGTTGCCACAGTGTTAGTATACTTTTGAGAGAGAGAGAGAGAGAGAGAGAGAGAGAGAGAGAGACACAGAAAGAGAGATAGAGAGAAAGTTGAATACATAAGCATTGAAAGTGCTTTCTGTCTATCTAGATGCCTATTTTGACACGCCCTGTGTATTTGGAATCCTTCTTAATATTTCCTCATCTTCATGTGATGCAATATTAATAATCACATAAATATTTAAGGTCACTATTTCACTTTTAAATATATATGTACACATTATTTTTACAACTAAGTAGTAGTTTCCCAATCAATCCTGTGTGTGTGTATATGACAGAGAAAGAGAGAGAGGGAGGGAGAGAGGGAGAGGGAGAGAGAGAGAGCCAGAGACAGAGACAGAGACACAGAGAGAGATGTGTGTTATATGTATTTTCAGTTAGCTGAGTGAGTAAATTAACTATGATAGTTTAAAAAATCTATAGATTAAATTTGAAGTACCAGGTAGTTATTTCATAGGGTTTAACCACAATTACAAGGGGAATCTGAAACTAAGTATTTCACAACTTTTACCTCTAAAGGAAAAACAGTGTGAAACAACTCCTAATAAGTCATCATATGATCTCCACAGAGATAAAATAATATAAAGATAATGGACAATATGTAAGTAGAAAGAACAGGCAGAAAAATAAGCACCAATATCTGGCTGATAGGTCAAAACAGAATAAATAGTATCAAGAAGGGAGAAACCACAGCTCTAAAACTGAAATACAATTTCTGAAGAAAAACAGTAACTTAAACAGCTCAAAAAAGATTTTTCAAATACTCACTCTGTGAACAAATTATTAATTAAAAGTAGACTGAATATTTACTTATTCTAAGAAAACTCTATTGGGATCATAGACACTCAGGAGTTATATGTTGTCTATTAATAACAAATAAAATTAGGAAAATAAATGTTTTTTATAAAAATTATTGGCTTAGTTTAATTTAAAACATTTAGGGCTTTATTTTAAAATTATGCTATTAAGTAACTGATTGCTTACAAAGTTCATCTACAAAGAACTGAATTCTAACAGGAAACCACTGAAATAACATTGCTTTATAGGGAAACATATTTTATATCTGCTAAAATGGAATAGCTACTTAAGCTTGAATGGTTAGCTATTTTAATGAATAAAAAAAGCACTTCACAGAGAGTAGCATCCGAACACCACTTACATTTGATACAACACAGTTCAAAACATATACCTGTAATTTATCATTTACAAGATCAGTATTAATTTGTGTTCTAAATTCATATTACCTTAAGAAGAATTCCGATAAATGTAAAAATGTTACAGCTTCTCCCATGAGATTTTTAAAAGAGAAATGTATTATCGTATCTCTTTAGATTGTTTTGTGTATATATTCCAAATAATAATAATACTATTAATGTAATTTCCAACACATATCATCCAATTTTCCAAGTGGTACCTGAACAATGAGGTTGTGATCCACTCCAATGGCCATTTAATTGGCAAGTCCTTGATGATTGGCCAAGAAGGGTATGCTTTCCTGTGCAGGAATAGCGAACAGTGGACCCAAAGGTATACTTCTCACCAGACAGGACTGCATTAGGAGGAACGCCAGGGTGTCCACAGTCAATCACTACAATACATAATTATTGAATATAAAATTTTTTATATCTCTATCAAACAACCTGCACCAACTTTTTATGAAATAAATCAGAATTATCTGCTCTAATATACACATCATCCAGAAATCAAATATCTACATGACAGTTGAAGTTACAGGAGTTATTCTGTCAGCCCACTCACCCTGAGCATGAGTTTAACAGGAACATTGTAAGTAAACTTAAATGATTGAATCAGTATAAGATTGTATGTGTGGGGGTAGTGAGTGTGTGTTTATATACATATGTGCATGGGTTGGAAGTATGTATGTGTCTAGATAAGGATGTGAAAGTTAGGGAGAGGAGTGATGTGGATTGGCTAAATAAGGTCATATAGGATTCAACATGAGCCTATACAAAAATTAAAAGGGAAAAACTTAAGGGTAAAGGAGAGGGAATGAAGGTGGATCTGTGACACACAATGTAGACCTCACATAATGTAGTCCAGAATAATTCCACTCCAGGCCATTAATGAATAAATTATCCTGTATAAAGAAAATACTCAGTGGCTTATCAACCAAAACACAGCTAAGCCTAGCAGAATCAGATGTTAACACATTGAGAATTATCTTTATAAGCTAGAAGTAGCTTGGGAACTTACTGTGTGCCCCCTTTTAGTTGTAACTTGGAAAAATACTGAGCACAATATGACTCTAAAGTATTAAATAGCACACAAGGAGACATAAACTTAATAAAACCCCTGAGTACTTCGCACAGTACCAGGGAGTGCTATAGGAAATAAAGAAAAGGTAAAAAGTAAATAAGAGCTAAGAAAACCTGAAGGAGTTCATGTTTTCAGGTCCTACAAAAGATTTTTAACTTTAATGTTGTAGCCACACAAGGCTAAGTGAATTACTTAAACCATTAGACTAGTCAGTCTACAAAAAGAAATCAAATGCATTTTAAGCAAGGGATCAACAATTGATTTAATTATCTGCATAGAATATGAAATTAGATAGACACTGTATAAAGTTTTGTTTCTTTGTTAGTTTGTGAATGAGTACATGAATGATGCCACTAATTTTTCAAAAAATCTTACCCCATGAACATAAAGAAAGTGCCTCTTAAATAAAACATGATCATAAAATAATTTTATAATTTAGCAATTTAGTATAACCAAAAATTACTTGCACAATGCTTTCTTGATACACTACTCCTTCAATCTATAAAGTTCTTCTCTCTCCTATCATGTCCAAGATTCATCAGCTCTGAGATGTAAATATATTTGAGACCTATCAATAAGCTGAATTCCTAGAATTCATGTTCACTTCTCTATGTCTTCACAAAATTTTGATTTATTTCTGTTAAATTATTGTCTCACTACACATGTTAATTATATGCAAAGCTGCTATAATTTATTTTATTTATATTCTACAATTCCAACACAACATATAACAAAATGCACTCATATGCTGACTGACTTGAAAGATGATGTGTATTAACATTTCTTATGTGCATGTACCTGTATATAATAAATACTTAAAGTCAGTAAGTATTAAGTAACACCTTTGTCTAATTTCTCAAGTATTTTCAAGCACTTGTTGCTGTTTATATTAAACTAATTTTGCTTTAAATGAAATTTGAAATATTAATACAATAGAAAATTAAAATGTAGTTTATTCTCATGGGATGGTAACATCATAGAGTACGAAATACATCTGCTTTTAATATTCTATCTGCTCCATGAAGGTTCAAAATCAAGGGATGACAGAGAAATATTAATCACATTATTACTAATAAAAATGGCATTTGGGCATTGAATTGGTAGGATATAGGGAAGTGTAGTTTCAAAATAAAACAATACAATCAATATGCTTCCTTCTGATACACAGCCCTAAATATTTCATAAAGACAGTCAATATACATGTTCCTTCCACAGCATTATATCAAGGAAGAGTTCCCATTATCTACTTACTGATACATTCTGGTAAAGGTTTGTCCCATTGTCCATTTGGTTGACATATCAAAACTGAAGATCCAAATAAGAAATATCCAGGATTGCAGTCATAGAATACCACAGTGCCATAGGTGAAATTCCCATGTTCTATTTTACTTTCTCTTTTGGAATTGGCTGGAATTCCGGGATCAGAACAGTTGACCACTAAACAAATGACAAATTTTGAAATATATGTTTGGAATAATATACATATACTTATATAGATTTCCATTAGAAATGTAGCTTCAAAGATAAATTTAATCAAACAAACCAAAGATTCAAGGAATAATAATAACATTATAATGGGATATAATGGACTGAAATTGGTTTGGCTGAAAATATTGGAAAAAGGAAAACTTCTTTGCAAAATCGTTTTGAACAATAGCAACTCCTAAATATTACACTGAGTACAGATTTAACCTATCAAGCTTTAAACAATTAGAAAATGGAAGAAAATGATAATTTGGTTGTTACTTTATCAGACAGTACGAAATATACGTCTTTGGAAGTGGAAAAAACACAAAACAATTATCTTTAATATACTTCTATAGAGAGAACAATAAATAAACGTCTAATGCAGGTATCATGGTAATTTAGGCCTCAAACATCGTTTTGTTTTGTTTTGTTTTGTTTTTTTCCGGTACGCGGGCCTCTCACTGCTGTGGCCTCTCCCGTTGCGGAGCACAGGCTCCGGATGCGCAGGCTCAGCGGCCATGGCTCATAGGCCTAGCCGCTCTGCGGCATGTGGGATCTTCCCGGACCGGGGCACGAACCCGTGTCCCCTGCATCGGCAGGTGGACTCTCAACCACTGCGCCACCAGAGAAGCCCTAGGCCTCAAATACTGTTTAACCAAAAATATGAAGATTGTCGTACTGAGTGAAGTAAGTCAGATAGAGAAAGACAAATATTTTCTGATATTGCTTATATGTGGAATCTAAAAAAAAAAACAGTACAAATGAACTTATTTACCAAACAGTAATAGAGTCACTGATGCAGAAAACAAACTTATGGTTACCAGGGGCAAAGAGGGGGAGGGATAAATTGGGAGATTGGGATTGATATATACACAGTACTGTATATAAAATAGATAACTAATAAGGACCTGCTGTATAGCACAGGAAACTCACTCTACTCAGTACTCCGTAATGACCTACATGGGAAAAGAAAAGAATCTAAAAAAGAGTGGATATATGTATATGTTTAACTGATTCACTTTCTTATACAACTGAAACTAATCCAAAATTATAAATCAACTATACTCCAATAAAAATTATAAAAAATATTTTAAAAATTGAAAAGTTCCATTGATTATGAAGCAAACTGCAAGTAAAAAAGATATAAATGATTTTATATACAGCCATAAAATAGGTACAAGATAACATAGTTAAGCAGCTGAAATAAAGTTTGTCAGTTTTGACTCTAAAAATGTTAAAAAATAAGAAAAAGGAAAGCATTGCTAATGAGATAACATCAATATTAAATATTTTTGCTTTATTAGCTGAAAACTTTCTACTGTTCTGTCCAAACTGTTTCAAATGTTATCATGCGTGTCTAAACAGACTCATTATTACCATGCCCTAAGCTGGAATATAGTTAGATTTTTACCTTTGCACATTGGTGGAGGATGACTCCACTGTCTGTTGGCCTGGCACTGTGCTTTTGTTGGCCCTTGCATAAGATACCCAATATTGCAAGAGAATGTTACCACATCATTAAAGTTGAATCCATTTCCACTTGTTCTTCCATAAATTGGACTACCAGGGTGACCACAGCTCACAGCTAATAGCAACAGGGCCAGGGTGGGAGAGACACAGAACAGAATAATTAGTTATCAATTATTACATGAAAATTACACTTAATCATTTCAAAGAATATAGAAAGAAGGCCACTTTCGTATGAAAATATACTTAAAGTAATTTTACTAATGCAAAGGAACAATTTAGAATGCCAAAATAGTCTAATATAGAAGTATCATATTAGTAAGTAGACAATTATTTATAATTGTGGTAATTACATGCAAGTAGTGCACAGATATTTAAAGTTCTATGATAGCTTTTCATTCTATTTCATTTTAGGGAAAAATACTGAAATTCAAAGAAATTTGGGAATGACTGAAATTCATATCACTAGTTAATGGCAAAAGGAATGAAACTAAACCAAATTTCCTTTTCTAGTTAAGTTTAAGAATTGCAGATAAATGAAGGCAATTTTTTGTATTTAATTTTGAAATAGTTTCTTTTAATATTATTTATCCAACCATTTTTATGATTAATAGATTAGCAAAAGTGTGCTTGAAGAATAACAATGTGACTGCAATAAAAAATGATGCCTTATGCTGTAGAATTCTTAACATATTGAGATACCAATATTAAGATTACCTAAACCAATCAACCTTACTGGTATAGTTTCTTCACTATTGATATTTAATAATTTAGCACAGGTTTGTTTGGAAATAATGGTATCAATTAGATGCATTATTTACATCGTTTAGAGTTTTGGTTCTTTTTTAGAGTTCATTTAGTGCTGGCTTTTCCCAAACACTCTGTATTCCTGTGAACTGTTTTATTGCGTTATCTCACTTTATTAATCACAGGAAGTCCAGTAATACTGCTTCATAACTGGGCACAGTGAAAGACCCAAGTCACTTTTAGTACTTTAAAAATGACCCAAGAGCAATTAATTTTCAGCTGTATTGTTAACGTCAACCTATTCATTTGAAAATGTAACTGCATCTTATTCTTGTTTAAAATTATTGATAAAGAAACCTGTTTTACCCCAAGGGCCAATTTCCATTTATAGTCTCAATTATTCAGTAAGAAAAATAATGGTATGAGTTGCCTATGCTTTGATATAATGAAAGGCAAAAAATCTGGGATGGATCCAGCATAATATTGCTGTCTTTAAATCATTAAACTGTCTGCCCCCTATACACACACACCACAGAGAAGCAATTTTGCTAACTATATGTTCTATTATCCTATTAAATCTCAACACATTAATGTATTTTCTATTAAACTAGAACTCCAAAAAACTTCTGTTGATTGGATAAGAATTTGACAATGATAGAATTTATAAATATGGATGTAACTGGCCCAAAATTAAATATTTCCTGTGAACTCATACTTAAAGACCCACACATTATTTCTCTGAAGCATCCAAAATCTCTATCATTTGATCCTATAGTGTTAAAATTACAACGTACTTACAGTGTTTATTCTAATTTTCTAACACCATTTTTAATACAAATGTCAGTGATTGCTGATGGAAATTATTAGGAGAAAAAAATAAGAAATTATGGATAATTTACTTTCTGATCCAAAATAGGATAGACTGTGATATGAAATACTGTGTACTGCTGGGTATTCAGTGGAGTAAGAAAAAATACTAGAGTTATTACTCAGCTATTTTAAAATTCATTTTATCCTTCATGTGTAAATTCACATCTAAATTAACTTAAAAGATCAGATGGATATTTGTTGAACTAGTAAGATCTTTATTAAAACAATTCCAAAATTGTTCCAAATCCACAAAGTAATGACAGACTTTCTAATATTTCTTCCACTTTCATGGTGGATGGTTTTATATGCTTCTGAACACACCCTACTTTAAAGACTAGTGTGTGTCAGTATAAAAAAATGCACAGTGAGAACTTAGTTATTTAAATACACACACACACATGTGCACACACATGTACATATGTGTGGATCTGTCTATATAAACATTTCTCTTACCTAAGAAAAAAATTACTGGTAATTGCAAGAGAACTAAACAGAAGTCTCTAATTACTTTTGCCATGCTTACTTACGCACACAGGATGGAAGTTGACCAGACCAGTTGTGATCCTGTTGACATATTCTCACTGAAGAACCAATCAGTCGAAAACCAGGATTACATTGATAAACAACTGTGTCTCTGTATCCATAATTTTCTCCAATAACTTGACCATTCACAATAAGCTCTGGAATTCCACAGTGGCCCGCTGAAATTGGTCAAAATAATATTTTTAATATTGTGATCTAAGTTTTATTACGATTTGTATATTCGTATACATATATAACATTATTAATCTTTAAATGTTTACTTAGAAGTATGCCACAAATAAGGCAAACACAATTATATAATATTAAGGTAACTGTAATATACTTAACAAAATGCCTACTATTTGGGAATTAAAAGAAAACACACTTCCAGTAACAGTTGGGCCTGGATGAAATTAGCAAACATTTCAATATGTATAAAAATGAAAATATAGCATGTAAAATTTTGAGGAATACCTATAAAGTATGCTTAGTGAGGAGCTTTACAGTGTTAAGTGCTTTTATTAGAAAAGAAGAAAGATATAGGATGAAACAAGCAATATTTCACTTTATGAAAAGGAAAAAGAAGAGCAAAATAATGAAGAGAAAAAAAAAAGGCCAAAATAAGTAGACAGAAGAATATATTAAAGACATTTACAGAAATCAAGGAAATAGAAAAATAATAGCGAGCATTACCTAAGCTAAAAATTCTTTCTTTAAAAATAAGAGAGAAGGTTCAAATAAATAAAATCAGAAATGAAAGAAGAGAAATTACAACTGATAGCACAGAAATATAAAGAATTATAAGAGACTACTAGGAACAATTATACACCAACAAATTACAAAAACAGGAAGAAATGGATAAATCCCTAGAAATTTACAATCTTTCAAGAATGACTCTTGAAAAAATAAAAATCTGAACAGACCAATCACTAGTATGTGATTGAAACAGTAATCAAAAACCTCTCAACAAACAAAAATCCAGGACCATATGGCTTCGCTGGTGCATTCTACCAAACACTCAAAGATTAAATAGCTATTCTTCTCAAACTTTTCCAAAAAAATTATAGAGCAGAGAAAGCTTCCAAGCTTATTTTATGAGGCCAGCATTACCCTGATACCAAAACCAGATAAGAACACCACAAAAAAAGAAACCTACAGACTAATAACCCTAATAAATATAGATGCAAAAATCCTCAAAATATTGGCAAACCTAATACAACAATACATTAAAATGATCATACACCATGATCAAGTGTGATTTATTCCAGGGATGCAAGGATGGTTCAACATCTTCAAATCAATCAGTGTGAAATACCACATTAACAACATAAAAGATAAAAATCATATGATCATGCCGAGAGATGCAGAAAAAAACATGTGACAAAATTCAACATCCATTTTTGATAAAAACTTTCAACAAAGTGGATATAGGGAGACAATGTACCTTAACACAGTAAAGGGCATATATGACAAGGACCTGCAGCCAATATCATATTGAACAGTGAAAATCTAAAATCTTTTCCTCTAAGATCAGGAACAAGACAAGGATGCTCATTCTCCTCACTTTTATTCAACATAGTATTGGAAATCCTAGCCACAGCAATTAGACAAGGAAAATAAATATAAGGCATCCAAACTGGAAGGGAAGAAAAAAAACTATCACTATTTGCAGATACTATATACAGAAAATTCTAAAGATGCTACAAACTATTAGAAGTAATAAATGAATTCAGTATAGTTGCAGTATACAGAAATCTGTTGTACTTCTATACACTAACCATGAATGATCAGAAAGAGACATTAAGAAAACAATCCCATTTACAACTGCATAAAAATGAAGAAAATATCTAGAAATACATCTAATCACAGAGGTAAAAAACTTGTACTTGGAAAACTATAAGACACTGATGAAAGAAATTGAAGATGACACAAACTAATGGAAAGATACCCCATGTTCATGGGCTGGAAGAATTAATATTATTAAAATGACCATACTACTCAAGGAAATCTACAGGCTCAGAGCAATCCCTATCAAAATACTTTTCACAGAACTGAAACAAATAACTCTAAATTTTGTATGGAAACATAAATAGCCAAAAGGATCTTGAGAAAGAACAAAGCAAGAGGTATCACACTCCCTGATTACAATCTATACTACAAATCTACAGTAAACAAAACAGCACTGTGCTGGCACAGAAACAGACATATAGACCAATGGAACAGAATAGAGAGTCCAGAAATAAACCCACACTTATATGATCAGTTAACCTATGACGAAGGAAGCAAAAAAATAGAATGGGGCAAAGGCAGTCTCTTCAATAAATGGTATTGGGAAAATTAGACAGCTATATGCAACAAAATAAAACTGGATGACTTTCTTACCCCATATACAAAAATAAACTTAAAATGGATTAAAGACTTACGTATAAGATCTGAAACCATAAAACTCCTAGAAGAAAACATAAGCAGTGTGCTGTTTGACATCATCCTTAACAATAATTTTTAAGATCCGTCTTCTTTGACAAGGACAACAAAAGCAAAAATAAACAAATGGGACTACATCAAACTAAAAAGCTTTTGCATAGTGAAGGAAACTATCATCAAAACAAGAAGTCAGTCTGCTGAATTGGAGAAGATATACGAAAATCATATAACTGATGAAGAGTTAATATCCAAACTATATAAAGAACACATATAACTCAATAATAAGAAAAAAACCCAAATAGTCCAATTCAAAAAATGGGAAGAAGATCTGAATAGACATTTTTCCAAAGAAGACATACAAATTGCCAACAGGCACATGAAAAGATGCTTAATAGCGCTAATCATCAGGGAAATGCAAATCAAAACCACAAAGAGGTGTCACCTTACACCTGTCAGGATGGTTATTATCAGAAAGACAACAAGAAATAACAAGTGTTGGTGAGGAGGTAGAGAAAAGGAACTCTTTTGCACTCCTGGTGAGAATGTAAACTGGTCCAGCGACTATGGAAAACAGTATGGAGATTCCTCAAAAAATTAAAAATAGAGCTTCCATTCCACTACTGGGTATCTATCCAAAGGGAAAAAATAAATACTAATTCAAAAAGATTTATGCGCCTTCATGTTCATCACAGCATTATTTACAATAGCCAATATATGAAAGCAACCTAAGTGTCCCTCAATTGATGAATGGTTAAAGAAGATATGATACACACAACACACACACACACACACACACACACACGCACACGCAAATGCACAATGATATACTACGCAGCCATAAAAAGAACAGAATCTTGCCATTTGGAATAACATGGATGGACCTTGAGGGTATTAACCTAAGTGAAATAAGTCAGACAGAGAAAGACAAATATCACATGATTTCACTTATATTTGGAATCCAAAAAAACAAAAAAAGCAAACAAAACAAAACCTAGAGTCATAGATACAGAGACCAGATTAGAGGTTGTCAGAGGGAGGAGGGTTAGAGGGAATGTGAAATGGGTGAAGGGGATTAAAAAGTACAAAATTCCATTTATAAAATAAATGTCATGGGGATGTAATGTACAGTTTGGGGAATACAGTCAATAACATTGTATTAACTTTGTAAGGTGACAGACAGTAACTAGACTTACTGTCATAAACATTTTGTAATGTATACAAATGTTGAATCACTATGTTGTACAACTGAAACTAATATAATACTGTATACCAGTTATATCTCAATTTAGAAAAAAAAGAAAAAAACTATAGTAGACTAAGCAAAGACAAATATGTCACTGTAACACAATCAAGGTAGTCAAAAGTTAGAAGCTTTAAAAAAGAAAAAGTCAACAACATTGTTAGACTTCTAGCTAATCCTATCAACACACACAAAAAAGAGAGAACAAAATTACCAATAACAGGAATGAATGAAGTGACATCACTACAAAGCCTACAGATGTTAAAAGGATAAGGGAATATTAAGAACTGCTTTATGCCGATACATTTAACAATTCAGAATAAAAGGACAAAATCTTTGAAAATTGTATCATCCAAAAACTAACACAAGATAAAATAGAAAATATGAATAGTCCTTTATCTATTAAAGTATTGCAATTCTTAAACAATAACCTCCCCCCCAAAAATAACAGACTAATTTTTTTCACAGTAAATTCAATCAAATATTTAAGTAAAAAAGCAAGCAAAGAAACAAACAAAAAAACACCAATCTTACACAAACTCTTAGAAAATAGAAGAAAAAGAATCATTTCCTAACTTGCCTAATGAGGTAACCATAATCCCAATATTAAACCTGTAAAAGACACAGAAAAAAATGTCCTTCATGAACATAGATGCAGCACTGTTTAAAAAAAATTAGAAAATTAATACATGTAAAATACATCATGATTATCTGGGGTTTATCTAGAAATGACCAGTTGGTTTAAGATGAAATATTGACCACTGTCATCTACCATACTGACAGAATAAAAAGAGAGAAACATACATGGCTATTTCAATAGATGAAAATCATTTGGCAAAATTCAGTACCCAATCATGATAAAAACTAACAACAATTAGCAATATAAGGAAATATTCTCAACCTTATAAATACATCTAAGAAAAAAAGTTCATATTATATTTACTGATGAAATATTGAATTCTTTCCTCCTGATATAAGGAACAAGACATGGATGACCACTCTCACCAGTTCTGTTTAACATTGTTTGGTGGACCCTATCTAGTTCAATACACTAATACAAAGGAAGAAAGTAAAAACATAAAGTAGGAAACAAAACAGTAAAACTATTTCATGCTCAGATGACATATACATAGACAATGTTATTTTAAGAAAATCCTAAAACAAGTAAGTGAACTTGCAAAGAGGCAGGATATTAGATAAATATTTTGATAAATTTTATTTTTATGTACTAACATCAAACAATTGGAAATGTAATTTAAAATGAACAATATCACTTATATTAGTGTAAACATACTAAAGATTCTGTGGAATAAATTTAGCAATAGGTATACATAATCTCTATGGTAAAAAAAAATATTTGCTATTGCAAAAAAAAAGAAAGAAGACCTTAATAAATGAATAAATATACTAATGAATAAATACACTAACTTTACCATGTTTAGGAATTAGAAGAGTTAACATTGTTAGATGCCAATTCTCCCCAGACGATCTACAGATAGAATGCAATCCTACAGTCATTTTTAAAATAAACAATTAATAACCAAATTCTAAAACATATATGAAACTTCAAAGGACATAGAGTATCCAAAGTCATCCTGAAAAATAAGAACAAATTTTGAGGACATACACACAAAATTTCAAGATTTATTATAGAAGCTATTCAACCAAAAGTGCCAGACACTCTTCTGGAAAATACAAACAAACAAACAAAAAAACCCTCAACCTTACTTCATGATATATAAAACAACAAATGACTAAAATAAGTCATAGCTATAAAGTAAAACTGAAAACTGTAAAGCTTCTAGAAGAAAACATAAAAGAAAATCTTTGTGACTTATGGTTGAACAAGGTTTTCCTAAACAAGACACAGAAAGCAATAGCTAGAAAGAAAAAAAGATAGATTTTACAAAAATTGAAAACTTGTGCTCATTAGGACACCATTAAGAAATGAATAGGAAAGTCATAGGCTGGGAAAAAATATTAAAAAAAATAAGAATATATAAAGAACGCTATAAGTCATAATAAAAGGCAATTGAATATAAAAGATACTTCAGGAAAATTTACAGATGACCAATAAGACCAAGAAATTGTACTCGATCAGTAGTCATCAAGACAATGCAAATTAAACCTTGTAAGGTACCTTTTTGCACCCAAGAAGATGACTAAAATTAGAAGACTGGCTATACCATATGCTGCAGAAAATGTGAGACAGCCAGAACTCTTCCAGAAATTTTATTCCAGACTATGCAACAGAAAGGAATACACATGTCCACAAAAAGACTTTTACACAAATGTTCATAACAGCTTTACTCATAACAGCCCCAAACTGGAGAGAGTCCATGTGTCCATCAACAGGGGAATGACCAAAGTTTGGCATATACACACAACAGGATTCTACTCAGAGAATTTTTTTTAATTACTGATATACACAACAACATGAATGAAAGAGAATGAAAGAAACCTTACACGAAAAGAGTACATAATTTAGGATTCCCTTCATATGAATTTCTAGAACAGGGAAAACTACCATATGGTGAATAAAACAGAACAGTGACTGTCTCAGTGGGTAGGGGAGGAGACCTGCAGATTGACTATGAAGGGTCACAAGGAAGCTTTCTGAGGTAATGTTAATGTTCTACAACTATAGAGTGTTTAGTTACATAGGTGTACACATTTGTCAACACATATCTAACAAGTGTATTTATGATATGTGCATTTCACCATATGTACATTTACCAACATAAAAAAAGAAAGGAACCATGAGCAAATATGGAACTCTAGCTGATATGTATATAGAAACGTTTAACAATGCAGTGTACTGAATTTGGCAACTTCAAAATGCATCAAAAAGTAAAATGAATTGATGGATTGATAGAGGCATTGAAGGATGACTAGATATGTGATAAGCAAATACAACAAATGGCTAATCATGAAATCTAGGTGGTAGACATATGTATATACATAGTCAACTCTGAATTGAAAATTTCATAATAATTGGGAGTTTGGGAATAAATACACTATATTTAAAGAAACAATCATAAGCACATTCTAGTGGCCATTCTAGGCCAAAAGTGTCTGGGGCTATAAGGACAAGTTGTTTGCAGTCATGAGAAGAATGACTGGACTACATGACTTCTTAAGGTTAATTCAAAGCATAAGATTCTAGGATCTGCTTATTCGGCAATTGCACTTTCCTCCTACTGACACACTTTTGAGTTTATATTAGACGTCAACACTACATCCTATGCAAGAATATTGTTGTCTTTATAGACTGAGAGACAATGTTTGCTTACAAACATTCCTTTTATGCCCTGTCTTTCCACAGAACAGAATCAGGATTCTAAATAGGTGAATAAAACCACTTCCTATATACAATATTCAATAAATAACATATAACATACAGTAGTAGTTCATCGGGGCAAAGAGTTATAAAATATAGTATCTTAAATTTAGTTTACATATATTTTCAAATGCAGAAGTAAACTAAGTAATCTGTAATTGAAATAAGCAGAACCAAACCCAGGTTAGAAACTAGTAAGAAATATTTTATTTTATCATCTAATCCTATATTAACACATAATGATTTAATATCTTTACCATTTTCTTTTTTATATAATAGTCTTATAGCATAGTCAAATAAATATGTGTACTCTTATAAAGAAACCATTGTTACTGGGTTTCCAAGTACACCTACTAACAAATATTCCTGAGAGTTGAAAAAAAGAATTTTAACCAAAATCTCTAGCTATACCCTTTTAAGTTTCAAATAATGAATGTATCACCATAAATATATTCAAGCTTATTATCAAAACAATATGTATTTAAACTGCTAAAATATAGACTTTTCTGTCATGTCATATTTTTAAATAGTAAAATTTTAGAGACAAAACATTGTACAAATTTAGCAACACCTTGTTCATAATAATCAGCAATTTTTAAATTAGTAAACCTAAAGATTATGCCTTGTTTCCAAAAGGCAAGTGGGTAGTTATTATAACAATTATTATTATTACCTAATTCAATACTTGCTGTCATTTCTTGAAATAACTTTAGAGAAAAATAAAGCATAAATCATACAATTCTCTTAAGATAATTACTGAAGTCTCTGAAAAAAGGGATAAAGCCTAAATCATAATATTCCTTTAATAATAAGAGAAGGGGTAAGAAGAACTAGCTATTCAGTCTCTTAATGAACAGCTTTTTACAGTGAATTAAAAAACCTAAGGGAAAAAAACCCTATTTTCCTAAAATCAGGTTTGAAAAATAGATTTTTTAAAGTTTTAATACAAAGTAATACTACACATGTTGAAATGTTAGGAAATAAGAAGGGAGAAAGATATTTAAACGTGGAACTTGTTTTTCTTCTTTAGTCATTACCTTAAGCAAATAGGTGAAAGGAGAATTGACTATGGTTTAGAATGAATTAACTGTTACAGTGATTAATCCAGCTGAGTATGCAGACATTCAGCAATTAGTTTTTACCTTTTATTTTCACCATGCCTGGAAGATAAATGTGTCTCTCCTTAATGACATAAGATTCTCATTTGGAATGCTAGTTGATTAACTTTAAGAGTTATCTGTTTAATAGCTTTTCTACCATGAGATATTTTAAAAGTTAAATATTTTCCAATTTTTATTATCCTTACTGAGTGAATATAAGTTATTATCTCTTATTATGAAAAAGGGCTGCCTTTCTAGAGGGAGAAAAAATGTTTGGTTAAAATGACTTAAAAACCTGTACCTAAGCATCTGGTTTCCGATCCACTCCAAAGACCTGAAGAAAAGCATTCACGTACAGCGGAGCCCACAAGCATGAATCCTGAATCACAGGTAAAGATGGCCGTTGAGCCATATGAAGTTTGAGTTCCAATCTTATTTCCATTTGGAGGTGTAGGTAGTTCTCCACAGGAAATAACTTGAAAACAATAAAAAAATAAAAACGCTTAAAGACATAGTCAATATGAACTTGTAACAAAACCATGCTGTGATTTGATATATTTACAATTGAAATTGACATTTGTAAAACATGTTTGAATGATTATGAAAGTGGAGAGAAAATAGATGACATAATTTAAAATTTATCCCCTTTGAGTCCCCATAAATCTTCTAAGTAACAGTGACATGTGATGAAGATATTTTGTTTGCATTTTCTGCGTAGCCAACCTGGTCACCCAACAGGTTGTAATGAAAAAATAATAATAAGATTAAGAGAGGATAATTTATTAGTCCAAAGTCTTTCTCTGACTTATCAAGTGACATTGGGCAATCCCTTTGACTTACCTGAGCCAGTTTCCTCATTATCTAAGATCATAAGTGCAAATAATTTTTGTTGTACACTCTACAGTTTACAAAGCCCTTTACATGTGAAATATCATTTGATTCTCACTAGAACCATTAGATTATAATTATATTTCACATTTTGGTTTTAGGTTTTAAAAAACTAAAAAATAGAGATTAACTGACTTGCTAGGTCATTCAGAACCCAACTCTTATAACACCTTCATATTTAAAGACCACAAATGAAATTTCTTTCTAGAATAAAAACAATAATAGATAGCACTTATTGAGTGCTTTTGTACCAGACACTAACACTTTATCTTACGCAATTCTCAAAACAACTCTATGAGATAGGTGCAATCATTATCTGAATTGTGTGCACTAGGATATGGACACATAAGAGGAAAGTAACTTTAATAAGATTCCACAGCCTATAAACAGCTAAATCAAAATTTAAACCTAGCCATTTAACTCAAGAATTGAATACTTAACCACCAGTCTTTATTCTGGCTCCAGCTCTGGCTTTCAGCTCTAGGCTTTAGGAGTCTATTAAACAAATAGAAAATTTGCAGACTTTAAAAAATTGCATGTAGAATTTAAGATGTACCGATTGTTTTGAACTAATACCCCAAACAATCCTTTGAGGTAGCTATAATATTTATTAATATTAATAATACTGATATTTATATCATTTTAATTTCAAAGATGAATAAATGGAGGACCAGAAAAAAAAAACTGTTCTTTCCATTTTTCTCAATGAATTGTAATTCCTAGATTCCTGTCTTTCCTGCATTCTTACCTGTGGGCAGGAACCTGATCTTATGTAGAACTTAAATTTTTTCTATATAGTAAAGGATTGAACACAAAGAAACCAGACAAACATTTGTTCAATAAATGCTTCTGCTGTAGATAATTTTTTTCCTTCTCTTTGAAACATCCTTATCCCATGTGCCCTTTTAATGAAATTATAATGGAAGAAGAATGAGCGTAGAGGAAGATCCTGGGTGAAAACCGAAGAGAGTAAAGCAAAAACTTACAATACATATGCCATATTTTTAGAATATGTAGTATAATTTAGATATGTATTTTGAGATTTTTAATTCATCAATATGATTATCTTATAAAAAATGGCAACCCCCCAAATCCTATGCTTAATATGGAGATTAAGAAAATAAATATTCCTAAGTAAAATATTACTAGGTACTTGCGTACTTACTATATATGGTTATCTGTTATGTTAAAATTTTAGTCTCCATAATCCAGACTTCAAATGTTTTATTAGTTTATTTATAAATTATGTATCCATATCATAAATGCTGTAAAACTGTGTTGAACATGAAATGAAAGGATGAATTTTCAGCCTAGCATACTTCCTGGTACTAAGTAAACTCAGTAAATGTAGTAAAGAAAGTTCAAAGGAAGATCAAGATATTTCATCTGATTATCCTATGTTAAGTTAGCTTATCTACATTAGACACTAGCTATTTATAAGAATGTATGAAAATAGAATGACTAAGATGTTCAGTTTGATTCAATAAATATTTATTGAGCTCCTGCTCTGAATCAGGTTCTAGCTGATATTTTCAACGTGTAACACAATTAAATCATAATAATAACTATGAGATAGGTATTATTGTAATTTTCTGGTTTAAGAAATAGAATAAACATCATATAACATCAAAAGGCAAGGTTTTAACTAGACTCCATGGGTTGAAACCCAATTATCCACTATTTATAGGCTCTGTGACTTGTGTAACAAGATAAAAATTCTTGGGTTCAGTTTCCTTTCTGATAAAATAAATATAATAATGTCAACTTATTTATAGAATGGGAACTAAGGAGTAAATGAAACAATACATGTAAAGGGCTAAAAGCAGTGTGTAGTTGTTTTAATAAATGATAGACCTAGAATCTAAGGGAAGGATTTCTGAATCCAAAGCCCCTGTTGTTGTTGTTTTTTAATAAGCATTTACAAATACCAAAAACAGTTACAAAATTTTAAGATGACTTGAGAATAAATGACCTTTTTAAATAATATTACCTCAATATTGCTCTAGCATATGTAGAAAAAAGAAGTGATCAAGCAATTCAATCACCAATGATTGCATATGAAATGTTTAGCGGAGTGTTTACTTACTTTGGCAATATGGTCTTTCATTTCTCCAACTCCAAGTACCATTAGGAAGACATTCAATAGAAGCAGGACCTAGTCCGTGATAACCAGGATCACAGCTGAAAACTACCTTGGTTTTGTATTCATAATGGGAACCATTCACAATTCTCCATCTTCCGTGTTCCAGAGTAAAGGAGTTGATGCTTGGGCATGTAACAACTATATAAAAACCAAAGAGATAAATGCTAATAAGTCAGTCATGTCTGTTCTACCTCTTAATTATATCTCATGTCTATTCCATTCTTAGTTCACCATTTCCTGAGTTCCTTCACTATTGTGCCATAAAAGCATTTTTTTTCATGTTAATCTTTCCACTCCTTCAGTTCTATGGTACTGTTGGCAGTTCTGTGAACATGTCATGCTATTTCACACTTGAAAGTCTTTGTACATATTATTCTATGCACCTAGAATCCCTATTATTGACTTTTCCATTCTTCCTTTTTTGGATTATCATATCCAAGTTTATTCCTTAGTACAGGAAGACATGAAGTATATTTTAGTGATGAACCAAACCAATAACATTAGTTTGTTAAAATTGTCTGACTTTCTTGAAGCTGATTTAAAAGTATTCTTTTTCCTTTTTTCCCAGCTTTACTGAGTTATATTTGACACAAAGTGGATAAAAGGGAATACTTGTACAAGTTGTGAACGTAAACTGGTAAAGCCACTATGGAATACGTACATACAGCAGTATGGAGGTTCCTCAAAAATTGAAACTGTAACTATCATATTAATCACCAATCCCACTTCGGGATATATACCCAAAGGAAATGAAATCAAGATCTCAGAGAGAGATCTACACTCTCATGTTCATTGCAGCATTAGTCACAATAGGCAAGATACAGAAATAACCTACTCTCTTTTCTTTAAAAGTTTTGGAAGGACTATATTTTGAGGAAATTTGTTTTATGAGAATGATCTTTTTATGCAAGACTTGTGATATAAACTTCAGCTAATTCAAAACTTGCTCAGCATAAGCAGACACATTATTAGACACTTATGTTAAGATTGCAAATAATTTAACAGCCCCATTTTAAATGAAATCACAGCTAAGTTGAAATGTTAGTACTAAATAGAAGAAGTAATTGATTTATAGAGAAAAATCAAAGACCTTATTTAAAGACTCATTTTCTAATCCTTTTCTACCAAATATTTTATCTGAATTATTTTCTATAACCATTATATAATATTCATTTACCTATTACAGTATTGATGGCAGGAATGAGAACTATTCTAAATGTAAGTAACCTGAAGAATTCTGACAAAAGTTGAATATTATGGATCATCTCATTAGCATCATTTATGTTTATAAAAATCAGTTGAATGTATTAAAATATAATTTTATTAATGTAAACAAAATCTTTTTTCAAAGACCTATGTATTGAAAACACATGCTGATTGATGGATGACTTTTTACAAAATAAATAAAACGTTGCTATGTAAAATAAAATGCCACTTTATTTTTTTGACATAAATATTCTGGAGCTTCTGAAAATGAGTAAAACTGTCCTTATACTGTATTTCAGTTCTTCCTAGTACAAGACAGCTTAATTTACTTCTATTTCCCTCTTAGACATCATTTTAGGGAATGGTTCTAAAATCTGAAAAATACATAAAATTTCAGATCATATAAGATGCCAGTAGAAACACAAGTGATGAAATTTCCTTAACATACATACCAACACAGCGAGGAGTCTTGTTATGATTGCTCCAAGTTCCATCTGATTGACAGACAGCAGTGGTAAGTTCCTTAGATGACAATCTATATCCATCATTACAAAAATAGGTAACTCGGGTTCCTACCAAGTAGTCTGTTGTGAGTATTCCTCCATTTGTTGGAGCTTTAGGAATCCCACAGGAAATTGCTAAAATAAATACATACATACAAAACCAAAGAAACAGAAAAATAATTAGATAAGTCTCATAGGGTATAAAGCATGTAAAACTATTTGGAATTTTATTAATTCCTCTGAAACAATTTCAGAATATCTTCAGCAAAACCTTTTTTGAACTACAACTTTCTGAATCAATTATTTCAAACTCTGATTGAATGTCTTTTTAAATTGGTGAATCTATACACTATTAAAACTTTATTTCTTGGTTTCTTACTTAGTTTCTTGTCAGCATGTGCATGGTTATCAGCATGCACACAGATTATAAGAGAAGGCAAGTTAAGTAAATATAGAGTGTATTAGTGCTAATACATGTGTGGACCTAGCAAGTTCGGTCAATTCAATTTGACAGTATTAAAGATTATAAAGGTAGTGGTAACCAACACTCATCAGGGTTTCGGCCAGGAGTAAAACAAATAGATTTATTTTACCTGGAGGCTGGATATTACTTTGTCTTAGGTCCAGCCAAACTCTATGTGCTTGTGCACCTCCCATAGAATATCATGTGTACGGATATATTTAATAAATATAGGGCCAGGACTTATCATCTTAAAACCTAGTTTGGATCTTCCTGCATTTCACTGATACGTCTCAGATGTCTTGGTTTTTATCTACAATAAATCTGATTTACGTAAAAGTTAGTTTTACCATAATGGGATAATTACAGTATAAATTTATATTTCAATAGTTTATTGTATAAAATCAGAAAACCTCTAAATTCTGAAATAACTAGTTTTATTGGTTTCATATAAGAGATTCTAAACTTGTAACTATTTTTCTCGTATCAAAAGAAATAATAGAAAGATACGAGTTTAGTTTGAGTATTTACAAAAGCTGTAAATATTCTGTCTCCATTTCAACCTAAAATTGTTTCTACTTCTCTTATAAAATCTACCACTTAGGTGTTTAATTTTAATTAATTCATGCAAATTGACTACAAAGTAAAAAAAAAAATCTTAGTAAAACACATATAAAATTCTCAAAGTGGAATAGCAGACTCCCTACTGGTGAATAGCTTGATCTTTTGTAATTTGATAACCTGCAAATTATAAACAGAAAAGTAGTACTATTGATTTAATAAATTATATAAGCAATCTCATATAATTATGTTATTATTCTTGCTATCTAATTATAGACCTCTAAAACAGTGTTGCAAAGGTAAATGGTTCCCTGATGTCTGTTAAAGCAATATTTGTATTTCCACTTGGGACTTCTGGGTATTTCAATTTGTAATAAACTGTTTCCCCACTGAATCCCCACCAAAGATCATGTATTTACTCATTTTTTAAAAATTAGCTGTACATTGTTGGGGTAGAGTAGGTTAAACTTAGAGCAAAGTAACAATGAAATTTAGTTTAAATAATATAGGTTCCATACATGTATTTAGTATATAATGATTGTATTTTAGAATTGAAAAAAAGACAACATACTAAAATGATAGGATAAATGTGCCTGTAGATACTATACAATTTAACTTCTTAGCTAAAAAAAAAAGGAAAACAAACAGAGTTCAGAAGAACCATCATCACTGAGTGATTGTCAGAAGTTCTCTGCAGAACTCTGAAACAAGCACAAATTAAAAGTGAAACAAAGATGTCCCCATACCTGTACTTGGTTTTTATATTAAATGTACTAAATATTAACCTGTTTTAAAAGTGTATAGAGTTATCTTACTATGGTCTGATGGCATTTCCCTAACGGTTCATCATGTTGAACATTTTTAATGTGTTCATTTGCCAGTTGTATATCTCAAATGTTCACGTATATCTCATGTTGGTAGTGAATGTTGGCTGATATTTTCCTTTTTATAATAACTAAGAAGACAATAAAAGAAATGTGTTAGAACTTGAAAAAAATAAAGTGAAACAGGGAATACAAAGTGACTGTTTCTGCATAACCCTGTACAATACTCGATTGTATACAGGGATGATAATGGTTTAATTAGTGATAGGGCAGGGAGTCAATGAATGATTAGTTAATGTGTAGACAAAGAAACAAAACACCTTCTCAAACCGAAATAGAGATAACAGACTAAATTTTCTATCTTGAATTGTGTTCACATTGCGTAACCACAGCTTAAGTAAATATATGTGAGGATGTATAAGGAGACTGAAGAGACAAGAAGAATAAAAATAACTGAAGAATGCAAAACAAATTTGGAACAAAACAAAAATTGTGTGAATAGCTCTCCCCAATGACATTTAACCCTTTCATTTCAATTAGCTATGCCCAAACACAGGTCATATACAACAAACAATTTTATAAAATAATTAATGTTTTAAAATTGTTTCAGTGAAAATAAAGGATCAATTTTGGAAATGATTCTTTGAGTTATAAATATTTCATCATGTTACTATGCAAAATATCTTATTTTTCAGCTACATTTTGATTTACCAAAATATACAAGCAGCTCATGAAGCTCAATATCAAGAAAACAAACAACCCAATCCAAAAATGGGCAGACGACCTAAACAGACATTTCTCCAAAGAAGATATACAGATTGCCAACAAACATATGAAAGTATACTCAACATCACTAATCATTAGAGAAATGCAAATCAAAACTACAATGCGGTATCACCTCACACCAGTAAGAATGGCCATCATCAAAAAATCTACAAACAATAAATGCTAGAGAGGGTGTGGAGAAAAGGGAACCCTCTTGCACTATTGGCAGGAATGTAAATTGGTGCAGCCACTGTGGAGAACAGTATGGACATTCTTAAAAAACTAAAAATAGAACTACCATATGGCCCAGCAATCCCACTACTGGTCATATACCCTGAGAAAACCATAATTCAAAAAGAGTCATGTACCACAATGTTCACTGCAGCACTATTTACAATAGCCAGGACATGAAAGCAACCTAAGTGTCCATCGACAGATGAACAGATAAAGATGTGGCACATATATACAATGGAATATTGCTCAGCCATAAAGAGAAATGAAATTGAGTTATTTGTAGTGAGGTAGATGGACCTAGAGTCTGTCATACAGAGTGAAGTAAATCAGAAAGAGAAAAACAAATACTGTATGCTAACACATATATATGGAATCTAAAAAAAAAAAAAAAGATTCCGAAGAACCTAGGGGAAGGACAGGAATAAAGATGTAGATGTAGAGAATGGACTTGAGGACATAGGGAGGGGGAAGGGTAAGCTGGGACAAAGTGAGAGAGTGGCATGGACATATATACATTACCAAATATAAAATAGATAGCTAGTGGGAAGCAGCTGCATGGCACAGGAACATCAGCTAGTAGCTTTGTGTCCACCTAGAGGGGTGGGATAGGGAGGGTGGAAGGGAGATGCAAAAGGGAGGAGAAATGGGGATATGCATATATGTATAGTTGATTTACTTTGTTAAACAGCAGAAACTAACACACCATTGTAAAGCAATTATACTCAAATGAAGATGTTAAAAAAAATAACCTATTTGTAATTTTAGAAAAATTTCAAATCAAGAACAATTAAAAAATGCTCCATATATAAATGCCATATTATATAAAAAAATCAATGAAATTATACTGCTGACACTACAAAGCAATTTCAAAACTTCAGAAAGTTCAGGATAATTTTTTATTTTAACCAACAGTTAATTATTTTCACTAAAGGTTTCTCAAAGATTATCTATATATATATAAACAATCCTTAATAACTGAAATTTAATTGTTCAAAGTTCAGTGCATTTAAATGTTTATTTAAAATCTATATGATTTAGAAGTTATTATATATATTTTAAATTCCTGTGATTCTAAAATTATGAGATCATGATTCTTTCTCAAACCAATTCTGGGAAACCATTTAATACTAAAAATGTATGAATACTCCTGCTATTCATTGGTCAAAGGAAAGCAGATGTTTTGCTAGTTTATTAAAATGTATCTATTCTACATGAAGTCAGTACCTTCAATTATGGTAACCCATTAAGTTTAGGATACATCCCAGAATTCTAGTAAGTAATTAATGTTTCTGGATCAGCAATATAAGGAAACAGTTCTTTCATTTCTCATTTATTTATACATGCCTATGAAAGCTATATTTTCATGAATTAGAAATTGCAATTTAACAGGTAAAATAAACCATTTTGGGTATCTGGTAATACCTATTCTCTGCTCATTTTAACTTGCTGCTGTTTAAATTTTAACTGATATCTTTTATATTTTATTTGTTTTATATAAATTGCCTCCAATAAGTAGATGATAGGTAACATCCATTATTTATTAACTGAAAGCATCCTTTTTTTTTTTTACATCTTTATTGGAGTATAATTGCTTTACAATGGTGTGTTAGTTTCTGCTTTATAACAAAGTGAATCAGCTATACATATACATATGTTCCCATATCTCTTCCCGCTTGCATCTCCCTCCCTCGCACCCTCCCTATCCCACCCCTCCAGGCGGTCACAAAGCACCGAGCTGATCTCCCTGTGCTATGCTGCTGCTTCCCACTAGCTATCTACCTTACGTTTGGTAATGTATATATGTCCATGCCTCTCTCTAACTTTGTCACAGCTTTTACCCTCCCCCCTTCCCATATCCTCAAGTCCATTCTCTGGTAGGTCTGTGTCTTTATTCCTGTCTTACCCCTAGGTTCTTCATGACATTTTTTTTCTTAAATTCCATATATATGCGTTAGCATACGGTATTTGTCTTTCTCTTTCTGACTTACTTCACTCTGCATGACAGACTCTAGGTGTATCCACCTCATTACAAATAGCTCAATTTCGTTTCTTTTTATGGCTGAGTAATATTCCATTGTATATATGTGCCACATCTTCTTTATCCATTCATCTGATGATGGACACTTAGGTTGTTTCCATCTCCGGGCTATTATGTGAGGGTTCATAGTTGTTATATATGCCTCCACAGGCTGGGTAAAATAAATCAAATATAAATTTAAATTTCATATTACAAAATAATGTGATGTTCAAAAATTTTCAGAGTCCAATGACATTACATTTTCTTTATGTTGAACTTGTCTTTATTACTATACCTAGCTAAGAGACTCAACTACTCTTTAAAAACAAGACCTAGTCCAAAGCTCTAAAATGTGCCATTTGTTGACTTGTCATTTTTTTGCTATAGCCGGATACAATGCTCAGAGAGTGCCTTGCTTTTTAACAAAATAAAATGGAAATGAAAGACATCTCTGTTGAGTTACCTAAACAGTGAAGAAAAAATGTGGTAATTGGCTACATTTTCCTCTTTTAAATTTGTTGCACTGAGAGCACATTTTTGCATACTTGAGAGTGAACATCATCAGTGACCTTGCCTACTCTTATCCCCTCTTTTCTCTCTGCAGACTCCACACTAACACACACTCCAGCTCTGGGTCATTCATTTTCTGACAGCAAAGTGACGGGAATGGTAGATGCATGAGTAAAGTATGCATATAAGTGGATAGAGTAAAGGTATAAATCACGTAACAACAAATGAAGAATTATAAGACAATGTGTCTCAAGCTCCTCAAATTTATCAGTCTGTGTTTTTCAGCCTTATTTTCCTTAGAGGTATCTATAATATGGTTCTGCATATTTATAATTTTGGAAGTTTCAGCAATCCAAATAAAAGTTAAACGGGGTTAATCTTTTATTAATGTGCCATTTCTGGTTAATATACTTCACCTTGACAAGCAGGGACCGGTGCATCCCATGTATGATACCCATAGGAAGACTTTCTGCACACAGCACTGCTTTTCCCAACAAGTCGGAATCCTCGATCACAGGCCCAGCGGACCACACTATTAAGCTGTCCACCTGTCTGACTGATAATGTATCCATGAGGTGGGGATTCTGGTGTACTACAGTAGAAAGCTTTTTAAAAGAAAAAAATAAAAATCATATAAAATTAATGAATCAGAAACTCTTTACAATCTAGAGTTATAAAAACCTTAAAGTAAATACTAGTTCATAAAAATTGGCCAATTCAATTGCCATCTATGTGAGTTTTACTTCATATGGACATATATTATTTTCCATCCACCTGACAATCTAGTGACATAACTTTTAGGAGACATAACTATTTCTGGGCTTTCTTCTGATTCTTATTATCACTGGAGATGTCTCCTAATTGAAATACATTATACCTTCTTAATACCCTGGAGGTTCAAAAGCCCTACAAATAGTTTATTGAATTTTGGAACTGGTATTTCCTGTCATCTGAAGGGCCTAAATGCCACAGTTTAGTAGCAATATTTTAGAGCATGTTGTTTACATGTCACTTTGAAATTACCTGCAGACACCTATGTCATGTTAGTTCATGCATTTCATTTTGGTGGATGTCTAAAATAGTCCCTCCACATTCCATAATCCTCTCTTCCAGTTTATTAAAGAGTTTCCATGCTGCCAAGAGTGCTTATATATGGTGATAAAAAATGCCAATAAAATAAAACTTCTTTCATCTCCTGAAGTCTAGAATGTCAAAAGATAACGTGAAATGGCTTTTTCATATATATGTACTTTTGAGACTATTCAGCATGGCAGGATCCATTTACCCTTTGAAACTGAAACTTCAATGTATTCATCTGAGAAAAAAATGAGGCTTTAGGGGTAAATAGTAAGAAACAGATTGGACTTAGAATATATATGTCATAACCTGTCATTTTCTAAAGGAAAAATTTATATTCAATATGTCAAGCTGTTCTTGGGGCCAAAAATGATGTTTTCATTACATTTATATCTAACTTTGTCATGAATATCAACATAAATAAGGATTAGTCTTTAATATAGTGAACTTATGCTTATAACTGTTGGATTTGAATGATTTCCCTTTAAGTTATTATGGTTATTAAAAATATAATTTAACATTCTGACTTTTTAAATACAGTCTGGCACAACTTTAATAAAAAGACATTTACAAAGTTCACATTCAAATATGAAAAACCTCAAGAATGACTTGGGCGTATGTTTAAATTTTTAAACATTTCTCCTTTGCATGCCTAATAACATTTTTCAAATTTAATAGATATCTATTATAGGATAAAACTTGTAAACATGCTATAATGTCAGTGACGAGTTACTTCTAATATGTAAAAGACAAATTGTTGATAAAGGCAAATTATCACCTTATAGTTTTAAAATCAAAGTAGACAAAAATGGTATTTGCACATAACATACATATATGCAAATTTATATAAATGAGTAAAATTCATGAGTTTATCTTTACAACTGGAATTCAAAATTTTATTTAAGTCCATGTCTACAATTGTTGTGTCAGAATAATCTATAAAATATTTAAGAAAGTAATTTTCAGTAGAATTGATTAGCAATGACCCATACCTTGGGGAGACATGGTCTGAACACTGGAGAGATAGAGATGGTTGATTGGGTCTGAAGTATTCTGTTATTGAGCACATACCTATGGCATCTGACATGATTTAGGATGGCAATAAAGAGAAGGGATATAATCTTTGCATAATGGAAAACTATGTACACTTAACAAGAAAATTACTGTCTCAGTATTAGTAGACCTTATAAACAAGAAGGCATACAGGAAAAGCTATTTCATCTTGATAATAAGAAGGATTTTCAGCCTACATCTTTCTAGATATTACTCAATGAAAAGCAATGATGACAAAACATTTTTTTTAAAACTAAATGTTTCTAAGTGATGTGTTCATCATTTTCTCTTTTAAAATTTAATATATTTTAGCAAGTATCATAAATAGGTGGGCAAGAGTGAAGACAAAAATTTTTTCTACTGCATGTTTATCTTTTGTTTAAACTTCTCATTTAAAGGAGTTATATATATTAAGTAGATCAGATACAACTGAGCAACACTATTAACATTTTGTGAGAGTTCAAGGGAAATTTCTGCTGGGAAATAAAGCACTTAAAATATCAGAGTTTAATTTTTTTTTTTGGCTGGAAATTTTTTTAAATTATTTATTTATTTATTTTTGGCTGCACTGGGTCTTCGTTGCTGCGCGTGGGCTTTCTCTAGTTGTGGCGAGTCGGGGCTACTCTTCGTTGCTGTGTGTGGGCTTCTCACTGCAGTGGCTTCTCTTGTTGCGGAGCACGGGCTCTAGTTGCATGGGCTTCAGTAATCGTGGCACGTGGGCTCAGTAGTTGTGGTGCACAGGCTTATTTGCTCCATGGCATGTGGGATCTTGGACCCCTGCATTGGCAGGTGGATTCTTAACCATTACGGCACCAGGGAAGCCCCAGAGTTTAATTTATAATTAACTTAGATAAGTCATAAATAACTTAAGTCCTTTTAATCATTTCGAAATTATATGAAAGACAGAGCATTATTATCATTACAATGAGGAAACTGAGGCATAGAGATGTTACATAAATTGCTCAAGAAACATCAATGGAAGAAATATGATTTAAATTCATACCTAATTAAATAGTGTATGTGTCATTGCTCTTTAATCACAACCATACTGAGGATGTAGGTGAGATCTGTACTGAAGTTATAAATATCACATACCTATATATCTTATCCGGAAGCCTTTTTTGTTATTGCCATGATCTGCTGACCATTGAAGAAATACTTCATGACCATTGCTTGTTATATTAAAAGCAGATGAATAATCCCCACTGAGTGAAACAAGCACTGGACTTTGAATATTTGGTCCTTCAGAAAGAAAATAATACAATTTAGGTGTAACTGAATAATTCATCTTTAGTATTTTATATATTTAGAATAGTATTAAATATGGTGAAATTAATCCAGAACCAATTTACTTCATCAATAATAACTTAAAACATAACATAAAATGTTTGTTTAAACATTTTAATTCCATAGCTAAAGCAGCTACAATTTATAACATAATAATCAAGCTAACTACAATTTTCATATGGTATATAGGTAAGTTTGATGTTGATACTTCTAAAAATACTCATAAGATAAAATAAAATCATATAAGCAGTGTTTCTACTGAAGGTCTGAAAGTATAATTAGAGTAGTTGAATTGAATTTATGAATATTCAGTAAATATAACCCATAGTTACCATCATACACCTGAAGAACATCAAATTCCTTTTCTGTCTGGAAGAATTCTACAAACATGCTAATATTATATCCTTTTTCCACAGAAATGCTCCAAGCACACATTTGAAGATTTGGGTAACTGTCAGGATATCCAGGGCTCAATATGACTCCCGTAGAATCCAGGCGTAATTCATTGGCAGGACAGACCACTGTCAAAAAATATATACCATTAGATGATGCTAGTGTTTTAGACCTAAGTGAAAGTTGCATTTTAAATACTGAAAGTTGCATTTTAAAGTTGCATTTCAATACTTTAATTGAAATGTATTTAAGTGAAAATTGCATTAAATACCCAGTTTTTAAATGTTTTCATATTAAATAACAATAAAGGAGATAATATCTTGAGCTATCTGTATAAAAAGACAACTTGTATAATAAGCTTGCAGTTCAAAATATGGAGGAATGACCTAAAATTTTATGGTATTAATTTCCTTTTATTATTACATGGAAGATACATTATTTTTCTGGACAATAAATACATAGATAATAGAAAGATAAGGTATTTTATTACCTTCTATTTCTTTATATTATTTTCCCTATTTTCCTTCATCTTCTTACGTTTTCTCCCCTCTGCCTCTCTTGCCTATGTCTTTACCCTGTCCTTTTCCTTCCTTACTTTTTCTTCTGTCCTCAAACTGTAGCCACTACAGTAAAATGTCCTATGTATATCACTGATAAATAGTTTTTAAATGTAGCTTGGACCAATTTTTGAGTGTTATTACTGCGTACATCCTTGTTTCTCAATGTTTGTTCAAATAAACTAGGCTTCAAAATACCAAATACTGTTGCTAAAATACAGACGAATAGATGAAGGATTTATATATTTGTCATTTCCAGGGTGGAAGGACATGAAATATTTTGAATCATAAAGTCTTCAAGTAGTATAGGGGTAGAAAAGAGTAAGTAAAATAGTGAATTATGGCAACATATGATTGTTCTTTAATCAAGTTAATAACTTGAAATAACTTGAAAATAACTGCCATAACTTCATATACAGATATTTAAATTTTTACTATAGAATACAGTATAGCTAATCTAAGAGTTGTTTCCTTTCTTTTTTTTAAACTTCTATTTCTCTTATTTGAATCTGAGACATTTGCTTCTTGGATGTGATTTCAAGATTTAAAAAAAAAATAATTCAGCAAATAGTATTAAGTCCTTCTCAGTCTAAAAAGAGAAACCTGATGTTTGCTTTTCACAAAATGAAAAATATGTAAAATAAATAAATAAACAAAGAAACTTGAAGGCTAGAAATGGAATGGAAAACTTGAGTCAAAGATGAAGAACATTAGTGAATATATAGTTATGGCATATTGAAATAAAAGATATATAACCATATGACAAACTGAAGTAAGTTTTAAGAAAGGGTTTCTGTTGTGTGTGCCCTGCTGTTTAATACTTCTGAAATATTTAACTAAGTGAGTAACTGGGTTACTGAACATGTCATTCCCTTACTAAAAGCCATTCAGCACCTTCAAAGCCCTTCAACTTCAGTCCCTGCCTACTTCTCCAGCTTTGTTTTCTGCAGCTCCTCCTCTGAAACAGAATGCTCCAAACATACTGGATGACTTATAATTTTTTTGAACTCAGCCTATCCATTAGTGCTTCTGTTTCAAAGTCTTACTCTTGTCTGATGCATTTGAAATGTTAGCACATCTCAAAACCCAGATCAAGTCTCATCCTCTGTGAAACAAACACTTCCTGAACCTCTCCTCCATCAACCCAAGGAGAACTGTTGATTTTCTTCTTGGTACCTCTGTCATGTATGCTTCTGTTATTGCAGTTAGCAATTTTATGGCTATCATTTCATCACTTTTTTGATTTTCTTCTCAGGCTATTGTTATTGAAAAGCAGGTGCTGTATCTTAATGGTCCCAATGTTTTCAATTGAACAAATATTCCATATTACTTTTGAAAAACTGGTATGATTCAATATAATTTACTGTAAATACACAAATTAACCTATTCTCACACTAACCAACATACGTCAAGAGTAAGACAATCATCAAGAGTAAATATGTGTACATTAGATACTGTTAAGCACCTTTTGTTCATTATATCACTTACTTGTCACAGCAACCTTAAGAAATGTCTACAATTCTTATCCCCATTATGCGTATGAGGAAACTAATGCCCAGGAAGTTTAAAGTACAGAAAGTCTCACACATTCAGCTAGATGGACCCCATGTTTTTAACTATCTGTAGTCACCTATTATATTTCATTTACATCAAACCCTTTGAAGAGCACCATATTTAGACTTGCTTTCCATGTTTTAAGTGTGATATAAAGAACTAAAGAGGATCCAGGGAGGAATAACAAAAATGATATAGCCTCTTTTAGGAAAAGTGAAAAAATCAAATAATTTAAAATAGACTAAAAACAGTATAGATTAGTTACAACAGATTCCAAATGAATGACAATCTTTTAGTGGGATTATGAATTAACTCAAACAAAATTTTAACTCAGCTTTTTAGCTTAAGTGCCTGGTCAATTAATTAATATAGTAACGCTGCATAAACTCATTCTGAGGGATAATTAACTTTTAGCTAGTACCCATAGTGTTATTATGAGACAAAGATTGATCATCCTTTTTTGTATCTCCAGAGCAGATAGAATAAGAAGAAACACATTTACTAATCTACAGGAAATTCTGATTTTAGAAATATGATATTGAAAATCTGAGAGATGAGGGACTCAAATAACAAAACTGTTTTGTATTTTTAATTAAATATAATATTGAATTGGGATCCAGATATATAAAAAAGAAGTGTTGCTCTCCAAGAGCTCACAATGAAGTTTATACATTGGGTCAAGGAAGAAATCCTGGTATGTAATTGCTTGTTCATTCAGGAGTAAAGGTGGTAGACTTCAGAATAAACAAACAACTTTAAGATGGCCTATAAAAATCATTGACTAAGAGCAAGGAAAATTCTTATATTGTTGCTGGTTATACCTCCAAACATGTCTTTCTTTTTGATACTGTAAAAGCCCCTTATGAAAATCCTTCTATCTTCTTATAAGGATTCCAGTGAGGTAGAAAAATCAAACGCTTATTCCTACTTACAACATGCTTGTAATAATAAACAGAATTTTTGTTTTAGGCTCATTGTAACAGTTAAGATACTGCATAAAACAGATTTCTATTTCTCAAGAATAAACCCCAGTGAAGGAGGTAATCCAAGAAAATCTGGAGATGTATAATCAAGTTCAATTCAATTTTATTCAAATTAACCAATATTTATAATTAGTTACTATGTGTTAGGCACTGTTACGGGCCCTAGGAGCTATACAAGTTAATAATACATGATTCCTGAACATCAAAATCCCAGTACATCATTCAAGATCCATCATGGTTTTGCCCTTATAACATAGTGAATGCCTTGAAGTCTGTACCTCACTGTCTTTCATTTCTGTGTCTTTGCATATACCTCTGTCACTTGGACCACACTTTCCCTATCTTAGTTCTACCAAAGTAAGTATCACTTTTCATTTGGAACCTATGACTCAGGGAGCAATGCCTCCATCAAGCTTTCCCTGTCCTATAAACAGTTTAAAATTATGTGACTCTATAGCTCCCTGGCCTGTTTCCTTAGTACTGTATTACTACAAGCTGTATGGCTGTCATATCCCTTACACTATGTTGCTTTCACAGCAGGGACCATTTACAACTTTCTGTTTGTTTGTTTTTTCCCTCAGATCCTCATTCTTAACAGGTGCTCAAAAAAGTTTAATGATTCTAGTGGCCAGAATAGAAACTACTTGCAGTCAACATTGGAATCTTTATTTAAAGTGATTTTTCTTGCTTTCTACCTCCATTTCCACTCCTCACAGCAAAAATAATTTAAATAGATTGAATTGAGTTTAGGATAAACTAGAAAACTTAAGCCTTGGATGAATTAAAAATGTTTACTTAAATCTGAGAAATAATGGAATGAAAAATACCACTTATGAGTTGTATAATATTTAACATTATTGTCAGTTAAATATATAATTATATAAAATAGATTGTTCTCTATTTTGCTAGTACTGAATTAAACATAAAACAGATATTTAGAAATAAATAATCATAAGAATTGGTACCTTGACAAACTGGAGGCGCTCCATCCATCTGGAGTCGTTCTCCTAATCTGCATGTCAGAATTGCATTACCAACCAAAGTAAATCCTGGAAGACACTGATACCTAATAATATCACCTATTTAAAAAAAAAATGTAGAAGGGGCTTCTGATAAGCAACAAAGTAATGGTTAAAATAAACAGATGTTTCGATATAAAATTAGAATATTTTTTCTTTCAGTCATTTTCAATCAATATAAAAATTCTATTAGTTATAAGCAGTGATGACATTCAAAATATTGAACTACTAGTATGTCATAAGCACTGACCAATCAGAACTGAAGCCAATAATAAACTACAAGTAAGACTGTACTGGGGCAATCTGGTTAGATATAAGCAATAGTAGTAAGGAAATAATCCAGTTGGTACTGGTAAGGTATTCATTAAAAATATATCAAGCAGTTAAAAGGAGATTCCTAGTTATTGATATTAAGATTAGATGTACATTGGTCATTGATGTTTTCTTACATTTCTCAACAAATAATAATATTACTAGGATAATAATGATAAAAATTTATTATGATAACATTAGGATGTCTTCTTTTCTTACATAATTTTTCAAACTATTAGATATTATTACAGTTAAATTTCCAACCAAATTTTAAAAGGACTTTATTTACGATCAATTTGAGCATAACCAACCAATTGTTTTCAAAGACATGGAAATAAAACATGTCTTCTAATACACCCTACATATCCTTCATTATACACATCAGGTTTATGCCTGAATTCAACACTACAGTGTTGGAAGGTAGCAAAATAATACTTTGGAAGGAACTACCAGAATAGTTATACGGTTCAAATTCCTGCACTGTTTTCTAACTGTACATCCTGGAAATACAGAATTCTTTCTTCTTGCCTAATACTCCCTTTCCTCTTTTCATTGTTACCCAGTCTTAAGAATTCTAAACAATCCCCATCGATCCAGGGAAAGAAGGTCTAAGACAGGCTGCTACTATTCTTTATTCTTATTTCTTTTAAAGTAAATACCTCTGCTCACAGTATGTTTTCTTTGAAAGTAATTTAGCAGACTTTACCTATTTCAAATTCATCATCTTCTGTCAAAATTTCAGCATTGGGTACAGGTGGTGGAGGTTGACACACTCTTAGTTGATAGGCTATAAAAATAGACAATGTTTATTCCTTCTCTGAGCAGCTATACATATTCACATATGTGAAAAAAGAAAATTACATAAGGTTTACTTATAAAAATAAAAATATATGGTAAAATTTATCAAGTTTCAACTATTTCTTTATTTTAAAAAATGCTACAACATTGAGGGAAAATTAATCATTCCTTAAATATTTTCCCATGGTAAGAATGCTTACCTTTTAACTCCTTATTTCTCACCCTCATTCTAGTCCTTCTGATTATGTGCTTCTATCTTGGCATAATCACAATTTGGAATTATACACTCATGTTTGTTTATGTGCTCAATGCCTAGCTTCCCAAGGTTCATCACAGAATCCCCTGCATCTAGCAAAGTACCTAGCATTCAGTCATAATTGTGAACAATACTCAAGGCTTACTCCATTCCAAGGAATATTATGAACATTTTACTTATATTAACTCTTAGTCCTCACAAAAATTTTATTTATTTTATTACTTAATTTATGTAACGAGTTCTATAATTATTCCCATTATATAAAAGAAAAACTGTTAAAAGAATTAAAGAATTTGTCCAACTCATACAGCTATAATATGGCAGAGCTGGGATTTGAACATAGACAGTCTGGCTCCGGAGCCTTCTTTCACCATGCTAGATTAGTATGTTTATGTTAAATTTTATGTTTCTAAACTGGTCATCCCATTAGATTAGGTAGATTCTTATTTGGCATAAGGTAAAGGCCACTGAAAAAAGGTCTCTATGAATCTAAGTATCATGACTACTGGCCCTATATGATATCTGTATCACAATTGTTTGCTTGATTAAAGCCTTGTTTTCACTAGTTGTCTTCAAAGATGTAATATACTATTATTAATTTAAGAAACACATTTTATGCTGTTATAACCTTTGAAGAAAAATGTGTTTTATATGCATAATTTTATTACTTAAACTTAGGAGTTAATTTCTTTATGTACCTCAATTTGGAGATAAAAAGAAGGAGGTTTAAAGGCATAGTAACTTGCCCGAGATCACACAACTAGTACAGGGTTTATCCAGAAGCTCAGCCTATGTCCTTTAACTTGAAAGCCCATATCTTCAGTATGGGCCCTATTGTGAGAGTATTATGAGAGTACTGAGGAATATCAACTAGACTAGTTAAGGAAAATTCCGATAAAAAGAAATGAATGAGATAAATTTTAAAGGATGAGTAAGATTTTTTCCAGTGCTGAAGGGTAATCATTGGCAGAAAAGCATTCAGATAGAGGAGGAAACATGAGCAAAAATTACAATTATCAAGGTAAAAGGTAGTTGTGAGAAATGCCAGAGAGGTAAGGGAAGGGGGAGAGGAAGATACAGAGAGCCATACAGGGAGAAATCCTTACGAGATTATGCTTTATTTATTCATTGTTTTATTGGAGTATAATTGCTTTAGAGGAGAGCATTTTACCTGATCTTTGTTTGCCTGTAAACTTGTTTTTATTCTTCATGCTAATCAAAAATTTTATTTTAAAGAAGAAGCACATTTTTATCAATGAGGAATTCATGACTCCTGTCATCTGTAGAACCTGCTTAGAATGACTTAGATAACTTAGCTGGAGAGTTTAAAAGACTAGAGGTTGGAAATCATTATTATGAGGAAGATGATGCTCAGAGATACTGTGTTATTTTCCCATGACCGCGTGGGTGATGTGAGCTAAATTCTCTTATTCTCCATTCTTTGGTAACATCAGCATTTTATAAACTGTCCCTAGAGACAAGGGATCACCTTGGGGTCATGGAGGGTGTGAGGAGGTGTAATGTCCGTACCTCCTTCCTCTACCTCAATAAGAGCAATTCTATTTTCATCAATTTTATAGATTTGAATTCTGAATAAACTTTCCTTCGAACAAATTTTCTACAATCTCCACCTAAGTGATTTCACTGATCCTTTTGACTTCAAGTCTGACTTTGTGTCTCAATTCCCAATTTTACATCACCAGGATAAACATGTCTTCTGAGCTCTTCACTACCTACCTCCTCCTACCCTTTACTCTTATTTTCTAATCACAGAACACTGTTTTGTAGAACATACAATCATGACATGTAGGATACGATGCCCTTGCATAGTTATTAAATAAGTCAATGGTGTCTTAAAGGTGAATGGCATGTCAAATAAAATGATTCATGTAAAAGAGAACACAGATTTAGCTTAAATGTGTAAATATCTATGTTACGCAGTTTTTTCATTAATGATCATCACTTTGAACTGTTTCTAAATAGAACAATCCATGGAAAACATGGACTAAAATACATGCTCGTGCTATTTAAAATTTTGATGATACAATTTAAAAGTTTCAATTCTGCCCGTAACTGGATATCATAACTTGTTTCAACATTTATTATTTTCCATTTATTAGTTTACTTTTTCACTATTTGTGACTCCATCTAGGCTTTAAGTAACATAAGGGAGACTCTTCATGTGTCTTTTTCACAATTGAGTAATAAGCTCCTTTCACTTTATTTATAATCCAACAAATATTTGCTAAGTAATACACAAAATATAGGTTTTTTCAGGAGGGAAAGAGTCTCTAAACAAATAGTCTTCCCTAAAAAGTACCTCTAAAACTGCAAATGGGGATGAAACAGAGGCAATTGTGGGTTAGAGTGCATGTCAGTATCTTTTGAGGATGACCATTGTTTGAACAGTGCTCTGTTTTCATTCAAATGTGTACAGATGTCTGGTTCCTGGTCCAAAAAATTTGCTTCTTAAAATCACTTTAGAGTTTAATTCTGGCAATATATTTGGTTATTTTTCAATTCCTATTTTCTTTGTAATGATATAACCAACCCAATTCCAGAAAAGAATGCTGCTGCTTTTATCTACTTCAGTTCAACTGAGCTATTAATATTAAAGGCTTCTTCAAAAAAAGACACAACAGGACACTGGCAAATTGCCATTCCTTCTCTAAACCACAGAAGCACAAGTGCACAACCTTTCTGCCAAATAAGGATGCAGTATTTCTTAACAGAGGAAAAGAAAATGTTCTATGTGCTCTTATAAATTCTAAGTTCTCTATAACCACTGTTGTACTTCAGTGGTGACCCAGATTATTTCAAGTATGATAACTTCATGATTTGGGGAAGATTTGGAGGAGGAAAAGCACTGATAATTACATACTCAGTTATGTAATTCTGGTAATGCTATTTCAAAAGTTATGTAAAATAACTTTAAGCAGCTCCACTTGAAAGTAGAGTTAGGAGTATTTAAACAAATGCTATCTGAGTTCTAACTAAGAAGAAAAAATAATTAGTAATTTTTTTTTCCATTTTGGAGAAAGTCTGCTAGTGAATTGATATGAACCATACAGGTAAGTTTCAGTGGTGCTTAAATTACTTACAAATATCACGTTTTATCTGTTAGTATTTTATAATCCATTTGTTTCTCTGCCTATAGAAGGGAGAATCTTTGAATTCAAGAGAAAATGTTCAGCCCTAGATTTGGAGATGTGACAGAGAAATGGAATGGATCATTAGAAATGGATCAACAAGAAGTTACTAGGTATTTTCCTAGAGATGGAAAAACAGAAGTATAGTAAACAAGCTTTTGGGAAATATCCTGAATTATCCATAAGAAAATTCCAATATCTTTTGCATGAAGTGACTTCCCCATATTCCAGTAGCTAATGGAAAGTATCCTACCTTAGTACTGAGACCATTAGAGTCTGAAAAGTAATGTGCTAAAGGTCTCTTCTCTACATGGTTGAGTTGCCTGGCACATTAGTAGATAACAGAGCACATCAGAGGTGACAATTTTTTCTTTGTCAGTCTCTATTTTCCTTTTTCTGTTTACTACCATAGTTTGGTTTGTTTTGGCTATGAAGGAACACGTTTTAGCTCTTTAACCATCACTTTATTCTGCACATTGAAAAGAAAAGACTAAAGAAAAAAAAGCAAAAGAAAACAAAGCAAAAGAAAACAAAGTACAGCCCCTGTATGCTGTTGGCTTGGAGCCGGCCTGGCTCTAACTGATAGGCCATGATTTTCTACTGTTGACTGTAATCAATTTAACTAACAACTAACATCAGACATGATAGCTCTTTGACCTTGTTGGAACAAGACAAAAATAAGACCTTTCCCAAATCATGTCTGAGCATAGAAAAGACAAAACAAAAACCATAAAACAAAATGAAAACGCTATCCAAACCACCAATATGACCAAGATCCCTCCATCTCAGCTAGTACAAGAGAATGCTGCTACCCCACGCCAATCATAGTTTTAGGTGTGTTCCATACCTTCCACCTTCTAGAAAAAAATTAAGATACCCAATTATAGAACTGCTGCAATTTTCTTAGAGCACCCAACCCAGAGGAAAAGCATGCTTCCTTGAACTTTCCAGAACCATCTTACACAGCCCAAATCCTATAACAAGGCCCACCTAACACCCTCTCACTGAGACTCCATGGGGTTTCTCATGGTGTGTTGTCCCACACATTACAGTGAGCCTACAAACTCAACTTTGTTTAACTACAGAGATGTTCCTGATGGACTTTGGCTGGAGGGGGCTGAGATACTGTAGAATAAAAATGCCATCTTATCACACACAGCAAAATACCAAAATATGGTAAGGAATTTTGACATGACTTTTTGTCATTTAAGTAATCACTAAGTAGTCATTTAAATAATAGTAAATGGCAATATCTTTTCATCATTATAGTTTTACTAGTTTGGTTTTTTAGCTGTATATATATATAATTGTATGATGTTCATACCCCCTATGCTCTCTGGAAATCAAACAATGAAACATTTCATCAGCTCAATGCTCTGTCTACTGAAATATGAAAGGAGGTCTGATCTTTACGTTGTGGGAGGTAATGGGGTCACACAGTTCAAAGCAATGGTGATTTATGTTTTATATAAAATGTGTCCTTATATCTACAGTAGACTCTTTTAGGATAAGACTTTGTGGAGTTAAATATACTTGTCCCCAAATACAGCATTCATTGTAAAGGCAATATAACCTTAAAAGATGACCTAAAAGGTATTACAGGCTTTTAAAATACATTTCTTAAAAATAATCTGAAATTCAATATATAATCAACCCACTCATTCACAGAAACTGTGCCAATAACAGAAAACAATGGATAATATATATTATTAAATTGTATTATCCTAAGAAAATCTTCTGTAATAATTGAGGTTCCCTAATATCTGATATTAGAAAAAGAGGTACCCTGGATAATAGATTTAAACATTAAAATGATACCTTTTGTTTTAAATTAATAAATATATATTCTGGCTATACTACAGTGGTTGGCATAAGTCAGATTCCCAATAAACTTATCTTATTTTCTCGTCACACAGGGACCATAGCACATTTTGGAAACTACAAAGAGGAACACACTAATTTGTGATAAACCTACCAACATATTGTTGTTAGCCTGTAGGTCCTGGGGAAGAGAAGCACTAAAAAGTTCAAAGTTCAAAGTTGTAATTAGGAGAGGTATTTTCTAGAAAGTGAGATGACTTATCTTGATAAAAATGAAAATCATTGTTAATTTTTAAAGAAAAATTATGTTTACATACCATTAACTATAATCTATGCATGAGATAATACCAGCTTAGGACACTACCTGGCACTTGGTAAGAACTCGGTATAGTTTAGCTATTATTATGATTGCTGTTATTGTTGTCATTATTTAAAAAGAGGTCAGTCCTTAAGTCAGACAGACCTATTTTGAATTCCCGGCAGCCCTTCTATTTATTAGTTCTCTGGCTTTATATATGTTACAAATTTCTGTCTTTTGGTTCTTTAATTATTAAAATAGGGATAATAATACTTATATTGCAGAGTTATTACAAAAATTAGCATGGAAAGCATCTAGCATAGTGCCTGGCATATTAAGTATTCAGCAAATGGTAGCTATCACTATTAGAGTGACTATACAAAGTTAATGTCTGCAAAAACTTGCAGTTGAAACAGGTTTTGTGTAATTTACTTTCAGGAAGTCATTGATTAGGACTGAATACTGTTATTATTTATTATAAGACAAACCCATCTTGACTCTATGGCAGATATCAAGAAAATTCAGGGGCTTCCCTGGTGGCGCAGTGGTTGAGAGTCCTCCTGCCGATGCAGGGGACATGGGTTCGTGCCCCGGTCCGGGAAGATCCGACATGCCGCGGAGCGGCTAGGCCCGTGAGCCATGGCCGCCAAGCCTGCGCATCCGGAGCCTGCATGTCCAGAGCCTGTGCTCCGCAACGGGAGAGGCCACAACAGTGAGAGGCTCGCGTACCGCAAAAAAAAAAAAAAGAAAATTCAGCTCTTTCTTTAGGGAATTACGGTTATAGTAATACAGAGAAAGACTAGCAGATTTCCTCAGATGAAGAAGAAATACGGTATCTGAGATAAAGTGCCTCAACATTTATGCCTGCCCTATTTCTTCATTGCATAGAACTTTCATTTTCCAAAGCTTTTTATGAATGTTATTTTTGATCATGAAAGGTTTTATGAAGGTGATGTTTTATAAAAGACAGATATCTGACTAGATCTCATAAAAACACATTTTTCTCCTTTCAGACATATTAAAAATATATTAATAAATAAAACTTAAGTAATTAATGTGACCTTAAGAAAATATATGAAAATACTGATCTGTTAAATTTATAAAATAAGTACACAAGTCCTAAGAAACCACTTCTGACTTATAGGTTTGGGCATAACAGAAGGAGCTATTATATCACTAAGAGAATATAAAGAAAACTGAGTGGGGTAGTAAACCATTTTAAGCTTAGGTATATTAAATCATCTTAAACTAAGTGTTAAATAGTGAATTATCTCCCTGGTTAACTTATGAAAAAGTACCAAATGACCTGACCAGTTTTTTGTTTGTTTTTTTTTTACCATTATGAGAGCTCATTTTGGCACTAAGCTATAGCTACTGAATACGAGCCATGGATATGAATATTATATTTTCGGTTATATTAAATTGTACTAATTATATTAATACCAATTTGAAAACACGCATCTTTTTTGTTTTTGTGAGGAGGGATGAGCACACATGTACATAATTGTAAAATAACCTTTTTAAAAGTTGTCACTAAGACAGCTCAAATAAACTCAATTAGACATTTTAAAAAGAATCGAACACACATGACCATAAGACTAAACTATAATTACTTAGTCAATAATAAAGCTATGAAAGGATTAAGAAGCATAAGTGTGATCTGTGTCCTCATAAAAGCACTCACTATTATTAAACTCACAAGGCATATAAAACAATACAGCATACGTAAGTTCTGAAAAGTCTGGTGAAAAGAGTAAGTGCAATCATAGAAAAGATGGTAGTGATCCCTATGAGTTTGAAGTATCAAGAAAAGGAGAAATGGGGACTTAAGATAGGTAGAGTTAAAGAACTGAAGATGAGTAAGAAACCATTTAAGAATGGAAGTTCAGGGGGCAGTGAGAGTAAGAATCTAATGGGAGTCAGAGTAGGCACCGGGGAATAAGAATCAATGAACCAGATGATAGGGTAGCTTTAAATCTGATTTAATGAAGGCATCATGCGTTCTTGAAAAGGTGAGTCAGGGTGAAAGCATGCTTAGGAAAATTATCCTACTAGGGCTAGTAGAATATAAGGCATCTGTCAATTTTTAACATGACCCCTGGCTACCTCTCCAAATTTCAAGGTTATTTTAAGGTTTGGGTAAAATTGCCAGAGATGTTGATTCAAATGTTAGGCTTCTCTAAGCTCTGGCAATTGGGCCTTATTATAACATTTAAAATATAAGTATAAATAAATATAAATACTCTATTAGAAAAACTAATATGTGAGGTAAGATATTGTAAGGAAAGGAATATTTACCGAACATACACTGTTCTAGGAACTATGCTAACTGTATATTACTCATTCTCTCCAATCATTTCATCTCTGCAACGCAATGTTGATGATAGTGATAATGACAGCACTTACATGGGTTGAGCTATACAAAATTGTCAATATTCAGCATTTCTGCCAACAATTTCATACGGTTCAACCTAATACATGCCAGCAATTGGAGTAATTTCTATATATACAGTATCTCGTTAATCTTCTCAGCAATTATATCATGTTGTGTTATAGCTGAAGAAAGTGGAAACCAAAGGATAACTTGTCCAAAGTCAGCTGAAAAACAAAGCCCTAAACAAATATTTGATCTTCCTTATTCCTAAAATAATTCTATTTTTAATATACATGATTCAGAACCTAGTAACAAAAATCATGTGAAACAGAATTTGGAATGAGAATATATGTATATACATTCACATAAGTGTCTATGTAAATCTATGTTCATATTTTGTATGTGTTTACCTACATTCTGTCATCCTTGTATTTTCTATGTAAAGATTTTCACATTTTTACACACACACAAACACACACACAAACACACACACACAGATACTGACATCCTTTTCTCTGACAATATTTCCCCTTTGAAATGTTTCCTAAGTTTTATAAGAATTTTCCACTCCCTATAAGGTTATTTTATGGATATTTACAGTCCATCAATGAACAGTCCCTTCTTTATCACTTGTTCAGGCAAGATACAAAATAATAAAAAGTTATGCGGGGATCTGTGAAGAGAGAAAATGTACAAAATACAGTTCAGGAACGAATTCATCTTTTGAACTTAAAATCATTTAGTTTAGTAGTTCTTGAGCTATGATTACCTTTCAAAGTAATAAAGCTATTGTTGCAGCTTTAGACTGTATATACATACTGCCAGTACAAATGACCAATTCATTAAAAAAGGCAAAGGAGTTATTTAAAAAAATAAACAGCCTGAATCAAAGTTATCTAACTGAACTCCCTGCTTTCTAATTGGCTATGCCAGATAATACATGCAGCTCTGGCTACTATAGAAGCACAAATTGGGCACCATCTACTGATTGATAAGTGCTGAGATTAAGCAAATCAAATATTTTCTGGTCTGTTCTCTGAGTATTTCTAGACCCAATGTGCTTTAAGTGTCTTTGTGTATAACCATATTTGACTTACCATATTTTTCATGTAATATAAGCTTTGAGTATCAAAGATTTTCTTACTTTGTGTTAAAAAAAAGAAGAAAATATTAAATTGTATGTTAATGTAATGGACAAGGTACACATTCACCCTGGAAATTTTAATATAAGTTTTGCAAATTTAATTTAGTAGTTTATTGATCCTGTGATGCTCATGGAATTGGTCTGACAAAGTCATATGAAACAGAATGTGCTTATGAAACTATGGGCATAGCAGATGAAAGGATATAATCACTAGAAATAAACATTTTCTTATTTATAATGAAATACAATTTAACATAACAGGAAATTTTAAAAAATCCTCTGAAACCATCTGAATGTTCTTTCAAAAAGTTAATGTTATGAAGAGAGATTCCAGAATAATTATATACAAAGAATTGAAATTGAAACTCTTCATAAATTATTTCACGGGAGTAAAAGCTAAGAACTTAATGATCTGAAATAGTCACTTAAAGCTGTAGGATTCTAGAATAGATATAGTTGTGAAACAGAGTATAAATGAATGAGTAATGTGATCCAAAGCATAAAGTTATTCGATGCTAATTTTAGAAAGACTCACAGCAGGTTAAATAGATTAAACATTTTGTATTGAAAAAAATCGATTGATGTTTTAAGACTACATGCAATAAAATATGAACAGCTGGTTCTCTTTTATGCATTTCCATGCAAAAATAATTATTTTCTACTGGGGTAATTACTGACTGATTTATTTCCTATCTCCATTTGCTCACATTTTAATGTCCCTAAATGCTTAGAAGAGGCCGTTCTTTGCAAGTAAATGTATTTGAAATGATAAAAAAGTGTCAAATTTTAATACCTTTGCAATCATTGGTTGAATATATATATTACACTCAATTTTTCAAGGACAATTTCAAACAGTGCCAGACGAAATAGAAATGCCTAGATGATACCAACCGTGATAACTGAGCACAAAAAAGCCACTTGTTGTGAAATCACTGTGGAATTTGATTAGAATCTGATTTGAAGTGCTATAGACTGATTCCAAAGCAGTATTGCCACTGAATTGCCCGATCTGAGGTGAGTTTTGGTCTGGTCCATCCCTATAGGAGAGACATAGAGCAGGGAGGGGAGAAAGGGAGAGTGAGATTGATTTTTTTGGAAAGTTTCACACAAAGTTTAATGAAAGTATTACATATGAGATGATAAAGGTGCAGTGGATGAAATAATCAACGAGTGCCAAATCATATTGGTATATGTTTATTTAGGTGATAACATATTTAAAAAGATCACATTTTTACCCAAAAGAAATGTACCCATATTAGCTGTAATCAATTAAATTGTCTTTGGTTTCCTGACCACAACCCAGATCTTCCCAAATGCTTGAAGTCTGCCTTCCTTTTATTTTCTTCAAAATAATCTTGAGAACCATAGACTGTTAAACTTAGAATGAATTTTAGAAGTCACATGGTAGTTCAATTAACCAATTGTCAATAATTAATTCAGCTATTTTATTTTTAGTTTAAATAGAGATGTTTTAATTAACAGGATAATAATAATACACATATAATATTTTATGATGAATTATTATGACAGAAATTCAGTAGTTGTATTAAATAACTTATTGGAATACAGGCTTTTAAATTTCACTAGTTCTGTATATAGAGAACTTTCTTACCTTAAACTTACTCTGATTTAATTCCCAGGTTTTGCACATTATTTTAATAACAAATTTAAACCATTTTTTCACCCATAAAGTTTTTGTTCTACGTGTTTAGCTACTTCATGGGCAAATCTATTTCTCTTGTTTGTCTCATTCTGCAAAACACACACTGTCACACTCAGTTACACCAATTCAAACATCTGATGGCAATTTGTACAGAGGACTGTGATATATTTTCATTCCTTCCTTGTTTCACTGCTACATACAGTTGAATCAATCAATAACAATGGTCTTGGCTTACCATACAGTAATGAAATCATAGATTGGTTCTGTTTGAAGAACAGTAAAATTGATGTAGATTCCATTCCCAGGGGGTACTTTTACAAGCCAAAAACAGTCTTGAAAGTTTGGGTATTCATCAGGATATCCAGGAGAGTAAATGGTGCCATTCATTGCAGTTATATTCCCTCCACAAAGAGCTACAGAAAAAAACACAAAACAAAATATTTAAGTAGAATCACAATAAACTGATTATAAAGAAAAAGGTAAACATTTCATACCTCTCAAACAGTATAAAAGACATCTGTGTTGTGTTTTTACCACAGTTAAGGTATGTAAAATGAAGCTGGAAACCATGAATCAAACAGTGAGCTTTTATTTATTTTTCAGCATGAGGTATGCTACATAGTTATTCACTATCACTAGATTAGTAAATTGCACTGTTTTCTCTTCTTTCAAATACTTTATCCATATATACACTGTTCAACTTTTGTCTTATATCATGTATAAATATAAGACCTTATAAAGAGGTTCAAGCCATTTTTATTTATAAGGGTTTTTTCTTTTTTTCTTTAGAAGAAATGAGCCCAAATTCAGTAGTAGTATCTGGGTTACTGGTTTGTATATGAATGATTACTAAACAAACACAGATGCACTCACACAGACATCACACAGAAGCAGCTCTGAAGTGTTAACAAACTTTACTTTCGCATCCAGTGAAGAAGGTTAAGTCTCCTGCCAATAATGACAAAACCAGTTATTCATTATGAAGCCTTAGGTCTTTGATCTGGGTACTAACTATAATTCTACAACTAAAAGAAAGACTGTATATTTAGCATGCTATTTGAAGAGGAAAACAAACAAGAAAAGAGTACCAAATCAAGAATTATTAAACATAGATGATATCACCTAAAAGACAGCTTCAATTTAGAAGCATACCTTCACACCTTGGAAGTGGATGATTCCAATTGCGACTCACTCCATGAAGGCAAGTGAGAGCTGAATTTCCAATCAACGTGTAACCAGGGAAACATTCAAACGAAATGGTTTGCCCCACAGTAAAATCATTGCCGATTACAAAACCATTTCGAAATGGGCGTGGATCAGGACAGCTTTGCAACTGATAGGCTGGAAAAGGTAAAAAGAAAGTTTTTCCGTTTTGAATTTCGAAAGACCAAAGAGTATTATTTACAACCTGCAAAATAGATGTAGTGCTGCTTGCAGTTGAATATAAATAGTAATTCAGGTTTATAATAAATGATGTCAGTGCATGATATGAATTTCTTATGTATAATTTTCATATTAAGTTTTTAGTACAATTTATTAAGATGCATTGTTTTTTCTCCCACTTATGAAATCTATCTAAATTATAAGTTTTAGTGAAAATGTAAATTACCCTATAGCCATAATTTTAATCAAACATATTCTGATCCCTTTACCTATAATGCAACTGCTTCCTGGTTCATTGTATGTACATAAAATAAAATAAATATGTGTGTAAGCCTAATTCTGAGCCTTTTTGAACCTTTTTTTAGCTAATTTTTCCTCTAAAAGAAACAAACCACACTATCTCTCTATTGAGTTTCTCCAAAGAAGTTATTTAACAATATAAAGTATTAGGAAACAAATTTCCTTCTAATATAAAATTTGCACTTCAGTTATCATGATATTTTTGGCACTGTAGTGTAACTGTTTATTTGTTCATACTACTCTTGTTCTACATTCTGCATGAGATCAAAGTTCCTGTTTTTTTATCATTGTATCTTAAAAGCCTTGCTTATTGCTTTTCACATAGTAGGTCCTTAATAAACATTGCTGAATAAATTTTGAACCTATAAACCGTACATATATTCGTATCGTATTAATATTTGAGACTTTATTTTTAAGAAGTTCAAAATCACATTATAATTAATAAAATTTAAATTACCAGCAGAGACTACTTTGCTACTGACCATTAAATTCCTTTTATAAAAAACTTTTTTTATTTTTTAGTAATTCCAAAATTACACAAAGGTTCCAAGATTAGTAAGAACGCCAGTATGCCTTCAGCCACGTTTTCCAAATGTTAACTCTGACACATTTTCTTCATCATTCTCTCTTCCTCCCCTCACCCACCCCCATCTATATATACATATATATATATATATATGTATGTGTGAAAACACTTTTTTCTTTCCAAATTAGTTGAGAATAAGTTGACCCATCACTGCTACTTCATAAAGAAAAGGATACTTCTATGTAACCACAAGTTGAGAAAATTAACGTTGAGACCATTAAATTCTAAATTCCTAAAATCAAAAACTTATATTTAAAGCTGAATAAGCTACCATAAGTTGCTTATTAAAATATTACTCTAATTTTTAAATTAAAGGTTTCAGAATTAATGAACAGTCTTTTTAAGATATTTAGTGCTTTTATTCTAATTTTTTTCATTTGAATTAATATTCCACAAACATATCAAAACCAAAAGAATCATGTCAATTGAAGACAAACGTATATCATTTGATCATTAGGAGTTGGGATATATTATTCTATGAAACAAACACTTTAAATTTTCACTCACATGTAAAAGATAATTTTTTTTCCAGTTTTATTGAAATATAACTGGGATATAGCACTGCATGAATTTAAGGTATAGAATAACATGATTTGATTTAGATGTATTGTGAAATGATCATGATACGTTTAGTTAGCTAGATAATCTTGAATAGGGTAAGACTCATAGACAAATGTATGATCCTGTGATATTTTATATAACATTTCACCTTTCTATGCTATTTAGTTTAATAAGGATGAATAAGAAATAGATTTTAAATGTTCAGGAGAAAGTTCCCATCCTAATATCATATATAATACAGGGCTTAACAAACCCAATAACGTTGCCAGTAATAACGTTAACTTTGGAACCAAGTTCTTTAGTAGAAGGGTACACTTAATTGTATACTATGCATTTTTCCAAAATTCAGAATGTTTTTATGGTCTAATCGCAAAATCATCTAAAAATAACATTGATTCTGTGAATCTGTATCAATTAACCTATATCTCAAAAAAATGTCATTAGCTCAACGATATAAATTCAGTAAAAGAAGATAGTTTTAAAATTCAGTGTACTTGTGTCAATCAAGATGGCTGTGTGGGAAGATATGGAGTTAGCATCTCCCCACAACTAGGGTGCCTGCCTGCTGCTGATGGGGGACTCTGAGGCCCAAGGAGATAGAAGGAATCCCCAAGTGAACCAGTAGGACGTGGGGGGACTGAGAGGGGAGAAGAAGTAGAGGCCAGACAGGATGGGCACCCCAAGGCCAGGGAGATCAGAAGAGGCAGGCCGGAGGACTCTCTGGGAAGGGCGGGAGAGGAGCAGTGGGCGATCGCCTGGCCCACTCAGGCTGGGGAGCCTGTTGAGCATCCAAGCTGGTAACCCCCCTCTAAAGCCCCCTCCAGGCCACGTGGGTCTTTGGGGGCACAGGAGGGAGGCTGGGGAGATCAGTAGAAGAAGGCAGCAGGAGCCATCCAGGAGGAGTGGGAGAGGAGCGGAGGGCGATTGCCCCACCCACTCGGGCCCAGGGAGCCTGCTGAGCTCTCAGACCCATCCTCAGCCCTCCAAAGCCCCCTCCAGGTTGTGTTGATCCTTGGGGACATAGGAAGGAGGCTGAGTGGAGAGCATGAGAGGCAGGCAGGAGGGGCCCTCTGGGAAGAATGGAAGAGGGATGGAGGGCAATTACCCCACCCACTTGGCCCAGGAAGCCTGCTGAGCTCCCAGGCTGGTCCCCTGCCCTCCACAGCCATCGCCCCCCCGCCTCCCTGGCCCCATTTGTCCTGGGGGTATAGGAAGGAGGCTGGGGAGATCAGGAGAGGCAGGCAGGAGGGGCCCTCCTAGACTGGAGGAGCAACAGAGGAGAGGAGGGCATTTGCCCTGCCCACTTGAGCCCGGGAAGCCTGCTGGGCTCTCAGGTGAGGTTCCCTGTCCTCTGAGACCAGGAGTGGGTGGCACACCTGGGTCCCTTCTGTTCCTTGAGCCTAAGCCTCACCCCCCACTGCCCCCAGGGCCTATTCAGACCTGTGGGTCCTAAGCATAGACCCACCCACCGCCCAAACCTTGCCCTTACTTAGGCCCCACCCTGCACAGCCAAGACCTTCCCCTCTGCCTTTTTTTTCTTTCTTTTCCCTCCTCCTCTTTTTTACTATTGTGGTACTGATGTACATTCTGGATGTTGATTCATCTATATTTTTATTTTTATATTCATTCTAAAACATCTGTTAGTTTCCTAGTCTAATTTTATTTTTCACTTTGTTATTGTTCTCTCTTTTTTTTTTGCCACCCCATGCAGCTTGTAGGATCTTGGTTCATGAGCTGGGGTCATGCCAAAGCTCCCACAGCAGGAGCTCCGAGTCTGAACTGCTGGACTAACAGAGAACCTCAGACGCCAGGAAATATTCATCAGAGTGAGGTCTCATGGAGTTCCTCATCTCAGCACCAAGACCCAGCTCTACCCAATAGCCTACAAACTGCAGTGTTGGAAAACTCAGGCCAAACAACCAGTAAGACAGGAACACAATGCCACTCATAAAAAAAGAAGAAAAAAAAAAGAGACAGCAAAAAATATGTCATAGATGAAGGAGCAAGGTAAAAACCTACAAGACCAAATAAATGAAGAGGAAATAGGCAATCCACCTGAAAAAGAATTAAGAGTAATGACAGTAGAGATGATCCAGAATCTCAGAGGTAGACTGGAGGCACAGATTGAGAAGATAAAAGAAATGTTTAACAAAGATCTAGAAGAACTAAAGAACAAATGAACAGAGATTAACAACACAATAACTGAAATGAAAAATACAGTAGAAGGAATCAATAACAGAATAACTGAGGCAGAAGAACGAATAAATGAGCTGGAAGACAAAATGGTAGAAATAATTCCTGATGAGCAGAATGAAGAAAAAAAGAATGAAAAGAATTGAAGACAATCTCCGAGACTTCTGGGACAACACTGAATGCACCAATATTCGAATTATAGGGGTAGCATAAGAAGAAGAGAAAAATAAAGGGTCTGAGGAAATATTTGAAGAGATTATAGTCTAAAACATTCCTAGCATGGGAAAGGAAATAGTCACCCAAGTCCAGGAAGCACAGAGAGCCCCATACAGGATAAACCCTAGGAAAAACATACCAAGACACATATTAATCAAACTAACAAAAATTAAGTTCAAAGAAAAAATATTAAAAGCAGCAAGGGAAAAACAAAAAATAACATACAAAGGAATCCCCATAAGGCTATCAGCTGAGTTTTCAGCAGGAACTCTGCAGGCCAGAAGGGAGTGGAAGGATATAAAGTGATGAAAGACAAAAACCTACAACCAAGATTACTCTACCCAGCAAGGATCTCTTTCAGATTCAATGGAGAAGTCAAAAGCTTTTCAGACAAGCAAAAGCTAAGAGAATCCAACACCACCAACCCAGCTTTATAACAAATGCTAAAGAAACTTCTCTAGGTGGGAAACACAAGTAAAGAAAAACACCCACAAAAACAAACCCAAAGCAATTAAGAAAATGGTAATAGGAACATACATATCGATAATAACCTTGAATGTAAATGGATTAAATGCCCCAACCAAAAGACACAGACTGGCTGAATGGATACGAAAGCAAGACCCATATATATGCTGTCTACAAGAGACCCACTTCAGACCTAGGGAGACATACAGACTGAAAGTGAGGGGATGGAAAAAGATATTCCATGCAAATGGAAATCAAAAGAAAGGTGTAGTAGCAATATTTGTATCAGATAAAATAGACTTTAAAATAAAGACTGTTACAAGAGATAAGGAGGTACACTACATAATGATCAAAGGATCAATCCAAGAAGAAAATATAACAATTATAAATGTTTATGCACCCAACATAGGAGACTTCAATAAATAAGGCAAATGTAAACAACCATGAAAGGAGAAATCGACGGTAACACAATAATAGTAAGGGACTTGCAAACCCCACTTACACCAATGGGCAGATCATCCAAAGAGAAAATAAATAAGGTAACACAAGTTTTAAATGACATATTAAACAAGATGGACTTAATTGATATTTATAGGACATTCCATCCAAAAACAACAGAATACACTTTCTTCTCAAGTGCACATGAAACAATCTCCAGGATAGATCACATCTTGGGTCACAAATCAAGCCTCAGAAAATTTAAGAAAATTGAAATCGTATCAAGCATCTTTTCTGACCAAAACACTATGAGATTGGAAATCAATTACAGGAAAAAAAGATGGTAAAAAACACAAATACATGGAGGTTAAACAGTGAGCTACTAAATAACCAAGAGATCACTGAAGAATCAAAGAAGAAATTAAAAATACATGGAAACAAGTCACAACGAAAACATGACGACCCAAAACCTATGGGAATCAGCAAAGCAGTTCTAAGAGGGAAGTTTATAGCAATTCAATCTCACCTCAAGAAACAAGAAAAATATCGAATAAACAACCTACCCCAAATTTAAAACAACTAGAGACAGAAGAACAAAGAAAACCCAAACTCAGTAGAAGGAAAGAAATCATAAAGATCTGAGCAGAAATAAATTAAATAGAAATGAAGAAAGCAATAGCAAAGATCAATAAAACTAAAAGCTGGTTCTTTGAGAAGATAAACAAAATTGATAAACCCTTAGCCAGACTCACCAAGAAGAAAAGGGAGAAGATGCAAATCAATAAAATTAGAAATGAAAAAGGAGAAATCACAACTGACACTGAAGATATACAAAGGATTATAAGAGACTCCTAAAAAAAACTATATGCCAAAAAAATGGACAACCACAAAGAAATGGACAATTTTCCAAGATTGAACCAGGAAGAATTAGAAAATATAAACAGACCTATCACAAGTAATGAAATTGAAACCATAATTAAAAATCTTTCAACAAACAAAAGCTCAGGACCAGATGGCTTCACAGGTGAATTCTATCAAATATTTAGAGAAGAGTTAACAATGATCCTTCTCAAACTCTTCCAAAAAATTTCAGAGGGAGAAACACTCCCAAATTCATTCTATGAAGCCACTATTCCACTGATACCAAAACTAGAAAAAGATATCACAAAAAAAGAAAATAATAGACCAATATCACTGATGAACAGAGATGCAAAAATCCTGAACAAAATACAGCAAACAGAATCCAACAACAATCATACACTATGATCAAGTGGGATTTATCCCAGGGATGCAAGGATTATTCTGTATATGCAAATTAATCAATGTGATACACCACATTAACAAATTAAGGAATAAAAACTATATAATCATCTCAATAGATGCAGAAAAGGCTTCTGAAAAAATTCAATACTGATTTGTGATAAAAACTCTCCAGAAAATGGGCATAGAGGGAACCTACCTCAACATAATAAAGGCCATATATGACAAACCCACAGCAAACATCATACTCAATGGTGAAAAACTGAAAGCATTTCCACTAAGATCAGGAACAAGACAAGGATGTCCAGTCTCACCACTCTTATTCAACATAGTTTTGGAAGTCCTAGCCACAGCAATCAGAGAAGAAAAAGAAATAAAAGGAATATAAATTGGAAAAGAACAGGTAGAACAGTCACTGTTTGCTGATGACATGATACTGTACATAGAAAATCCTGACTATGCCACCAGAAAACTACTAGAACTAATCAATGAATTTGGTAAGGTTGCAGTATTCAAAATTAATGCAAACAAACCTCTGGCATTCCTATACACCAATAATGAAAAATCAGAAAGAGAAATTAAGGAAACACTTCAATTTACCATTGCAACAAAAAGAATAAAATACCTTGGAATAAACCTGCCTAAGGAGGTGAAAGACTTGTACTCAGAAAACTATAAAACACTGATGAAAGAAATCAAATATGATATAAACAGATGGAGAAATATATCATGTTCTTGGATTGGAAGAATCAATATTGTGAAAATGACTATACTACGCAAAGCAATCTACAGATTCAATGCAATCCCTATCAAGCTACCAATGGCACTCTTCAAAGAATTAGAACAAAAAATTTTACAATTCATATGGAAACACAAAAGACCCTGAATAGTTAAGGCAAACTTGAGAAAGAAAAACAGCTTGAGGAATCAGGCTCCCCAACTTCAAAATACACCACAAAGCTACAGTAATTAAGACAGTATGGTACTGGCACAAAAACAGAAATATAGATCAATGGTACAGGATAGAATGCCCAGAGATAAACGTATGCACATATAATCACCTAATTTATGGCAAAGGAGGGAAGAACACACAATGGAGAAAAGACAGCCTCTTCAATAAGTGGTGCTGGGAAAACTGGAGAGCTACATGTAAAAGAATGAAATTAGAACACTCCCTAACACCATACACAAAAATAAACTACAAATGGATTAAACACTTAAATGTAAGACCAGACACTATAAAACTCTTAGAGGAAAACACAGGAAAAACACTCTTTGACATAAAACAGCAAGATTTTTTTTACCCACCTCCTAGAGTAACGGAAATAAAAACAAAAATAAACAAATGGGACTTTATTAAACTTAAAAGCTTTTGCACAGCTAAGGAAACCATAAACAAGACAAAAAGACAACCCTCAGAATGTGAGAAAATACTTGCAAATAAAACAACAAAGGATTATTCTCCAAAATATACAAATAGCTCATGGAGCTCCATATGAAAAAAAACAAACAATCCACTGAAAAATTGGGCGGAAGACCCAAAAAGACATTTCACCAAGGAAGACATACAGATGGCCAAGAGGCACATGAAATGATGTTCAACATCACTAATTACTAGAGAAATGCAAATCAAAACTACAATGAGGTATCACCTCATGCCAGTCAGAATGGCCATGATCAAAAAATCTAGAAACAATAAATGCTAGAAAGGGTGTGGAGAAAAGGGAACCCTCCTGCACTGTTGGTGGGAATGTAAATTGATACAACCACTATGGAAAACAGTATGGAGGTTCCTTAAAAAACTAAAATTAGAACTACCATATGACTCAGCAATCCCACTACTGGGCATATAATACACCCTGAGAAAACCATAATTCAAAAAGAGACATATACCACAATGTTCTTTGCAGCACTATTTACAATAGCCAGGACATGGAACCAACCTAAGTGTCCATCCACAGATTAATGGATAAAGAACATGTGGCACATATTTACAATGGAATACTACTCAGCCATAAAAAGGAATGAAATTGAGCTATTTGTAGTGAGGTGGATGGATCTAGAGACTGTCATACAGAGTGAAGTAAGTCAGGAAGAGAAAAACAAATACTGTATGCTAACGCATATATATAGAATCTAAAAAAAAAAAGAAATGGTACTGATGAACCTAGTTGCAGGGCAGGAATAAAGAGGTAGACATAGAGAATGGACTTGAGGACATGGGGTGGGAGGGGGAAGCTGGGGCGAAGTGAGAGTAGCATCCACATATATACACTACCGAATGTAAAATAGTTGGCTGGTGGGAAGCAGCAGCATAGCATAGGGAGATCAGCTTGGTGCTTTGCGATGACCTAGAGGGGTGGGATAGGGAAGATGGGAGGGAACCTCAAGAGGGAGGGGATATGACGACATGTGTATGCATATGGCTGATTCACTTTGTGGTGCAACAGAAACTAACACAGTATTGTGAAGCAATTATACTCCAATAAAGATCTATTTAAAAAAAATAAATAGAATAAAGAACTAGTGAAAAAAATAATATAAAATTCAGTGTAATTCTCAAATAATATCTAGTGATCCTTGTAATACATTGTGGCACATGTCAATAATATTAATACAGCATTATATCAATAACAGTAACAAATGCTATATCCTTTAGGATTTTATTATGGAAATAGTGAATCTTTTTTCAAGGGCACATTGCCTGAGAAATGTAGTTAATAAAGTTCAGACTCTAGTTTTACCTCATTCAAATAAGAATATTGCCCTGAGAGGCTGAGGGAATTTGACGGCATAGAAATGAAGATGAAGTCAGGTTCATCAAGCCCTGTGCACTTGCTAGAGAAGGACCACATAGATAGCTCTGAGTCCTCCAGCAGCAAAAAGAAACTCAGTCAGTTCCCCAACTATTTTCGAAATAATTAGGTTCCTTGGGAACACGGTTAATTTTGAACCAAGAGGTTACAGAAATGATTCCTATTTTATGTAAAGGATGATGTGTGATATGCTGCTCTTAAATTATGTATGCAAGCATAATACAAACTGTAATCATTTTAGACCCATGTAGTTGGATGTTACAATGTCTATTTTAACTACTCTTAAATTTCCTTTTGTGTATATACTTTTATTCAGCAAATATTTATTGTGCTCTTACTCTTCTAGGCACTTGAGATACCTCAATGAACAACACAAAGATGACTGCTCTGGTGGAGCTCACATCCAAATGTATCACATACTCGTAAATCAACTATACCTCAATAAAAAATAATTTAATTTATTTATATATATATAAAATTTAATTATATAATAATATTACAATTATTATAATTTAATTATAATAAAATACTTTTAATTTAAAATTTAAAAACAACAAAAATATCACATACTCATTAAATTCTTAATAGTTAGGGCAGATACATAATCAAAGTTTAAGTTAATTTTGATTAAATATTACAGTCATTGGAACTGCATTGTTTGTATAAAATATCATCATAACTTTAAATATTTAATTTTAAATCTTAGACTTTTAAGATCTGAAATAGTATAGTAGAAATAGTTAACTGCACTAAATATTTACTAATGATATACATCACGATAAATATTTTACATTCATTTTATCATATAAAGTTCAAAACAACTTATCTGAGAGGTACTATTACTAACACCATTATGAAAATGAAGAAATGGACTTGTGCCCTAGGCCACTTAAGACTGAACATAGAGAATCAGCATTTAAGCCTAGGTCTCCCAGCTGTATATTTCAAAGGGATGAAAATCATGCTCAAGGTCATGCAGCAGTTTTATACTAGAAATAGGCCTAATATGATTGTCAAATTATTTATTTTATATTCTCATAGCAATAGAATGGTATCAAGGAAGGTTATGTTATTCCTTCATTATAAAGTAAAAGAAAATAACTTTACATATAGTAGATGAGTACCACAATATATCTTTTCAATATATTCATTCTGGTATAAAAGCTGAGATAAATCTTGCCTATCCACCATGCCTTGCTTGGCTGCCTTGCCTTGACTTGCTTAATTTGACTGTGTATTAAAATTAATTCAATCCTTTTTTCATGGTTAGAATTTGTAAGGCCTCAGAAAGACATCATTTCCCCCTATATAGTTGACTGAAAGTAGCATTATTTAAAACTCTTCCTAACTGAAGCTTGCTTTGATTTAGGTTCCTTTTTTTTCTAAAACACAATATAGAAAATGCTTAGAGTTAGATCGTTAATAGCTGTTTGGAGGCTAAAAAGCTTTCATATTTTTATTATTCCTCTCACCTTGGTATACAATGTGGAACCCTTGTTTGTTTTGTGAATAGTCACTGTGAAAATACAAGCTGGTTTCATGGGTCGTGCTAAATAGGGAAGATGATATTTGAGGACCACTAAGTCGGCCAATAACAGTACTAGTTTCTGCAGATCCACTTCTTACTTCCAAATAATCATGTATGGTTTCTGTAGAGAAATTTACAAACTGCAGATGCACACCTAAGGAAGAAAAACAAACATAATGCTACTCTATTTTTTTTACCAAATTAAATGCACACAAATACACAAACACATGCTCGCATTAATGTGCTTAAGATACGTTTCCATTTAAGTTGAGAGGCATACTCTCAAGATCTGGGCCATGGGTCTGCTGTCTGCCCAGGGCAATTAGCTGTGCTATAGTTGAAAGTAACAGAATACTGTTCTCAAATGCCCATTATTTGTCACATGAGAAAATCTCATTTTTACTACATTGTCACCATAGCAAAACTAATCAAGAAAGTGGCTTTCTTGCTCTTTAATACCATTTAAAACTGTATCAACCAATTTTTAAAGATGAAAAGCCACTCAATAATTTGTATTTTGTAAAAGGGCAATTTGAAGCCAAAATATGATTGCAAAGTTTTATATATTAACATAATCAGATTTCATGACTGTGTTAGAAATTAGTCATATACAGGGGATAAATTAACTTCTCCAAAATATCATTTTTAAACATGTAATTTTCAGCGTGCTCTTTTAGTATTTTCTCATCAGAAGAAAAAGCCAAATTTTATGTAATATTCCCAATAAAATCTAGGGGTTATTGCTATATGCTATCATATTACAAAATAGTCTTAATATCTTTATAAACATAACTAGAATATGAGATAGTTAAATATCTCTGGGATGGAAAAAAATAAAACCTTTATTGAGGTATGTTTCCTTAATTCAATTAATATTTGATTTTTACTGAATTTGATGTTTTTTTCCCACAACTACCATTCTGCAAATTGTTAGTAATAAAATGACATTTATTTTGTTTTCTTTTTGCTAGGCACTGTTTTAAGTTTTTATACATGCTAACTTATTTAATGCTTATAGTTACGAGAATGAGGAAACTGAGGCACAGAGAAGCTAAATAATATGCTGTTTACACAACATCCTAAAAGAGGTGAAATTCAAATGCAGACATTCTGGCTCCTGAGCTCTTGCTCTTAATAACTAGTGAGGTTCTCAAGTGAAGTCATATTTTGTTCCTGGAAAAAGAGTTCCATGGAAATTTGCTGTTACATTGAAAAAGAGTTCCATGAACAAATAAATTTTGGGAATTACTGAAAATATGCTTTAAAATATTAAACACATTCCTGGACAATCAGACAATCTTCTTAAAACTTTGAATGTACTATCTTAATATGTGAGGCTACAAGAACTGCATATTTTTCTAAAATTTTCCTGAGCCCCTTTTCACAAATTATGATGTCCATAATTGTTTCACAGGCAAGAGAAAATACTTCTTTAACTGTTGATGTGTATTCAATTTTCTTTTAAACATTTATAAATTATCTATTCAAATACATTAGAAGCAATATTTGATTTAGCCAAAACTCAAAGAAAACAGTGGGATTATTTAAATGTAACCAAATCAGAAATGGTCTCATGTTTTCATTTCTAAAATAGAGAGAGATGCATATTCTTTTTAATTTTTAATAAACTTGGTTTTTAAAATCAATGAAGTATTAGCAAGAGCTAAGTTGAAGGTGATATAATGACACTATTGCAAATACACGTAATAATTTATTTTAAAATAATTCACTTAGCTCCATAAGTGACATGGGATGAGCCCTCTTAAGTGGCTAGTAAAAGACATAAGGATAACCATACTGTTTCAAATCTATTATTCATTTATTCTCTTTCAATCAAAGGGCATAGAATTTGACTACAACTTCAAATTAAGGGTATTCCCATGTTGTAGCCAGAATAATTCTCATTAGAAAGCCCCCCAGCATTCTTCTCTCAGTGGCCTACTGGTCTCCCAATACCTCAGGCCAGTCATATAGTGTTCAAGTTTGTTGAATTTCTTTAGCTTTCTTATCTGCATTTTTCCACGTGTCAGTCTGTTTACCTAGAATTTCTTTCCTGTTCCTCACAAGCTGACCCTCTTTTATGGGCTTACTCTTACTTATATTTAAAGCCACAGTTCACACATCACTTCCTCTGATAAACCTTTTTTGCATTTCTTGGACTAGGCTGGATGCCTGTGTACAATCCTGTACCCTTTATTATACTTCATTGCAATAACATATTTGACTATTTGTCTCCTCATTGTGACTGTAACTTAACTGGGAAAAGGTACAAAGTCTGTTTTACTACGCATTTTATCCCTAGCACCTAGCACAATACCTGGAGTATAATGTGTACATGCTCAGTACAGAACTGTCAAAACTATGAGTTTCTGTGAATTTATGTAAAACATTTCAACATGAATTTTCATTCTGAGGCTATAGATGCTTTTGGGTAAATGAGGTACCTAAATTTAGTCCTCAATAAGTGAGATAGTACAGACTATCTTAATTGCTCTAAATCCACCAGGTTTGTATTTCAAGGAGTATCTACTCATCTTATTCTTCTGTGATTTAATGAATAAGTCTATCCTCAATCTAACACTTCTATTTATGCATTTACAGACTAATGGGATATAAAAAAGCTGCAAAAGAATACGTTAGTGACACAAGAGGGAAAATAATTTATTAAATGTAATATATATATAATGTAATATATCCAAACACTGGCAATTGTACTATTAGAATTAGAAAGGTATTACATCTACACAGGTATTTAAATCTAACAGTAGAAAAATTGTACTAATACTTTTCAAATGTAAATCTTATTTATTTACAATGGCAACTGGATTCAATAGATTACCAGAAAATAATTTATCTATGTACTGCTTGGTTTCAACAAGTAGAAAAGAGTTACAGAAACAATTATACATGAAAATCATGTTGAACTTAATCATTGCCACACACATCTAACTTAGGCTATATCTGTACATATTGACTGGAAAGTATCATAAACTGTATCTATTTATCATCTATGTATGAAATTTTAAAAAGGCCATATTCTTTCAATTATCCAAGTACTCCAAGTGAAATGTATATAATCCCAAAGTAAACTATAATTTGTGAATATTTCATAAGTTCTTATTAGACTTTGTTATTTCTTCTTAAGGATGCATTAATGATATAAAAATACTCTTTCACGTGTTTTTAATATACATACCAAAACCTATGGGCAGCTTGATTGTCCACGTGCAATCTAAACTGCTGGGGTAGTTTCCAGGAAACCCAGGGCTGAGGATCACACCACTGAAATCTGACATAGAACCACCACACTGCGCTGCAAGAGAATAGAGGTCCCACTTAAGCCAAAGTGCTTTATTGTATTAAAAACAGACTGAAATTATTTCAAGTCTGAATCAAGTGTCTGAGTTAAAACTGGTATAAATTTGAATATTGTCAACTCTCATTCACCATATACTAGTAATCAAATATAATCAATTGATGAGGCATTTTGTAAAATAGCATAAAAGGGTAACATATTTCTTTCCTCAGCAGTAAATACAAGCTAAATCAATTATTGTACAGAAAGGAGTAGCTCATGTGCAGTGAATACAATCAAACAAGGAGCACATATCCTCTTCCATAGCAAGCAGTACATTTCTCATCCTGAAGTACTTCTAGAAATGTTGTGATTCATTCAAAAGCTAATATAATTTATAGTAAAATCAAGCCAGCAACATACTATATTGATGAGGGATTCATTTTCACAATAAATGAATTCATTTTCCTCTTTTTGTGAGGAGGCTGAAAATTTTTAAGAAAAATATTGGTTTCTATCGGTAATATGCAAGGGATTCACAGACCATCAGATATTGTCTCACTTTATCCTAAAATAATCTGGACAAAAAATAGGGAAGTATAAAACAAGTAAAAAGATGAACCCATGTTTGAGAATTTAGGCGTAAATGTATGCTTTTTGTAGAATCCGAATTATACTGATTTACAATTGATAAGCTAACCATAAATTATAAGAACAAATAATTACCCAAGTTTTAACTTTTACATGATTAGATAGAACTATTTAACATGTATTAATAGGCCAATTGCATTTTAGAAGCTAATTCTTTCCTCTAAGTATACATTTTTATCATTTTATCATAGAAGTACTAAAATACACATCTCAATTGAGGGTTGAAGAATCAAATTTCATGACTGCACATCAAGTTTGAAAGTTACCCATACACTTACCTACAATTTCATTCATTTATTTATTGTTATGAAGAGCAACAGATAGATAATCAAACTTCAGGTTATATATCATAAAGGCAAATTCAGTAGAACAATTTATCAATGTTCTATGTGATATCAATAGCCAGTTTGAAAGCTATGTTCAACTATGTGAACTGAATAAATTATGTATAAAGCAGATTTTACTAAGGGGATATATATAACCTTGTAGTTAATGTGCACATACACCTTTCTTTTGAAGTTGTAATCACCATTGAGATCTAAAGGCACACCTTTATATTTTTCCATCCTTCTCAAATCTCAGTTCATCCATCTTTAAACCAGAACAATTTTCAACATATATAAACCACTAATGTTCACCAATTCATTTTCCTAAAATTTGACTGCCCACATATGTTCATTACACAATCTGATAATTAGGGAGTGGTAGAGAAAATATTTTGGCCAATGAAAAGTACTTTTAAGTTTCTGGCAAGAATGCAATTGTAGGTTTGTTTTGCTTTATTCTGAATTTTGAGTGAAAGAACACAAGGACTCTTTTGCTTTCTTGCCTTCACTATCTCAAGTGTTTGAGCTGTTCACTGCCCCTCTAATTCTGCTGTTTTCCATCTCTTTAGAAATGAGCCGAAAATCCTGGCCTCTGCATTGTTCACCTTTCTAGAGTGTAAATCCCAAAGTCAGAGAAGAAAGAAGGAAAGAATAAAAAGTAAACAGATAATGAAAGAAAAGAAAAAGAATAACAAACCATAAAGGACAAGAAGAAAAATCCAAAAAGTGCATCTGCCTTCAGCTCCGTACTCATGTCTATTTTCTCAGAGACTCTGCAATTTCATGCACCCCTAGGCCTTGATAGAGAATGCTGTGTTTCACAGTAGACTTTTTTGAGGCCCATTATACTGTTTTTCTTAAGGACACAACCATAGCATAGTCCTCCGAGATAAAATCATCTTTGATTCTTCCTTCAGATTTGTCTCTATTATGTAAAAATCTCAAGTGACTTTTCTTTCCTTCCATCAAAATATCTGGCAGACTTTATTTTCCAGTTCATGAGACTGTAACCTTGATACCTGATGACTAGAGTTTTAAGACATTCTCTGAATCAGCCTCCTGCCTTCAGTTTCTCCTTATGATATGGCCATGATGTCAATTTAGACACTTTGTCTATCAAATATAGTACAAGTTTACTGTCCAAAATTTATAAAATACCAAAAAAAAAATGAATACAAAAGAAATGAGTGCTCTGGAATTCCACTACCCATAGATAGCCTGTCTACCTTTATATTCTTTTATTTCTCTGCAGAAAAATACATATGCATGTATATGTGTTTATATGCTTACATATATAATGAAAATAGGATCATACTGTGAATCACTTTAAGCCTTGTTATATCTTACTATATATTATAAACTTTGAGTTATTAAATATTCCATTATAATGTTCACTTCCTTTTTCCCCATTATTGGACCCTTAAGTTATTGCATATTTTCACTATAATAACTACTGCTATGAATGCCCTGTGTATTTCAGGTTCAGTGCTAAATACTTTTATGCATTCTCTCATTTAATTCTCACGATGGGCCTAGGAGGTGGACATTACTATCCCATTCAACAGATGAGCAAACAGAATAATACATTTGTCATACACAGCTATTGTACCTTAGCTGAAAATCAAATGAAGATATATTGGACATCAAAATATAAGTATTTAATACAGTTTCATACAAATTTATCCTATATAATATAATGTAAATTTTCCAGTTTAATTTTATTAAAATATCACTTCCATCTAGTACTTCCCTTGTTAACAATATACAGTGGAATACAGGCAATCAAAACGTAGTATTTTACCTAAAAACTGAGCAATTTGTTAACAGTAATAATTGGTGCTAGTAATATAGCAAGATGGAAATTGTCATATCATAATTGAGTGGTATTTAAATTGATACAACCTTCTGAAAGCAATTTGGAAATATTAAAGCTTTTAAGTAGTTATATGCAATGACAGGAAAGCACATGAAAAATACTTATAAATAAAGAAATGTGTATAAATGTGTAAATGTGTACCAAATGTGTATAAATGTATATCAAAAAGACAAAAAACAAAGCTAACAAAAGAGAGTAACTATACAAATTAGACTATGCTATGTGCCATAAAGCCATTTTAAAAATCAAATTTTTAAAAACATGTTATGGCATGGGAAATTCTTCTAACTGAATGTCAAGAAGGAAAACATTATAAAAATATACATACTGTAGAATCCCAAAACTTTAATTTGTTCATTAAACAGTATTTATTGGATGCCTACTTAAGATAATAACTGTTCTTGGCACTGGGGATACAATAATGAACAAAAGACCAAAACTCTGCTCTCATATCAGCAGAATATATATAGTAATTATTTTGTCCTTTGTACTCTTTTATATTCTCAATTTTTATACTTAATTGGATATACACACACATGCAGACCCCACATACATAACACATACACACATAAATGGCATTATCTGTATATATAAATGTTTATAATAGGCATTATATGTATACATACAATTTTATAACTGGCATTATATGCATAAATGATAATACCTGAAGAAATATATCATTCAAAAAATGTCATCCAATCTAAAGTCTGAATGCTTTTAATATCTTTTGCCAATTAAACACACCTTTACTCTTAAACATTATTTTCCAGTACTCTCCAACAAAAATTGCACACATGGTACATAGGCATTATGGACTGAATTGTGTCTCCCCCCAATATTCATATGTTAAAGCCCTAACTCCCAAATGCGACTGTATTTGGAAATGAGATACCTTCTTTAAAGTAGGTAATTAAGGTTAAATGAAGTCATAAGGGTGGAGCTCTAATCTAATGGTATTGGTGTCCTTATAAGAAGAGAAAGAGATAGGAGAGCTCCTTCACAGAGAAAAGACTATGTGAAGATGTAGGGAGAAGATAGTCTTCTACAAGCCAAGGAAAGAAGCTCTCGGAAGAAAACAACGCTGCCAGCTCCTTGATCTTGAACTTCTAGCTTCTAAAGCTGTGACAAAATAAATTCCCGTTGTTGAAGCCATCCAGTCTGTAGTGTTACGGCAGCCCAAGCAAACTAATATAATACAGGTTTGTTCACTGTACATTGGTAGGGTATACAAGTCACACCAATTCTCTTGTTTTTGCCCTTTTTCCTACTCAGAAAGGGTAGTCTTCTTCATTCATTTATCTTAATTACACCTATCATCCAAAACTCTTTGTAAATTTTATGGACTGAATATATTTCCCAATGACTTCAATCAATACCAATCTCATCTTTCTTGAATTCTATCACATAGTCAATGGTATTATTTGACACTAAATTATTATTTCATTTCTTTTATTTCTACAACTCTAAATGGTAAGCAAATGTTTTAATTATGGAGACCATACCTCAAACTTTTTTTTTCCTACTCTATAGAGCCCAGTATATTAATGGCTGCATACAGACACCAGAAATGAAAAAGAGAAAAAAAATTAAGGTGGATAGAAATAATTGGAAGCTGCATTAAATTAGGACAAAAATTTGGGCCCATACTTTCAAAGCCCCAAGTGTTCTTTTGATACATCCTATATCTCAATTGCCTGTTACCAATGAAGACATCTCATGGGGTTTCATGCTCCCTTTGGTAGACTCCAGCTTCCTTATCTATTTTGGCTCAATAGTAAGCAATAGTATATTTTCCTGATCTATGAGTACTTCTACTACACCATATTGAGAAAACTCTCTGGGAATCAAAAAACTTAATAACTTTCCCAATTTGTATTTTTAAGTCATCCATTGATATTAAAGTTTGGGGCAAAAAAAAAGTAAAAATTTAAAATTAAAAAAGAAAAAAAATGTGAAGCATTTATCTCAAAATATAATTTCCATAAAACCTGACAAAAGGTAACTATATGTTTGAACAACAACATATATAAGGTGTACCTTTAAAATTTGATACAGCTAATAAATGATTTATAGTTCTTTAACTTACCCAAACAAATTGGGATTGGGTAATTCCATCTTCTCACAGGCCCAGGCATGCATGTAATATGAGAATGACCCTATATAAACAAGACAATGCAGTTCAGCACACATTTTTAAAAGTGTAAATATAACATAGGATAGTGAATGATAATTATGAAAACAAACTTAATAATATATTACATTTTAATATTTTTCAACATTACTGGAAATATTAGTGTGACTTAAAACAAGAAAGGTAATTATATACACTTGTGATAAAATGTAAAAAATAACAAGCTTTTGGTAGAAAAATTAAGACTCTATATAACATTAAAACTGTGGTTTTAACATTGTTCTACCAAAACATTTTCTACTAAGGTACTGCAATAATTATACGAAGGAAATGGCCATATACATAGTGATTTATAATAAATTGCAATAATACTCAAGGTGAGATAGATTAAAAAATGATTATAAAATTCTTTCATAAAAAATTGAAAAGTCAACTGAGGTATATTAAATTTTAAAGTCCAGAAAAACTTGATTTCACTTCTGACACTAATAATTTGGGTTACAAGTTTAAAGACTATAAGTTATTAATTTTTACTTTTATTTCCTCTAAGGAATTTATTTACTTAACATGTGAAATTCTGTCTCAATTTTTTTTTTTAATTTCTTAATAGGTCTATGCTTTAGGGAGATTTTTATGAGGTCATAACTTGAGACCTTCTAAAACACCTACAAAAGAGTATTAATATAAATACGTAAAGTCAGAATATACATTGCAAATCCACAGTTTTAGCAAAACTTATTTGTAGTTGATTTTTACTGATTCGGGGAATTTATTATCATGGAAGTTTCATTTAATGCTTTAAGTATCACTTTCATTTTTATTTCAAATTCTGAAAATCCAGGAGTTCAGTGGTCACATCCAATGTGAACAGAGAGAAAAGTGAACATTTATTTTGATTCAAAAATCATTTTTGGTTATTTGCAAACACAACAAATTTATTCATTCCAGCAATTTCTCTCATGAATATCTCACTGACAAATTGAATAACTTTTGATTTAATGTTAAATTATGCAGCCTGAGATCAATATTGTTTTATAACCTGTGTATTATCAATGATTAGTCTGTTAAAATATTCTGAAAGGGTAATGGAAGTCAAAGCTAAAAGTTTAAAATAGACTTACCTGAAGAGAATAGCCTTGATCACACTGAAAGGATACTACATCACCAACCATGTATCTGTCTCCAATTTTATTCCCACTGCTAGGAGTTTGTGGTTCAGGACAGGAATCCAAACCAATAGCTAAGAATATTTAGTGATAATAATATAAGTAACTTTCAAATAATGCATGCTTAAATCATGCATATTAAATTACCAAAACTGAATATTGGTGTCATTAAAACTAGATTTTACATTGAGACATTAAGAATGTTCTGTGAACAAGATTTAACGGTATATGGTTAGAGCAATGTGCTTTGGAACTCCACCACAGAACTATTTCAATTTTCATGGCACCAATCATTAATTAGCTGTGTGATAATACGTGAATTCTTCTTTAACTCACAGCTTAAATGTCTTCTGTGAAACGAAACTAAAAATTCCTAAAAAGAAAATCCCTAAATAAAAATAAGAATAATAATTTATTGTGATAATAAAGTGAAATTATATCTGTAAAACATTCTTAGCAAAATGGCTAAAAAAATTATTTGCTATTTTGTCCATATCACCTGGTACCTTCTTCTGAGAGGGAGATTATGATATAATTCAAAATACTTCCATTATTTTTACATCAACAACTTATTTTTCAACATAAAAGAATAAAAGCATACAAAAGTAAAAGGTTTTTCTGAAATGATTCATTTAGTTTAGCATTTTTAATTGAAATATAGTTGATTTACAATGTTGTGTTAATTTCTGCTGTACAGAAAAGTGATTCAGTTATATATATATATATATATATATATATATATATATATATATATACTTTTTTATATCCTTTTCCAGTATGGTTTATCACAGGATACTGAATATAGTTCTCTGTGCTACAGAGTGGGACCTTGTTGTTTATCCATTCTATATATAATAATTTGGATCTGCAAACCTCAAACTGCCACTCTGTCACTCTTCCACCCTCCCTCCCCCTTGGTAACCACAAGTCTGTTCTCTATGTCTGTGAGTTTGTTTCTGTTTCATAGATAAGTTCATTTGTGTCCTATTTTAGATTCCACATTTAAGTGGTATCATATGGTATTTGTCTTTCTCTTTCTGACTTACTTCACTTAGTATGATCATCTCTAAGTCCATCTACATTCCTGCAAATGGCATTATTTCTAAAATGATTCATTTAAAGGAATAAAAATTGTTTGATGTTTTTGCCAAAACATTTTTTCAAACATGTGAATGTATTATTTAAAACTTTTTATCTTCAATAAGAGCCAATGTTTATTATCTATTTCTTTGTAGTTCACATTTTGAACTAATCTAATACATATTTGAATGGAGGGAGGAAGCAGTCACCACTCCAAAATCATTATATATATGTGTGAATATATATATTCATTATAAATATTCACACTATATATTTATTAAAAAACATTAAAAACTAAATTCTAAAGTATGACTATATCGTATATATTCCTTCTTTCTTTGACCATGTTATTTCCCTGATAGATGCTATCATACATAACACCACCCTCTCCATCACCTTTGTTGTATTTGACATAAACTAATAATGAATAATTATGTAAGTAGTTGTTCAATGTTTATCCCCCTCTGAGAATATAAGTTCCAGAAGGGCAGCTTGAAGCACAGTCTTAAGCAAGCACTCAATAAACATTTGTTGTATAGAGGAATGAATAGTATATAAAAGAAAGTGCATCCCTATTTTATTTCTTAATAAATACAAACGTCTATCTCTGCAAATGGAAGATAGTTTATCTAATAACATAATGGTCAGAGTAGCTAAAAATGATGTCACATTAAAGGATAGAAAATTAAATAAAAGCAGTGACATGATGGAGTTATGGTTAGATCAGAAAGTAAGGCAGTAAAGAGGAGGAGTAAATTGGCCATTTGGGAATGCATTTGAGGCAGTCCTAAAGGAGACAGGGTCATGTGGACTGCAATTCCAATGCCTGGTGCGGCAATTAGCTAGGTCTCTAAACATATGTCAAATTCCATATTTCTTGATTTTTTGTAATCTTGAATTTATAGAACTAGGAAAGATAAGTTACCATTAAGTTGTGACCTACTGTTAAAATTTTAAGGGTTAAATGTCTCACTTCCCCTACTAGATTTTGAGATCCAAGAAAGAAACTGTCTTATATTTACTTTCATCTCATTCAGCACCCACTAATGGGTCTTACACATTAAATTTATCTGATTTAATAGAGTCCTTTTTAAGAATTACTAATCAAAAAAAAGTTATGATGCACGCATATATGTCTTGTCAGTATGATTTCACTTTCCTTCGGTAAGGACTCCTTAGTTTCTTGGGAGTCCTGAACAGTACATTTATTACCCTTCACCATTAATGCCATTTATGTGGTCATTCTTGCTGAGAAGGCCAAATTTAGTACACATTCATTTCTCTTTTCTTTCTTTCTATCAAGTACTCCATTCAGGGTCATACACACAGAAAACTATTAATATCCATAAGTGGTGATTTCCTCCTCTGGGAGGATAAATAAAACTACGGCACAGGGCTTCCCCGGTGGTGCAGTGGTTGAGAGTCCGCCTGCCAACGCAGGGGGCAGGAGTTCGTTCCCCAGTTCAGGAAGATCCCACATGCCGCGGAGCGGCTAGGCCCGTGAGCCAAGGTCGCTGAGCCTGCGCGTCTGGAGCCTGTGCTCCGCAACGGGAGAGGCCACAACAGTGAGAGGCCCGTGTACCACGTACCGCAAAAAACAAAAACAAAACAAAACAAAAAAACTACGGCACAGTGATGCCATACAATATTGAGATATTTTTAAGTGAGATTTTTCCATATTATATACAGACACAGCAAAATATTTATGAAAGAGTTTTGGCTTTAAAATGTGATATAAAACTCTATAAACTATGCAATAACAATTTCGTAGGTTAAAAATTCTTATATGCAAATAATCACAGGGAAAAATAACCAAAAGGAAATATGTGAAATATTAGCAGTGGTTATGATTCTTGATATGAGATTATTGGTGATTTTTATGTGTTTTCTTGTATATTCCTACATTTCTGAAATTTTTATAATGGAATGTAAATAATAAAATCACTTATCTATTAGATGAATTAGTATTAGCAGAGAACTTGGGGGTACAAGAATATACTGCTTTCTATTTTTCTAGAAGAGATTGAGTTGGACCTGCTAAGCTGTTTAATATGATTGTCTCAGGGAAGAAACCAAGGTAATGAAGTAATAGATAAGAAAGAGAAGTCATATTGATGACCTCTCTCATTTTTTTGCATTTAATTATTTTACATGCACTGAAGAAAATAAAGCAGAGATATCTGAAAATGCTACCGTTCCTATTTTAAAGTCATTTGTTAATTTACAAAACAGTGATTAAATAGTTTAAAAAATGTCCTCTTTAATAATTATTTTTCATTTCTTTATAAGTAACAATAGCAATAACTTATTCATAGGAATCAACAAAGAAAAGGTATTTGTAAAAGTGCTGCAAAGGATTCTCTCCTACTTAACCAAGCCAATCAGCATATTGAGTCATTTTCATCCTTATGAGTGTAAATTTTGTAAAATTATGTCCTTGGCAATCAAAGATGCTCTCTGAGTGAATTTTTTTAATGGGAATTGGATCAATTAACTAGGTGTTGTAGCCAAAAACAAACAGAAATGAATACAGGGACAAATCTATATCAAAAATTGCACAGAGTTAATTACACCTGCTGTCAAATTACTGTGGTTAGTTACCCTGGCTGAAAACATTAAAACCTCAGTTCTTTAATTTCCAACATTTATTTATAAACAAAAATTATTCTTTCCAATTCTGACCACAAGGCAACCTGGAGGAGAAAATGGTGTTAATCATATCATTTATATCTGATCATTCTGCATATATATATATAGTATTCCATAATGATTTTAATGAGTCTTTAATGCAATGAGAGAGGGAGACAGGGAGGATAAGAAAGCTAAATTATTGCTAAGACTCCCAGCAACATTGTTTTGTAAAAAGAAAAACCCCTTCATGAATTTGACATGACAACCCATGTATAAATTTATTGAAAATGAAGACCAAAAATACTGGATTTGCATTCACGTGAGAAAAGAACAGGAACTGAACCACGTCTTTGAACAAGAGGTTGTATTCAGTAATAGTGAAGATCTTGTTATTTTAAACATATCACATGTCTTCAATTTAAATTTTTTTCTCTAAATAATGAATACAAACAACCATTATTTCTATGTTTGCACCATATTTAAGTGCTTTTAATATGCTAGAATTATCATTTGGCATTCCATATTTATCATTATAACAGTTTGAGAATAATGTAGAAGTTGGTGATAATCAAAGGGTGAATTCAATATGAGCTGGGCTACTAGTTTCTGGGCTTGTAGAAATCAGCAATGGTAAGCATGCAGACTTTTTTCACCATAATGTACCTTGGATTAATTAATTAATCTACTAAAGAAAATTTGTCAAATACTATTGTTACATGTAATTGAATGTTGATTAAATTCTTTTAGAAGGAACAATTCTGACTTCAGAATTGTTCCTTCAGAACATCAATAGTCACTGATGAGCAGCGGTGTTAAGTTCAGGAACATGTGGTACAGGTTTCTCTCACGTTTACCTTGATCCTTTTATTTACTTACTTTACTTTCATTTACCTTACTTAACATTTAACTCAGCATTACTCTGAGAAACTAATTGAGTATTCAGTAATAGATACTACTTACCAAATTTTAGCCTACAGAATAAGGATAAGTGAAATGATAAAATAAATAGAATCTGGCACGTAGGTACCATTCATTCATTACATAAGTAATTATTGAGTACCTATTGTGTACTCTTATTGTGTTACATACATGCTGGAAATGCAAAGATCAATTAGCAACATAAGCAGTCACGCTCTGAAGAAACTCTTGGTGGAGCAAGAGAGGGGGTTGGTTTAAAAGATGATTTCAGTGTAGTTGAACAATCACAATATATGAAGGTTGTCTTCTGTTTAAATAATTATTTCACAGGAACTAACCTATGTGAATACCAAAACATAATACATTTTACCAATTCATGATAATGAAGGGGAAGGTGAATATGCTGTCCTGGCATGTTAAATGAATAATGTTTTAAATTATTTTTCCTTGTTTTATGGAAAAAAGGAGGGAGTGTTTTTTGGTAAAACATACTGTAGTGTTTTGGGAAAGGCAGCAAGAAATGAAGCTGCAAAGGGAGGCAGGATGCAGGTTGTGTAAACAGTCTTATAATCTTAACCAGTGTAGAAAGTTGTAGTTTCCTTCTGTGAGTAATGGAGGGAAAATTCAGTTATTAAGAACACAACCTCTGTCTTCTGTGTGCATCCTGGTTTCACTAGTTTCTTGCTTTTTTTTTTTTTAATTTTTATTTTTATAAAGTCTGAGATGATTTCTATGTCTCAGTTCCCTCACCTATAAAATGGATGCAAAAATACCAACCAACTTCATAGGAATATGGTGATGCATAAAGAAAACAATACATGCATAACACTTAGATAGTCCCAGGAACATAGGAAGCTCTCAACAAATGTTAACTGGCATTAGTGAATGGTTTTAAGCATGGAAGTGAGGTTGTCCATTTGCATTCTACTAAGGACATTTCTTTTTTCTGTTCTCATGAAAGTATGTCTCTGTATGTTTAAGATCAATAGGTCTCACATAAATACTCTAGGAGTATAAAGAACACATGTAAAGATTTCTATAGAGGGCCCAAAACTGAAGTACCTTCAGTTTTATAATTAATTCACAATGAAAAGTTTCTATATACAGCTAAACATACTGGCTTTTCTATGAGAAAATCCAGGAGACCAAGAGCAGTGTTATTGCCTCACGATATAACCAGAGAAACTTTAGGAATACAAAAGCACAATGCTTTCTGAATTCAGAAGCTTAGGCTGAGACATCTCTAAGTCAACAGCACAAAGACATGAAAAGTTAGATGATCATGAAATAAATTTGGTTAAAAGAAAAGAGCAAACTATGCTAAAACTAGAATGGCCCTATATGATTCAGGAATGAAATGTGCTTATAAAGATCAATTACACTTATTTGTGTGTAATATATTCTAAGTTAATGGCAATTTAAATTAGAAATGACAAATATTAATAATTTAATTTGGGCAGGACATGTTTCTATAATTAATATTTTATGAGATGATATGCATAAATTGGAACAAGAAAACAAGTTTAGGTAAAAATATAAATCTTACAATCACTATTTTTCACAAATAATCAATTATCTAATTAGCCCAAAGGAGGAAAACATTTTTAGTGATTATAAAAATAAACTCATTAAGACCTAATGCATTATGTCTTAAGCATATTGCTCAAGGAAGGAGAGCAGTAAAATAACTATCGTGTTGAATTGATATCTTTTGTAATTTATAAGCTACAGTTAAATGGATACATTTCTGAGCATTTAATATTTTATGACTATTTTTATGATTTGGGTATTCAGACTAGCCCTCTAACTATTGCACAAGATGAAAAGATGTTTTCAGACCACCTGAGTTTTCACAAGATTGACAGAGAAATTATTAGTGGCAGGTATCATGAGTGCTCTCAGGTGTGGGAGGAGAAAAAAATCTATTCCTTAAGGTAACATTACCTTTGTCTTCCTCAGAGACTACATCCTGAGATCTTTGAGTACCCCTAAATTTGTAACCCCATTACTGCATGCAGTTTCTCCTTTTAAAATATGTACATTTTATAAGTTCAAAACCCAAAACTGCTCATTGATTTATTGATGTTCATTACCCCTCTAGGATTCTCCAGTAGTGAGATTTATATGTGTGCCTCCACAAATATTAGGAAATGTGAGGGAAATTACATATGTATATTATAATCAAATAGTCATTTCAAGACTGTTAATGATGAGGCTGGACCCAGAATCCAAGTGGCAAAGCAACTAGAAACTACAAGTTCTCTTTGTGGAAGCCTATTAACAACTGATATAATTAATGGCCTTTCTTGCACTAGGGACATTTTCCCTAGCAACAAATACATTTGTGCAAGACATGCAATTATAACCAGAATCATATATGTCTAAAACACACTCACACAAATTGAAGAATAGATTCCCATCTCTCAGTGCCCTTGTGGATCAGGAAACAGAAAAAAATGTGATAACTTTACACAAGAAAAATGTTGGAAAAAATATATTTACTCAGGGCAGCTACATCTATTCACATGACTACTAAACCAGTACACATTCCCAACACAAAGAATGATGTAGCCTCATGTCAACTTATGATAGCCCATATCAGAAAATGTAAATCAGACTCTCTTAACAAGTGTTTCAGCTTATCTTGATTTAGCAGAGAAAACTGTATTCTCTAACCTCTGGAACGCTGGTATATTTGCCTTAGCTGTAGTTGTGTCTCCTAAGGTTGCTAGGCAAACATTTCTTCTCCCTACCTTCTTTTTCTTCAACATTCAATCCCATTTGTTATTAACAGAAAGCAAGATCGACTTTTTTTCTTAATATTTTAATTAATATTGGCTACTGCATTATATATCAGGTAATTTGTTAGCATAAAATTAATAGAATTCATCAAAGTTTCAGAAACATGTAATTGGAGTAAATTTCCAAATTTATATTTATTACCTCACTTTGTGTGTCTGTAACTTAGAAAAAATGCTCTGATTTGTGGAACAACTACAACCTCTAAGAGAGCATAGTTTGAGCAGTATGACCATAAATGTTAAAAAATATATTCATGAAGGTGGTCAAAAGGTACAAACTTCCAGTTACTAGATAAATAAGTGTAATGTACTAGGAGTGCAATGTACGACATGATGGCTACAGTTAACACTGCTGTATGATATACAGAAAAGTTAAAAGAGAGTAGATCTTAAGAGTTGTCATCACAAGGAGAAATTTTTTTCCTTTCTTTTTTTGTATCTATATGAGATGACAGATAAACCTGTTGTAGTAATCTAAATCTGTTGTAGTAATCATTTCACAATATACGTAAATCAAACCACCATTTCATACACCTTCAACTTAAACAATGATGTATGTAAATTATTTCTCAATAAAACTGGAAAAGATTTTTTAAAATGTATTTGGAGACTAAAAGGTAGAAATATTAATCTCTATTTTCTAGAATTTTATTACTCAATTTCAAATGTTCTTCTATCTATGGAAGCTAAAGATTCAAATAGATATAAAAATGGGATTCTAAATCATTTTTGTACACTACATTATATGTCCTCTGAAGTATCTATCTGGGATATGTATTAAGAGAACACTGAATTTATAGTTTAAAAGAAAAAAAATCAGTTTTTTATTGATTATCATAGTTTGATTAACTTCTAAAAGCCTAACTGGTAAATAAGTTTGACAGGGCATTCAACCCATTTCCAATCTTTAGGAAAACAGCTTTCAAAGCCATCTTGGTATTTGTCTCATGTATATGTATAGCTGATTCACTTTGTTATAAAGCAGAAACTAACACACCATTGTAAAGCAATTATACTCCAATAAAGATGTAAAAAAAAAAAGCCATCTTGGAAGACAGGTGTCTAATCCTAAATTCAAAAGTTCCCAGAAGGGATTACATAATCTTTCAATAACTGATACTAACATTTAACACTTTTTACTGCCAGAAAAAAAGCTTTACCCAAACTGAACTTCTCTTCATGAATCGCTATGAATTATCTTCAAAATTCCTATAGAACATCCTTAGTCTACTGACTAGGCCTGTACTTAGTGTCCTAGTGTGGTAGAAAGGATTTTGGCTCCCATGATGTTACACCAGCAAGCATGCTATGTTACATGGCAAAATGAATTTGTGGATAAAATTAAGAAGGCTAATAAGCTGACCATAAAATATACAGGTTATTGGATGATTACTGGATGATTTTATATATATATGTAAAATGTGGTATCCTTTTACCATTTTTTCTTACATTGCAAGTAGCACCAAATGCACCTTCCATATAAGTTTCATTCTTGAACGCTTATACCTATACTGGCATTATCATTAGTTAAACTGGGAAGTACTTTTGGTTCCTAGATCCCACTGCAAGGTGTGAGATCTAATATTATAGATAAATAAAAGTGTTATGTTGATTTTAATTTATTTAATTTAATATCTAAGATCTAAAAATCAAAGAAAAAGTCTAAAAAATTAAAAGGCCAGCTCTCCAAAGGAATAAAGCAAAACTGTGATCATATACAAAGTGATATCTAAAGTAAAAACCAAAACAAAACACCAGAAACCTAAGAACCATTCTCTACACCTCTCTCTCTCTCATCTCCAACATCTAATTGGCCATAAATCTTTCAATTTTACCATACCATCTCCTGCATCTTTTAACATTTCATTTACACAACCACAATAACCATCTTCAGTTTCTCATTTGAACCACTGCTACTCCTTTCCTTGGGCATATTCTCTTCCTGCAATGCATTCCCCACTTTCCAAAATAAAAGGGCCTTTGAAAATTCAAAACTGACCACGCTACTCCTCAAATTGAAACCCTTCAACGAATCTCCTCTTTCTACAAAATAAACCTGTCTGTCATCTCCTTAATCTAATCTTCTGGCACTTAAGATACAATGACAATGACAAATACAACCCATCAAGTGGGTTCATCTCATTATCAGGAAAGGATGATGTTTCTTGAGGGTTTACTATGTACCTGGGCCTATGATAAACACTTTACATGGATGATCTCATTTAACTCTGACACAATCTTTCAAGTTATATGCTATTATTATCACATATTATAGGTGAGGAAACTGAGTTCTTAGGGAACCTTACAAATCACCTAATGTCACATGGCTATCAAGTGGCAGTTCCAAGACAGAAACCTAAGTCTGATTCCAGGATAAAGTATCTTATGTCCACCTACATCCTTGGAGGTCCCTTCAAAGTAACAAGCTATCTCCATATATATACTTTCTTATCTGCCAAAAGGACTTAGATTTGTCCTTTTGTGAAGTCTTCCCTGACCCCACCACCAGGAACCCCTAACAGTTTTGATCACTACCTTCTCTGTGTCATCACCTACATTATACAAGATGTCCTCATACTTTGGCCATTGTGAGAGTAATCTTGGAAGGTTGGTGAAAAGTGCAAATGCTTGGCTGAATCTCATAAAGACTGACAATCTGTTAGGGTGGAGTCTCATCATCTGGATTTTTAACAAGATTTCAAGATAACTATAGTGCACAATTATCTGAGAAGTACCAATTTATCTAAACTATAGTTACTGTGTTTACACTGTAGTTTTGCAATTATTGCTACTTTCGTGTTCTTACTCTCAGTTAGTCTGAAGCATTTTTTTTTAGGGCTGGGTCTTATGCAAATATGCAGCACTAACACCTGGAAAGTATACCTAACATTTAGTAGGTAGTCAACAAAAATTTAAGAAACAAGTATGTTTGTGCTTATATTTTGGAAGCAATAAGGAGATGGAAAATTATGGGAGGAAATTAATTGCCTTTCTTCAGTAGATAATAGGAAAACAATGATATGAAGTTATCAAAATGGACCTCTAGAAATATTAACGAGACCAAGGCATGAGAAGGATAAATTGGGCAGAAGGAAAATCAGATCTGTATAATCATAATCATAATCATACTCATAGTCAGGTATCCCAAAGGTAAAATGGCATGATCTCAAGTCAAAGCAGAAAAATTGCACTATATGATAAACATCAGCCATTTGTCAGCATTTCCCTTACAAAGCGAGGCCTGTCTAGTATGTGCCATCAGACAATCTAGCTTGTTGTTTTTCTGAAAACCTCATGACTGAGTAGGAAAATCAGACAGAGAAAATATTAACTTGCTAGAAGGAATCTCAGCCAAACTTCCTTTTCTCAAGACAGAAGAACATCTGCCATGTTTCCTGAAACATTTACTTAAAATTTACTTAAAATATTCCTTTAGGAATTTAGAAAGAGTCCACTTTCTTGGTTAAAAGGAAAAAAACCATGAAATCTGTCATTTTTACAGCAAACCTTAATGTCTTTTGCATCTGTTGCTGGTATTCATAGTGTGATGATGAGACTGTTATTTCCCTGATGTGATTACTTCCTTATGTTACCCTGTGAGCAGAACTGTTATATCAGGGGTTGTCAGAAATGAAATACCAAAGATGTGCAGTGAAATAGGTGTCTCTCAATGGAGAAAAGCTAATATAACTACCTTGTTTATAACACACACACACACACACACACACACACACACACACACAAAATTATTTTTCCCAGTACCCAACTGCCTAAGCATTTTGTTTCTAAATATTGAAACAAATTTAAAAAAATTTTTCTTAAAATCCTTGTTTATACTCATTTAAAACATATATATTTTTTTCTTACAGAGGATATTGTGTTCTTAGATCTCAACCACTGATTTGGGAGGCTTCTGAATACATAAGGAAGTCCTTCAAAAATTTTATGTCTAGTTAATACAATCTGCCTCCACAAGTGGACAGACTCTTGCATTACCACAAAATATTCTCCCAGTAAGTGGATATTACCATTTTGAAACAGAAATTAAGGTGCCCTTTCCTCAAATAAGTCAGATTCTTTGCAAAAAAATCATTGTGTTTGGGTATATTCTCTCAAGTTTCTGGAAATAATACACTCAATTTGCAAACAGTGAACAGACAGACTTTGAGATTGCCGTGCTGGACACTGTACCAAAACCACATCTGCTCTACCCAGCATTTGATCCACCAAATCCATTGAAACTGCTTTTCAACATGTTATTGACAAAGCAGTTAAAAATGCATGCCATAGCTAGTTTTATATATTTGTCTTTAAAGACTAGAGCAGAGGTTATTAGTCATTTTAATTCTGTAAAGTTCTATTTAAATTTCCTTGTTCAACCTTTCCCCATTCTCTTGCACTTACTCAATATTTTGCAAATACTATGTTAATGCCCTTACTGATTAGACAATAGATTTGAATTTAGAATTTTCTAAATATATTTAAATAATGCATTTAGAATATTCCAAAATGTATTTAATTAATTAAAGTAACAGTAGGCATTCTTCGGCACCAATTTCTCTACTGTCCACTAAATGTATCTCTTTTTCCTCTCCTCTCTTAATCTGTCCTTCTGTCCTATTTGGGCTCTTTTTCCCTATACTTTCTAACTTTCTTTTTCTCATATAATTCTCTACATTTCTTCATTTCTCTATTTATAGTTCCCATTTTAATTCAGGTTCACTGACTTTGTTTAAAAACAACACACAAAACTGGAGGATATTTTTCAGACAATATTACCACATGTAACTATTTAGTGAGGCACTTATTTAATTTCTCCAAAAAGAAAGTTATTTTCTACCTGGAGAATATTTTAACTTCTTCTGTTAAGTTATAATTTGATAAAAATTAATGTTTTAATATACTTCTATAAGCTCTTTGTAGTACTGGTATTTTTATTATATTTACCTTAATCCAGGGATTATTTTAGAATTTTGTACCTATTAAAAGAAAGCATTCACTTGGACTGGAAGAATTAGTATTGTTAGAATGGCCATACTACCAAAAGCAATCTACAGATTTAATGTGATCCCTATCAAATTACCCATGACCATTTCACAGAACCAGAACAAATAATCTTAAAATTTATGTGGAACCACAAAAGACCCTGAATTACCAAAGCAATCCTGAGGAAAAAAAACAAACCCCTCCCAGACTTCAAACAATATTCCAAAACTATAATAATCAAAACGGCACTGTGTTGGTGCAAAAACAGATGTATAGATCAATGGAATAGAATACAGAGCCCAGAAATAAACACACACACCTGTGGTCAATTAATCTTCAAGAAAGGAGACAAGGATATACAATGAAGAAAAGGCAATCTTTTCAGCAAGTGGTGTTGGGAAAGCTGGACATCCTCACGTAAATCAATGAAGTTAGAACACTCCCTCACACCACATACAAAAATAAACTTAAAATTGTTTAAAGATCTAAATATAAGATGTGACACCATAAAACTCTTAGAAGAGAACACAGGCAAAACATTGTCTGACATAAATCGTAGCAATATTTTCTTTGATCATATTCCCAAGGCAAAAGAAATAAAAGCAAAAATAAACAAATGGGACTCAATCAAACTTATAAGCTTTTACACAGCCAAGGAAACCATAAACAAAATGAAAAGATAACCTATGGATAGAATCGGCATCATCAGAAAATCTACAAACAACAAATGCTGAAGAGGGTGTGGAGAAAAGGGAACCCTCTTGCACTGTTGATGGGAATGTAAATTGACACAGCCACTATGGAGAACAGTATGGAGGTTCCTTAAAAAACTAAAAATAGAATTACCATATGACCCAGCAATCCCACTACTGGGCATATACCCAGAGAAAACCATTATTGAAAAAGACACATGCACCCCAATGTTCATTGCAGCACTATTTACAATAGCCAGGTCATGGAAGCAACCTAAATGCCCATTGACAGATGAATGGATAAAGAAGATGTGGTACATATATATAATGGAATATTACTCAGCCATAAAAAGGAACAAAATTGGGTCATTTGTTGAGACATGGATGGTCTAGAGACTGTCATACAGAATGAAGTATGTCAGAAAGAGAAAAACAAACATCGTATATTAATGCATACATGTGGAACCTAGAAAAATGGTACACATGAACCAGTTTGCAAGGCAGAAATTGAGACACAGATGTAGAGAACAAATGTATGGACACCCAGGGGAGAAAGCGGCAGGGGGCAGTGGTGGTGGTGTGATGAACTGGGCCATTGGGATTGACATGTATACAATGATGTGGATAAAACTGATGACTAATAAGAAACTGCTGTATAAAAATAAAATAAAATAAAATTCAAAAATTCAGAAGAAAACCAAAAAAAAAAAAAGAAAAGACAACCTACAGAATGGGAAAAAATATTTGCAAACAATGCTATTGACAAGGGATTAATTTCCAAAATATGCAAATAGCTCATGTAACTCAGTATCAGTATCAAAACAAACAAACAAACAAACAAATAAACCAGGAAACCCAATCAAAAAATTGACTCAAGACCTAAATAGATATTCCAAACAATTCATACAGATGGCCAATAGGCATATGAAAAGATGCTCAACATCGCTAATTATTAGAGAAATGCAAATCAAAACTGCAATGAAGTATCACCTCACACTGGTCAAATGGCCATCATCAAAAAGTCTACAAATAGGGCTTCCTTGGTGGCGCAGTGGTTGAGAGTCCGCCTGCCAATGCAGGGGACATGGGTTCATGCCCCGGTCTGGGGAGATCCCACATGCCGCGGAGTGGCTGTGCCCGTGAGCCATGGCCGCTGAGCCTGTGCATCCGGAGCCTGTTGCTCCGCAATGGGAAAGGCCACAACAGTGAGAGGCCAGTGTACCACAAAAAAAAAAAAAAGTCTACAAATAATAAATTCTGGAAAGGGTATGGAGAAAAGGGAACCCTCTTACACTGTTGGTGGGTATGTAAATTGGTGCAGCCACTATGGAGAACAGTATGGAAGTTCCTTAAAAAAATAAAAATAGAGCTATCATATGATCCAGCAATCCCACTCCTGGGCATATATCTGGAAAAGACAAAAACTCTAATTCTAAAAGATACATGTACCCCAATGTTCATAGCAGCACTATTTACAATAGCCAAGATATCGAAGCAACCGAAATGTCCACTGACAGATGAATGGATAAAAATGTCTTATAGGGCTTCCCTGGTGGTGCAGTGGTTGGGAGTCCGCCTGCCGATGCAGGCGACACAGGTTTGTGCCCCGGTCTGAGAGGATCCCGCATGCTGCGGAGCGGCTGGGCCTGTGAGCCATGGCCGCTGAGCCTGCGCGTCCGGAGCCTGTGCTCCGCAACGGGAGACGCCACAATGGTAAGAGGCCCACGTGCCACAAAAAAAAAAAAAAAAAAAAAAAAGTCTTATATACAATGGAATACTACTCAGCCATAAAAAAGAATAAAATATTGCCATTTGCGGCAACATGGATGGACCTAGAGATTATCATACTGAGTGAAGTAAGACAGACAATTATATGATATCACTTGTATGTGGATTTAAAAAAATAATACAAATGATCTTATTTACAAAACAGAAACAGACTCACAGACATAGAAAACAAACTTATGGTTACCAAAGGGGCAACGAGTTGTGGGAGGGATAAATTAGGAGTATGGGATTAACAGATACACACTTCTATACATAAAATATATAAACAACAAGGATTTACTATATAGCACAGGGAACTATATTCAACATCTTGTAACAACCTATAGTGGAAAAGAATCTGAAATAAATATATATATATATAGGTAAAACTGAATAACTTTGCTGTACATCTGAAACTAACACAGTATTGCAAATCAACTGTACTTCAGATTTTTAAAAAGTGAGCATTCAGCAAATGTTTTGATGGCTTAGTTAAGGCCTCTCAACAATGTTTAAAAAGTGGTGATCATCTTATCATCTTCTAATAGGATTCCACTTTGTGGTTTTTGAAAAATATAGTTAGTACTGTCCTTAGATTGCTTAAATACAGTGTCTAGTATTTTGCTTGTTTTTCTCTTGGGTAGAGAATCCAGATATCTAATAATTCTTAAGAAGTATCCGGGGACCAGTTTGAAACTAAAGCATCATTTTGTGAACATTTACTTTAGATTATGTGAATTCATTCCTAACAAATTAAATGCCAGTCCCTATGAGTAGCCTCTAGATCATTAGGAGAGTTGGTAGTCTTATTATTTAAAGCAACTGCTCGTAAGATACATTGATACACCATTTGTTCTTATGCTCATTCATTACCAATGGTAAGTTCTTTCCCACATTTTTGAGTGGTATTCAGATAACTAATTTAGGAAATATTAGCATTCCCTGATTGCTCATTTTACAGAAGTATCTAGTTGTAACATAGTTGGACAATAATCACAAATATAGGGAAAAAACACATTTCACGTAATAAAGTTTACACTTGATTAGGACAGAGATTTATCTCATTCATCTTCCAGTCCCTCTACAGTTCTAATCAGACTTTCCTTGACATGGTTAGGTACTCAACTTTACTTTTAAAATTAAATATGCTTAAATTGTTTATTTCTAGTATATTTTGCCTACTCTGTCAAAGATGTTAGCTACTAAGACCTAAAATTGAGAGATTTAAATCCACTAGTCACTGTTTTCCCTTAAGAGTAGCAAATTCTCAATCCTTTGTTCTAGGAGTGATTAACACCTATTATTTGTTAAGATATGGCTTAAGTTCCTTCATTTATTGATATAAATAAGAGGTTCTAACCAAAAGAACAGCTTGAAAAATATTATAGATAACTGGATAAATAATTCCATTAAACTGTAATGTCCCTATACTGTTTACCTTATACAAATAAAGGACCTTTTTGGCATTCAACAAAATATTTTATTTTAGAAATTTGAAAGTTTATAAAATAGACTAAAAAAGTTTCTTCAATTTTTTTGTTATTATGATAATTTAATAGTTTATATCATGAATAACTATCAAAACATATGCTGCTTTCGAACTACATCACCTATATGATGTCAAATTTCTGATTATGACATTCCACACCTTTCAGGAGTAGCCCTGCCTGCAATCCTTGCAGACAAGGCTGCAATCCTTGTAACATGCCACGTATCACAGCTCTGTCTAAACCTGAAGTTTGCATGCTAAAAATATCCACTCTTTCTTGTTTAACTGTAAAACTCCTGGTTATTTGTTAAGATTCAGCCAAAATGTTACCTCCTATTTGAAGTATTTCCTGAACTTCTTAAATGGAGCTGATTTCTTATTGCTTTTGTGCACTCTACCATAAATATCTCTATTCCTGTATTCATAGCACTATATTATTGCTTATCTCTGTCTCTTCTACTAGACTGTGATCTCCTCAAAACTGATACTGTGACATATTTATCTTTGCACTTCCCATATTGAGCATTGTGCCTATTATATAGTAGGCATTCAAAAATATGTATTGGTTGAATGAAAAATGAATGAATGAAACTTTTTATACTTATTTGTCACCTATTTACACCACAATGATACATTTAATATATCTGAGGTTAGCAATAGCTGGAAAACGAACCTCAACATAAAACAAAAATAATTGTCAAAAATCAATTAATTACTATTTATTTAGTACATGTCCATCTTTGTCGTAGCCTCTGTTCGTTTCCACAGGGCATTTCTTTTCTATCAGATCTTCCTGTGTAAGTAATGATGTTACAATGATGGATTGAGTGGCCTGGACAAAGTGATATTGAGGAGATAGTACTCAATGGGATACCTTCAGAAAGCAAAAACCAACAGAATTATAAAATGTGTACAGACCAACGTGCTACATTCCTCTATGAACACTAGCATAGGTGTAGGTATACTGATGTCAATTATATATATATCAACATTACATATTTGTTATCTTTTGCTTCTAGGTGTTGTGTCACTTATTCCTTACTCAGGCAACATATGTGTTGTGAATGCATTATAAGATTCAAGGACTGGTCTCAGTGCAAGAGACAAAAGGATATCCTAAGTGGACATGGTCCTGTACTAATGGCCAATCGTGTCTTCCTGGAGCTTACATTCCAGGGAAACAGTAAATAAACCCCAAATTTCCAAAATAATCACCCAATTACACTTGTGATAATTTTATGTAGCAAAAAACACACTGTCTCATATATGTATTTAATTAGAGTATGTAAGCCTTTTTTGTGTTTGAAAGTTTTCTAGGAAGTTGGGAGACAAATATATATTTTCTATGCCAACAAGAAAAGCCACTTACTCCAACTTCAGTTTTAAAATTTCTTCAGGATCCAGTTCTTTTTTTCACAATTTGAAAATACTTGTAATGAAACAGGAGTCACTACAATTGATACCACAGAAATTCAAATGATCGTAAGAGACTACTATGAACAACTGGACACCAACAAATTGGATAACCTAAAAAAAAATGGGTAAACTTATAAAATCATATAACCTACCACGACTAATTCATGAATAAATAGAAAGTCTGAATAGACCACTAATGAATAAGGATATTGACTAAATAATCAAAAAATCTCCCAACAAAGAAAAGCCCAGGACCAGATGATTGCATGGGTGAATTCTACCAAACATTTAAAGAATTAACACTGATTCTACTCAAACTTTTCCAAAACACTGAAGGGAGAACAGTCACAAATTCATTTTATGAGTCCAGCATTACCCTGATACCATAGCCAAAGGCACTACAAGAAAACTGTAGGACAATATGCCTGATGAATATAGATGCAAAGATCTGCAGCAAAATACTAGCAAACCAAATTAAACAGCACATCAAAAGGACCATACACCATGACCAAGTGGAATTTATTCCTGGGATACAAAGACAATTCAATCAGTAAACATGATACACCAATTAGCAGAATGAAGGATGAAAACACATGACCATCTCAATAGATGCAGAAAAAAGAATTTGACAAAATACAAAATTCTTTCATAATAAAAACTCTCAACAAATTACATACAGAATGTACCTCAAAATAATACAGGCCATATATGAAAAGCCCACAACTATCATCACATTCAACAGTAAAGTACTGAAAGCTTTTCATCTAAGATCAGGAGCAAGGTAAGGATGCCGACTCTTAACGCTTCTACTAACGTAATACTGGAATCATATACAAAGAAATTAGGTGAGGAAAAGCCATAAAAAGCATCCAAATCAGAAAGTAAAAATTAAAGGTAGCTGTTTGAAAATGACATGATCTTAAACGTAGAAAACCCTAACTTCAAAGGAATACTGTTAGTACTAATAAATGAATTATGTTGTTTCTGGATACAAAATCAACACACAGAAATCATTCATAATTGATACACTGACACTAACATCAAACTCTTCTAAAAGGAAAACTTTTAAATGTTCCCTGGGACTTACCTCGTGGGGCAATGGTTAAGAATCCACCCGCCAATGCAGGGGCAACTGGTTTGATCCCTGGTCCGGGAATACCCTACATGCCACACAGCAACTAAGCCCGTGCACCACAACTACTGAGCCTGCACTCTAGAGCCCGTGAGCCACAACTACTGAGCCTGCATGCCACAACTACTGAAGCCCGTGCACCTAGAGCCTGTGCCCCACAACAAGAGAAGCCACTGCAATGAGAAGCCCATGCACTGCAATGAACAGTAGCCCCCGGTTGCCACAACTAGAGAAAACCCCCGTGCAGCAATGAAGATCCAACCCAGCCAAAAATAGACAAGTAAACAAATAAATTTATAATAAATAAATAAATAAAATGTTCCTGTTTATGGTAGCACCAGAAAGAATAAAATACTTACGAAAACACTTAGCCAAGGAGGTGAAAGGCTTTTACTCTGAAAACTACAGACTATTCATGAAAGAAATTTTAAAAGATACAAATAAGTGGAAAGATAGACTGTGTTCATGAACTAGAAGGCTTAATATTGTTTAAATATGAGCTACAGATTCAATGCAATTTCTATCAAAATCTCAATGGTGTTTTTTACTGAATAAGATAAACCTAAAATTCATAAGGAACCTCAAAAGATCCAAAATAGCCAAATCAATGTTGAAAAAGATGAACAAAGTGATATCACACTTCATGATATCAAAATATAGCTACAAAAGCTACAATAATTAAAACAGTATGGTGCTGGCATAAAAATAGACATATAGATGAATGGAACAGAGGAGTGAGTCCAAAAATAAACCCCCACACAGTTAACTTATCTTTGACAAGGGTGTCAAAATATACAATGGGGAAAGGATAATCTCTTCAACAAACGATGCTGGGAAAACTGGATATCCATAAGCAAAATAATGAAATTAGAAACTTATCTTACATCATATATAAAGTTAATTCAAAATGAATTAAAAACTTAAAAATAAGAACTGAAAATGTAAAATTCCTAGAAGAAAACAGGAAAAGGCATCATGATATTGGTCCTGGCAATGATTTCTTGGATATGACATTAAAGCACAGGGCAACAAAAGCAAAAATTAAAAAGTGGACTACATCAAACTAAAATGTTACTGCATAGCAAACAATCAGCAGAGTTAAAAAGTCACCTACTACAGAATGGGAGAAAATATTTTCAAACTGCATATATAATACAGTGTTAATATCCAAACTACATAATGAACTCCTAAAACTTGATAAAAAAAAATAATCCAATCAAAAATGGTACGAAATGGGCAAGGGACTTGAATAGACATTTCTCCAAAGATGACATACAAATGTCCAACAGGGATAGGAAAAGATTCTCAACATCTCTAATCTTCAGGGAAATGCAACTCAAAACCACAACGAGATATCACCTCACACCTAATTAGGATAGCTGTTGTCAAAAAAAAAAAAAAGAGGAGTGATGCCAGCAAGATGGCCTAATATGTTTCTCATTCTCATTCACGTTCTTTCCTCAGCAACAAGAATATGGCAATCATTCATGGACAAGAGTGCCTGTGGGACATGTGGGAATACAGGTAGAAGATTAGGAAACCCCAGTGCAGTGCAAGAACAAGGAGAGCCATTTTGAAAAGAGTCATTTGAGTCAGACCCAGGTGGCTAACTCAGAAATAATTCCAAAGCCCTGAAAATTTAGCAACACCC